>NC_133931.1:26344513-26679929 GCF_031877795.1 Strix aluco
TTTAACCCCACATGCCCTCCAGGCTTTGAGCAAACCAAGAGCTAACCTGTTGAAGCTTATTTTGAGGTTGGCTTCTTCCATCTGTAGAAAAGCCTGGCAGGAGACCAGCTCTACTGCAGCCTTGGTGGGGGCAGTCCCTCACACTCAGGGGCATCTGCTGTGACCAGTTTTGTGTAATGCAGCACACCTGCTATATCAAAAGTACTAGGAAGGGCTGAAACGCCCTCCTTCAGCATTCTGGATTCCCACAGTATACCTCTTTTCACAGTTCAAACACAAAATATTTTGCCAATAGCTGCAGACCAATAGCAATATACATATCAGTAAATATTAACTAACAGGCCAGCAGCCTTTCAGAAATGTTTGACTTTGAAAAATGCCTTGGCACTCACACCCCCAATGCTGTCATCCCTTCAACATGTCAGGATTCCTTAGATCCTGTTTGCAAGAGTAACTGACTCGGTGCTATTCCCACTGGCCTCAGTGAAAGCCGGAGGAAGTCCAGAGTGAAAACAGGTGGAGGAAAAACTAACATGCAATGGTGGTCCTGTTCTGGGGTCATGTGGAAGTAAATTTCATGTGGCAGCCAATGACATGTTGATTCTGCTTAGGGGAAAATTAAATGCAGTTGCTGCTATATAGTGTAAAACATGAACAATAATACTGACTCCATTAATTTGGCAGTCTGTTTGCTGCATTTCTTTTTAAATCTGAAGCACCTCACTAAAGATCCTTCATCACAGACTTTGATACATGTAAAGAGCATGCACACACATACGTGCAGATAGGTACTGAATATTTGTTTTGTCGTTCCACATCTCTGAATTAGATAAACCAAAACAACAGACAGGAATAGACAGTGTAAGGAGATGGAATAAATTAGTGTCAAGGCATTCAAATACATATAATACTTTCTTCTCATGTATCACCGTTTAGCTCCATATCCCAAAAGTCTTCCATAAAAAGGTAAGTGTTGTAGCTCATCTGAACAGCTGGAGAAACTGAAGTGAAATGGCTTTACCACAACAATTCAGAGAGCAGAAGTGGATTATCAGTCCGGTTTTCTGCAGTTCATTCCAAGACCCTGCCAAACTGTTAATTTTCTGGTTTATGAAGCTAAAAAGTATGCAATCTTTTGTTTGTGGTCCAGAAACAATCCCTGTTAAATCTCAGTCTACCCTTCTGACTTCCTATCCTGACCTATTTTTGTGGTTTTAGGTGCACTCGAATGAGCCAGATGTAATTTATGACATTTTTGAAAAAGAAAAGCTGTCCAGGCTCCCATTTTCTATTGATCAGAATGGTGTTATTTATGTGACTGAACCACTGGACAGGGAAGAAAAAGATACTGTAAGTAAACACATAAAACATCACTGATGGGAGAGACCACAACAGGAACCTGATTATTGGTGTGGGAGTAAATACAAGAAACCTCACTAAAAAGGACAGAGGGGAAAAAAAGAAAGAAAAGCTTTGTTTCTTGTCATTTCAGTTTGGAAATGACTTGGTAGATATGAAAGCACATTCATCTACTACACTGTAAACAGCCTTCAGTTTGGTACCCTACAACATTTCTCCACAGGTCTGGCAGTAGCAATCACTGCCCATAGCATATGTATTATGTACAACATGGACCAACCATGGCTGGATTGTAGGTGCGTGAGCAAGATGTGGACAATGCCATTTGTGGAGGACAGGAGATATGGATGTTTCAGATCTACTCTAGATCCCAGGGGCCTCAAGCATCTCTCCACAGCAGAAGCAGAGTTTAACTTGCAGTTGCAACCATAAAGTTACCCTGAAGTTCCCCATGTGGGAGTCTTTTAGACAGAAAACCCTCTGCCCACTCTTGTTCTTGGAGGAAATTTGGGCACAGAATAGGCCAGAGACCAGATATGCTGGAGGAAACCTAACTCTATATGTGGCAGATGAATTTGCAAAGGGACAAACATTAGATATTCCTGGTTTTCTTGAATTTTTGCAAGAGCAAATTCACGGAGCAGTGAAGTATTCAGGACTTTTAAATTCTGTTGAGAACTCAGACCTCAGACAGTAAGGGGTGATGGAAGATTTCTGAATTAAACAGCGTGAAAATACTGAACAAACGTATGAGAGGTTATTTCATCTGTCTGGTACACTCACATAGTTACATATTTAAATGCAAAATATTTTCACAGTGGTCATTCAACACATCTAATCTCAATATTCTTATTGCAGTATGCTTTCTTCGTGGTGACAAAAGATAACACAGGAGAACTGGTCGACAAGCCTTTGCAAATTCGTATTATTGTGGAAGACATTAATGACAATCCCCCTGTGTGCCAGCGAGCCCTCACTGTAATTGAAGTACAAGAAAATGAAGGTGCAGGTAAGAAAGCAGCCTCTACCAATGTATACACATCATTCTAATCCTGTTACTGTTTACAGCTGGGTGCAAATAAAGCTAGAAATTCTGATCCCAAAGAGTAAAATGTAGCTCTCCTAGAGAAATGTTTTCCTGTGCAAATAGCCCTGTTGTTTTCACTTCAATAATTCATGTGGAAAGGATTTCAGTAACCTGAGAAGGAGAGCCCCAAGACCCCTACTTAAAAAACACTGGTCCATTTAAAATATAAAATTGCATTTTTCCCACAACCACAATTTTGGACAACTTAGAACGTAAAAAGACCCCTTTTATTACTGATACAAGAAATACTGCTCTAAAACTGGCATGAGCCCATTTTCACTCATAGCATAATGCCTTTGACTTCAGTGGCCCATTGCTGAAATCTGTCCCTAAGTCTTTACATCAGTTATTTGGTTTCAAGGCTGAAGTGTATGCTGTTACAGTCGCTTCTGATCAAAACATGTAGTCCAGTCCTCTTACACCACCCAAAGCCCAAAATAGCTGATTGGCATGCTAAAGGAAAATCTCCCAGAAGTCAAATGATAGTGTCCACTGCACTGATTTCCACACAGTTGTATTTTTATTGCCCCTCTACTCTTTGCATTGGTATCACTGTTGTCAGTGTGTACCTCTGTGGAGGAATAGGATCACTGCATTATCTGACTGACTCTGGTCTCTCCTCTGCCACAGGAAGTAATATTGGCACCCTGACTGCTAAAGACATGGATGAGGAGAACACCCTTAACTCTCGTCTGCGGTTCAAAATTGGAAGTCAGGTTCCTGCTGTTCCTGCAAGTAATCTGTTCTTTATTCAGCAAGACACTGGGATTTTGCAGTTAACTAGCCGTTCATTAAACAAGCGTATTGCATCCAACTATTCCCTGAAGGTACTGGTGTCAGATGAAGGTATGTAATGCCTGCTGTTATACATCAGAGTACTTTTGCTCACAGTGGCATCCCCATGCTCAGTGTCCAAGGGATAAGAGGAGACCTGGACAGGCAGCAGCACTGAGAGGTAGCTCGCTCTGGTGTGGTACTGCCTTGTTTTTGAGCTGCAGGGAGGTTAATCATGATTCATAATGCAAGTATGGAAGGAAACAGCTCTAGGGCAAAGTGTGGATAAGTTGGTAAGCTTGTTAACAAGTACTCCAGTAAGAGATTTCCTTCCATAGGAGAAAAAAATGAAGATATCATGATTGTGGTTTTCCCCCAAAATCTTTCAAAGGGAGTCACTGAAAAAAACCCAAGAAATTAAACACAGCTGTTTAGAGAGTCCAGATAATGTATTTTGAAAGATTAAGAGCTGCAATTAATCTTCAAAATGAATCTTGTCCATTATGTAACTTCCCAGGAGTCCTTTGTGGTTCATTGAATGGGAGGGAAACCAGATTCCATACTAAAGCTTAAAGCTTTGTGCTGGAGTCCTTATAGTCAGGCAAAACTTGTGGATGGGGAAAGTAGCATGTAGAGAAAGAAGTGTGACATGTCTGTAAATGAAATAACATCACTTAGGCAGATTATATGAAAACCTTACAGAGGGAGAAGCTGGTGATTTGTTTTGGATGCTTATTTGAATTCCATCTAAACAGTTTTGTTTAGAATATTCCTTAACTTTCATCTCATGAAGCATGTCTGTAAAACACTAAAATCCACCTGAATGGCACATGACCAGACAGAGTAGGCTTTTAAAATCACAAACTCCCATTTCTATGGGTGCCGCTGCTCAGGTAGCATTTAGATTTACACAGATCTGAAGTTTAAGAAGTCTGACTGTAACAAAAATGATGGCCCACCAAGAGGACAAGGTAACACAACAACCTGGGGCTTACTTTTTGACATGCAAAAGAGATATTGAGAAAGCTAACACAATTCATAGCTATCATCATCCTGATAAAGGGATATGGTTAAAAAAGTGAGAGAAATTAAATGAAACAGGATGGGACAATGCTGAAGAAAGTGGGAAGGTGAATACTAGGATAGAGAGTGAGGTTGACACAGGCTAAGAGATATTGGAGATCAAGTGCTTCTTACAACAGCAGGATTTTGCTTGGATTGGGCAATTTGGTAGTGCTCACTTTTACTCACAGTGAACCCTTTTGGAGGAAAGTTATTTTTGACAGAAAGGTTGGTGTGACGTAGTTCGTTCTCTTTCCATGCAGTATTCCAAACAATCTGTGATGTGCAAGTACATGTCATCGACATCAATGATCAGATTCCCATCTTTGAAAAATCAGATGTGAGTATTTTTAACACCGTTTTTGATGTCCCAATAACTTTTGACAAATGTTTGAGCATATGTTCAATGTCTATAGAATGTCAATGGGAAACTAACCATTTACAGAACAAGTAACAGAGCAATCCACTAGTGAAAATAAAGGCAAGGTATTCTGCAAAGCCTGCATATAAGCTCTATCTAGACAGTGAACAGTGGGACCGACTCATAGTTAATTCTGAAATATAAAGTAATTTGCTCAGTGGAAAACTTTGTGTACAGAAAGAAACTATTCTATTAAAGCAGTTTATTAAAGAAATGTAAGTTCTGGAGGGAAAGGGGCAAGAAAAGGCTTTAAAATTAATTAAAATAGCTAAATGGAAAAAAGTTAACATCTCCCAAGTTCCCTTACAAACACAATATTAATGTATTCAGAAAAGCCAGAAGACAAATGGAAACCAAAGGCCCTATTTGCTTTACCCAGAAACAGTGGTCCAGTGACCCATGCCCAAACACATACCTGCTGGCCCTTGGTTCCAGAAAAGGTGTCAGGCTCTTGCCTCTTCCTCTGGTGGAGGTGCTGGCATCTGACAGAGACCTGTAGATCTTCTGTGACTTCTGCCTGCTGGCCCAAGCCTCCCTGCAGACACTGCAGTGGCTGGAATGTCTACATTTAGGTGTCTAAGCTTCCACTATACTTGTAGGCAATGTGGGCTGTGGGCTCAGGAAAGCTTTGTGGCCCATCAAGTGTAGGCGTCCTCTTGGGGAAGCTATGTCGGGTTTTGGGCTTTGCTGACTGCATTGCCCAGCTCTTGGTGGATGATAATGGGAGTTTAGACACATGCAGACTAGATGCCTACATAGCAGGCTGTTGACTTTCTCACCTCAGGGTCTTGGTCCAAGACCTGATCTTGAAATGAGACTGCTGGGTCAGGGCACACATCAAACAGTAAATGGATTTGGGTTGTTAATGTGTCAATGGCCTATGCTGCATGGAGCAATGAAATATTTAATAGTCAGTGACTAGGGTGCTCACTGGGTGCAAAGGAGCTGTATTGTTCCTATTGCTGTGAGCATTGCATGAACATGGAGTGGTTTCAACAGAGGAGGTAAAGGTTTGGGACTGTTGCTATACTCGTAGCTTACCCACTGGCAGAGATCCCATCACCTTTGATAAATGTATAGCTTAAAATAGGGATATAGCAACTCTGCAGAGGCTCTAGTGCCCATCTTGCAGCTCTGGATTCCCCTGGGCATGTGAGGTACTCACCTGTACTGCTGCAAGGCACTTCATTAATGCTTTTGTAGATCTCTCTAAGCTGGTTATATCTCTGCTGTGAAGTGCACCCACTACTTCCCTCCCTCACACAGCTGCTGTGGGTTAAAATACATCTGTGCTTGTGGATCACAAGGTTGTTGTAGCACTCAAGTTTTTATCTGCAGATGGTGCTTGGTGTGTCATGTTTCAATGATCTCTCTCTCCCCAGTACCACAATGTGACTGTTGCAGAAAGTCTGCCAGTAGGAACAGTGATATTAGAAATTCAAGCTACTGATGGAGACGAACCTGGCACAGGGAGCTCCTACATCATTTACCAAATGAAGGAAGGAGATCCAAATAACACATTCATCATAGACACAGATTCTGAAACAAACCGAGGGTTTGTCAAGGTCAACAAGGTGAACAGATGGGTTTATTCTTCTTTTTTATATATATATATATTTGTCATAAACAGTAACTGCCCTGGTGATGATTTGCAGGAGAAGGGGGGGTTGGCTTGTGGTGGGGTGAGGACACCCTCAGCATGATGCAGACTGCAGGAAGCCCTGTTCTTGGGCTCAGGCGCTGTGCCTATGCAGTGCTCAGGCACACCTATCCTCCTGCCTTTGCTGTCCCCTACCCACCCACCACCACCAGCAGCTCACTCTGCTGGCTCTGCTGCTGGATTCTTCTCCAGTAGAGCAGGCTCTGTCCGATGAAGTAGGTCTTTATGCATCATAAAGAAAAAAAAATGTATTATTTTAGTGATTTTGCACAGTGTTTCTGGAAAAAAGAGAAAGCCAACTATATGCTTTCATGGTCTGTGGTCATGGTGGTGGGTCATGGGACAGATCCTCCTCCCTACTGGTGCTCTGGGCTGTTGGTGGATTTTGCAATGGGAGGTGACAAGTGACACCAACATGTCTCAATTTCAGGATGGAAAGACAGTTCCTGCTGAGGTAAACATTAACTGTGACAAAGCTAAGGCCAGTGCACGCTGCAGTGAGTGATACATCCCATATGTTGAATGCTGCAGATAGGAATATAAGGAACAGTTTCCTCTCCATCTATGAATTTCAATAGCAAAAGTGCTCTCCCTTTGAAATTAGCATTCTCAAAGGCACTTGAACTACAGGTCCAGAAAACCTATCACTCATTTTCCAAGCGGTAACATGTTGTTTACATCCAGTTCACCTGCCACCAGCTGGGCCAAGGGCAGGCAGATGCAGCATTTGGTGGACCATCTTCAGGCTCAACCTCAGCATCATTTTTTCCCAAGGAGGCAATTGTGAGAAACTACATGGTGTAACAACCTTCACGTGACTTTTGTCACCCAGAGGTCACCCAAGGCCTTCTCATATAGAGCTATAAATACTATTTCTGTAAACAGGATATAGTTATTAAACTTAGTCAGGCAGGTGGCAACATTATTAGGAAATGCAGTTGCTGAGGAAGCCTCCAAACAGACATATGGTTTCATTTAAATTCACTGTTCCCAGTGTCATTTTGCTCCTGCCAGCTCTTCCTTATTTCATCTGTATCTGGGATGCAATGTCCTCCTTGAGAAGAGGGGGACTTTGTGGTTTTCCATGGGAACTCCCCATGGCAGTGGGGCCATTGCTTAAAGGACCTTTTTCTTCTAATTCATCCAGGCTCTTGATTTTGAAGCAACTCCAGTGTACAACCTGGTGATCAGCGCCACAAACCCTGAACCATTGGTGCTAGGTGTGCAGTACAACTCAAGCTCCCTTACCTTGTTTAAAGTTTTTGTAACAAATGTGGATGAGCCACCTGTTTTCCACAAGACGGTTTACAAAGGAGAAGTGTCTGAAGACATTCCTGTCAATACCCTGGTCATGACAGTGGAGGCCTATGATCCTGAGGGGGATACTGTACGGTAAAAAAGAGTGACCATGACTTATTTATTGAATTTAGAATTTAGAAAATTGTTCTAAAAGAGATACAAGGAAAACACAGCATTCTCCTGGCAAAACTGGCTGCTTGAGGCTTGGATGAGCGCACACTTTGCTGGGTAAAAAACTGGCTGGATGGCCGGGCCCAAAGAGTTGTGGTGAACGGAGTTAAATCCAGTTGGCGGCCGATTACGAGTGGTGTCCCCCAGGGCTCGGTTTTGGGGCCACTCCTGTTTAACATCTTTATTGATGATCTAGATGAGGGGATCGAGTGCACCCTCAGTAAGTTTGCAGCTGACACCAAGTTGGGTGGGAGTGTTGATCAGCTCGAGGGTAGGGAGGCTCTGCAGAGAGACCTGGACACGCTGGAGCAATGGGCTAAGGCCAACTGTAGGAGTTTCAATAAGGCCAAATGCCGGGTGCTGCACTTGGGCCACAACAACCCCCAGCAGCGCTACAGGCTTGGGGAGGAGTGGCTGGAGAGCTGCCAGTCAGAGAGGGACCTGGGGGTGTTGATTGACATCCAGCTGAACATGAGCCAGCAGTGTGCCCAGGTGGCCAAGAAGGCCAATGGCATCCTGGCTTGTATCAGAAATAGCGTGGCCAGCAGGGACAGGGAAGTGATCTTACCCCTGTACTCAGCACTGGTGAGGCCGCACCTCGATTCCTGTGTTCAGTTTTGGGCCCCTCACTACAAAAAGGACATTGAATTACTCGAGCATGCCCAGAGAAGGGCATCGAAGCTGGTGCAGGGTCTGGAGCACATGTCGTACGAGGAGCGGCTGAGGGAACCGGGGTTGTTTAGTCTGGAGAAGAGGAGGCTGAGGGGAGACCTCATCGCCCTCTACAACTACCTGAAAGGAGGTTGCAGAGAGCTGGGGATGAGTCTCTTTAACCAAGTAACAAGTGATAGGACAAGAGGGAATGGCCTCAAGTTGCACCAGGGCAGGTTTAGACTGGATATTAGGAAGCATTTCTTTACAGAACAGGTTGTTAGGTGTTGGAATGGGCTGCCCAGGGAGGTGTTGGAGTCCCCATCCCTGGAGGTGTTTAAGAGGCGGGTTGACATAGTGCTTAGGGATATGGTGTAGTTGGGAGCTGTCAGTGTTAGGTTAATGGTTGGACTAGATGATCTTCAAGGTCTTTTCCAACCTAGATGATTCTGTGATTCTATGAAAACACACCCAATATTTGGCATGCAGGGAGAGACATTTTTACAAAAGTCTTATCTCTTAGTAGAAGGTGGAGGTGTGGTGATGTGGTGGCCGCTGATTCACCTGCAGCAGACTGCTGGGCAGCGCTTTTCTAACCAGTTTTCTCTCTGTGCTGTGACAAGCATCAGCCAGTGGGGCCCTTGAACTAGGAAACTAAAAGGGAAGGCCAACACATGTCTCCAGGGAAAAGGCAGAGATGGTCTGAGAATAACAGGGTTTCCATACCCATAATGCCTTAAACAAATGAAAGGGACATATATGGCATACCCCTAGGAGCCAGTAGAATAGTAGTTGCTTTTCATGTCACACAGGAAACCACAAAGGGCTTTTTCTCCACCAAAATACACAACTTGTAGTGAAGCTTAAGTCTATAACTGACAATTTGTTTTCTTTTCCAACTGCAAAGACAGTATGTCTGCTTCCACCGCAGGTGCAAAGCTCTGTGCAAGACAACTCCTATGCTTGTGAGTGGGATGCAAAACCTCAAACTGGCTCATTTGGTGGCCCAACGCCATGTTCTATGATCAAGTCACTTTGAGTCTCTGCCAGCTCACGGATCTATGCACAGCACTGTGTTTCATGGTGTAAATGTACCTTACACAGTAGTCTCAGATAGAAAAAATATTTGTGCCTCTTGCTGTACAATTCCCAGCTGGGATGTTGAACAGATCAACCCAAAACCAACAGTCCTTGAAATTTAACTAAAATTCAGAAAAACATCAAGTAGTTAATGGAATTGAAGAATATTATTGTTAGGCCTCCCATGGATTTTTATTCCCAGAGGTTTCTCATCTGGCTTTCTACTTTGCCCTAATTTTTGGGAATTTAGCATGTTTGGCCTTCTGTCAAACCGGTTTGAAAGTGAGCCACATAGTCCAGAAACTCTGGGGAATGATGACAGAGGCAGATGGCAGGAATTCATATATACATAAACCACATTTCTGCTAAAAAGTAGGTTAAAGGACATAAAATAAAAAGTATAAAAAGTGCAAGATGTACAAGCATGTCAGCATGCTGTTTTTAGTGCAAAGGGTACTTAAAGAACCATAGCACTGAATGAGGTCAGGTCTCATCTAGTCAAGCAAATACCTGTGCTTTAACTGGGTCATATATTCGTGGTTAAATCTGTATAAGTAAATACACAAAGACCTTGGGATTTTTAAAAAATAATGTAATGGCAATTATGTGGTGATGTTTAAAGCACTCTCTGTTCCAAGGCTGCTGCAATGGTAATTACAGGCTGCTCCAGACTGGCAGCAGATAACTGCTGTAGTCCACCTTGGGATACCAGCCTCTTGTTGATCCAAAAAAGGGTTCCTGGCTGCACTGCTCCCTCTGCCCCCCAGCCTTTGTCTTGTGCCCCCATCAAAACCAAGGTGTGGGAGATGTGATGGGAAGAGAGGGGCATGAGGGTTGGCACAGAGCACATTTCTGGACAAAAAGCTCATGAATACTCCACGTTTCCCAGTTAGGAGGAAGGCAGAGCTGCAGTACACAGGCTGGAGGAATGGTGGTGCTCCCACAGTTATGGTCTCACTCTTATTCTCAATGATTTTGGCCTCCTTTCCTCTGTCTGTCTCTCCTGGTTGGCTGTAGTATTGGGACTCTTCCAAGAACCCTCTATTTGAGTACAATTGTAATCAAGCCACCTGCCTAAAAATCAATAAAGGAGTATTTGCTTTGTCAGCAATTTTTCCTGATTTGGAATAGTATATGTGATTTTTTTTCCCATTTCTTTCCAAAGATACTCCTTAAAAGGTGACGTGAGGAAATGGCTGAGGATTGATTCAACCACTGGACAGATATACACTGCTTCAACTTTGGATCGAGAACAAGAAGAAATGTACACAGTTGAGGTTGTTGCATCAGAGCTAAGTAAGTGATGAAGCAACTGCATACACACACAGAGGAATCCCCTGCCCTTACTGCTTTATGAGGAATTATCTTACTTCCCATGACTAAACCCATGAAAACTACAGGAACCTGTATATATACTTCCTTAGAAGTATATATTTCTTAAGAATTTAACTTTCTTAAAATAAGTCTTGATGTTGTAGATAATGAAGATTAAAATAAGTTTCATGAAGTTAGCTGTCATATGCTGTTACGTTTGCTTGAGCCACATGGCATATAGAAGTCAGAATTTCTGCAGTGTTTTCAGCATCAACACTTTCTGCCATTTTTTTCCTCTATAGCTATAAAGATTTTAGTCTGTCTTGTAGGTATGTTTAGGCTTCCTGAAAACAAACCTGCAAAGTAATTTGCAACCTTGTACAGTATTTCATTTTATTATGAATAAAACTAATATGCTAGTTAATCTGAAATATATCAGAGCTCCTAGTTCCAGCCATTAGAATCTTTCAAATAGTCCACCTGGGGAGATTTCATTACACAATTTACATTTAGTAGGGGTTCAAAACTCTGGACTATATCTGATTGATTGACTAAGGTATAAATCTAGATTTCCCTTATTAAACACAGATAAACAATAATTCTGGCCACTGTTTTGGGGGATATGAGTAAAGATGAAGTTCCTGTATGTCAGAAAAAAGGAGTGCTTCCTCAAGCACTGAGATGGAGTGGGGCTGTTCCTTCAGGAACTGGCTGGAGAAATGACAGAGCTCTTAAAGCTCCGTTTGGGCCCCTTGTCTTGACCCCAAGGCAGAATACTGATCTGTATTTCCTATATATAGAAGAGAGATGTGAAACTTAAGGAGTTTCATGCTTAAAATAGTGCTCCAATGAGCACTGGTGACCTTGGATGTGACCACTTACCAGATATGATGGATGTGACCGCTTACTAGATATGATGGATGTGACCGCTTACTAGATATGATGGTCTATCTGCCTCCTTTCACTTGCTAGTGTTCTGTAGTTAGCAAGAGTTGGGGGTAAATAAACCATATTTTTAAAAAGTGGTGACAACTACCACAAGTCCCTCAGGATCTCCTGAGACCTTGCCTCTGCAACGTGCAGACAGAATACCACCGCCTGCCTGATGGTGTACCTATACAATAGCTGCAAATGCCACAGCTCAGCTTGTAAGACCAAGATGTGCATGTAACTTTGCTTTCTTTTAAACTCTACAGATAATGCAGCTCAGAAATCCAAAACAACCTTCATACTACACTTAAGAGATGTGAATGACAACCCTCCATTGTTAGCTATGGATTATCCTCCTTTCTTCTGTCACCCGCTCAGTGGAGGAGAGAGAGCTTTCATTCAAGCTGATGATGCTGATGAACAGTGGTGGTATTCAACATTTACTTTTTCTCTCGCGGATGATATGAATACAAGAAATAATTGGGAAATCTCAAAAGTCAATGGTAAGTTAATAAAGCTATTCTTATAATTTTATTGGACTCTCTAAGTACTCTGGGAAATATAAAGAAATATTGAATTCCTTTTCAATCCTACTATTGAATATCCAGTATTCCATGTAGAAAAGAATTAGGTTCTTGAGAAATTACATGCATTTTGTCATGTATTTATTTGAACACCTAAGCCATTAATTTTTTTTTTTTCAAGAGATGACATCTAGTATGTTGCAAGCTAAAATTTCATTAGTACTTATGAGAGAAGAAACATATAAGAATAAAATGTACTCTGTGTTTAATGAATAAAATCACTTCTGCTAAAGAAATAGAGCAGTTTGCAAATTGTCTATTTCTGACATTTCATGTGCAAAGGGTAATTGTGCCACAATGTGAAAGGGACAAGTCTTGAAAGGATAAATAAAAACTTAAAATCCAGGAGCTGGAGTAAATGGTCAGCTCTTTCAGTGAAGGGAGTTCATGTGTGGTTTTCCAAAGGGTTTTTTGCTAGAACCTGTGTAGTTCAATAAATATGGGTGTGTAATGAGTAAGCAAAGTTTTTATTATACATTATACAGTGTTATTTGAGTAGGAACCAAGTGTGAAGGATTCCAGAACAACCTTGCAAGACTGAGTTGGTTGAGCAATAAAATGGCACATTCAAATGAACCTTGGACTCCCAGATTAACATTTGAAATCATGGATGCTGAGCTGTCCCTTATGAGTCAGGAGTGAGACCTGTAAGCAGTTCCATGAAAATGTGAGATCAAATTATCAGTAGCGTTCAGAAAAGCAGACCAAATATTGGAAATTACTAGGAAAGGACCAGAGAAGAAATCAGAGAACATCATTATGCCCCTGTATAAATCCATTATTTGTTCAAATCTTGAACTCCAGTCTTCCCATCTCCAAAAAGATGCAGTAGACCTGGAAATAGGTTCAGGGTGACAAGGATAATCAGAGTTACAGAGTAGCCTGATATAAGAAAGTTTATGGAAGCAGCAAAGTAAGCTACTACTTTTTAGCTTGGAAGAGAGTAGAGAAAAAAATACAATAGAGGTCTATAAAATCATGTATGCTATGGTCAAGGTGGCCAGAGGTTCATTGTTTGCCCTTTCTTCCAGTACACAAAGCTGGAACCCTCAAATGAAGCTTATGGGAGTTATTTCCAGTGCAGATAGAAGGAGGAGATAGTTGACTGTAGAATTTGTTGCCACAGAGTGTTGTGTATGTAGAAAGTTTCTACTAGTTCAAAGCAAGAAATTACATCTTGCTCCAGAAGTCCCTGAGCTGAAAATGGTTGAAGGCTGGGAGAGCATTAGGAGAAAATAAACATGCTTGCTTTTTTATTGTAATCTCCACTTATTCTAGAGACAAGATACTAACATCGATAGACATTTGGTCTGATCCCAACTGCTGTTATAGTCTTACTTTTCCAAGTTTTAAAGAGTCTTAGATGAGATGGTGTAAGTGTGCTAGAAGGATGGTCTGTCTTACTAAGTTATCTTGGGATCAATTTAAGTTGGTTATGGCTTCTATGAGTATGGGGCATTTACTCTTGGTTTAGATGTGATTCTATCAATGTAGCACTACCCAAGATCAGATTTGGTCTGCTGTAGAAATTAGGAAGGAAGTTCTCTGACCATATTATGCTGTGGGCCAGAACTAGGCATTTAGACGGTCTCTTTTGGCTTAATGTCTGCAAATAAATGAGACCTGGGAAGCCATGGGGGAAGATAGGAACTGCCATCATCTGCAAAACAGCCTTAAACAAAAGCATTTTCAGTTGGTATGAATGTTGAGTTAAATTTATTTCTTGTGCTGACATGAATGTTCCATTTCCTACTTACAGCTACTCATGCTTACCTCTCTCCAAAACATGCTAACTTTGAAGAGAAGGTATATAATGTTCCAGTAATAATTAATGACAATGGAAAACCACCTTTGGAAAGAAAAGTGAATCTTGAAGGTATACTGTGCCCATAACTATTCATTTCAAGACAACAGTTACATTTATGAATAATCAAACTGGACTACTAAACTTCTCATTAACCTCATGGCATTTCTTTTTGCAGTAAACATCTGCAAGTGTTCAAGTGAAAAGTCATGTTTTATCGAAGTACAGCGTGAGCACTCCTGGCCAAGCACAGGCCAGGCAATTGGGATTCTGATTGGGGTCCTGCTCATCATTGGTAGGTCACTTTTTCTTGGTTGATATGAAGCCAGGTCTGTGAGAAATGATGGTGCTACTGCATTTCTGACACTGATTCACTTGTTGGGTGAAGAGATGTCATGAATGTTGCAGAAGAAGCATAAGAGGGAAGATCTCATGGTTGTTTATCATGATTACATATCATGATTGCTGCAAAGTTATAAGTTTTTGGTCATAGGAATAGCTTTCTTTGGCCTGTGCTTCTGCATCAATGTACAATGGCACAGCAAGCAGCTATGACAGAAGACAATGCTGCAGTTGTAGCATTTCATTATTACCTACTGCCTTTTAGCTGTCAGAGAAGGCATTGGAGCCTTGTCTTGGGCTTCCAGATTATAGAGAAAATAATTAAGTATCCAGGGATGTCATGCTTACAGTGCTTGTACCCGTAGCTTACAACTGTGATTTTATTCACCTATTTCAGCTTTGTAGGTTTCCATTTTTCATATGGAGAATTGCTTTGAGCTGTGGAAAACTGGCATTTACATGAACAAAGTACAGTTATATTGTTAAGCAGTAGCGAACAGTATTATGTTCCTATAGGCATGAGCAGATGCAACTTCAATAAGTAGCTTAAAACTTTTTCCAAAACAAGACAAAATATTTTTTGGGGAATAGAATAGAATAGAATAGAATAGAATAGAATAGAATAGAATAGAATAGAATAGAATACAATAGAATACAATAGAATACAATAGAATACAATAGAATACAATAGAATACAATAGAATACAATAGAATAGAATAGAATAGAATCATTTCAGCTGGAAGGGACCTACAATGATCATCTAGTCCAACTGCCTGACCAATTCAGGGCTGACCAAAAGTTACAGCATGTTGTTAAGGACATTGTCCAAATGCCTCTTAAATACTGCCAGGCTTGGGGCATCAATCACCTCTCTAGGTAGTCTGTTTGAATGTTTGACCACCCTTAAAGAAATGCTTCCTATTGTCCAGTCTAAACCTCCCCTGGTGCAGCTTTGAACCATTCCCACGTGTCCTGTCCCTGGATACCAGGGAGAAGAGATCAGCACCTCCCTCTCTGCTTCCTCTCCTCAGGAAGCTGTAGAGAATGATGAGGTTGCCCCTCAGTCTCCTTTTCTCCAAACTAAACAAGTCCAAAGTCCTCAGCTGCTTCTCATAGGACATGGCTTCCAGTCTTTTCACCAGATTTGTTGCCCTCCTCTGGATGAATTCAAGGACCTTCACATCCTTCTTAACTTGTGGGGCCCAGAACTGCACACAGTGCTCAAGGTGAAGTCACACCAAGGCTGAATACAGTGGGATAGTCACCTCTTTTGACTGGCTGGTTATGCTGTGTTTGATGCACCCCAGGATGCAGTTTGCCCTCTTGTCTGCCAGAGCACACTGCTGACTTATTGAACCTGCTGTCAACCAGCATCCCCAGATCCCTTTCTGCAGGGCTGCTCTCCAGCCACTCCTCTCCCAGTTTATACTTGTGGCCGGTGTTACTTCATCCTAGGTGCAGAATCCAGCATTTTGACTTGCTAAATTTCATCCCATTTATCATTTCCCAATGTTCAAATCTATCTAGATCCCTCTGCAAGGCTCTCAAGAGAGTCAACAGCACCTCCCAGTTTGGTGTCATCAGCAAACTTGCTAATGGTACATCCAACAACTCCTGCATCTGGATCATTGATAAATATGTTGAACAGAACTGGCCCTAGACTTGAGCCCTGAGGAACACCGCTGGTGGCAGGTCACCAGTCAGATGTAGCCCCATTCACTACAACCCTTTGAGCTCTGCCCTTCAGCCAATTCTTCACCCAGTGCACTGTGAACACACTCATCCCACAGTTGGATAACTTGTCAGGAAGGTTGCTGTAAGTGACAGTATCAAAAGCCTTACTAAAATCCAGAAAAACTACATTCACCACCTTCCCTTCATCCACGAGGTGAGTGACCTTATCATAGAAGAGTATCAAAGTAGTTCAACAGGACTTTTCCTTTGTGAACCCATATTGACAGTGCTTGATGATTGCATTATTCTTTAAATGCTTTTCAGTAGTACCCAGTATAATCTTCTCCATAATTTTTTCAGGAACTGATGTTAGACTAACAGGTCTGTAACTCCCTGGGTCTCCCCTCACACCCTTTTTGTAGATTGGAATAACATTGGCTAGCTTCCAGTCAGCAGGAATCTCCCCAGACTTCCACGACCTTTGATAGATGATCAAGAAGGGTCCTGTCATAACATCCTTTATCTCCTTCAGTATTCTCTTTATCAATGTAACTGCAAAAGTAGTCAGGATGACTGTTGATGGGATCCAGTCCCCTAGGAAGCAAAGAACAAGAATAATTCAATGCTCAGTCCTGTGTGATTTTTGAATATGATGGTCACAAGAGAAAGACTGGGAAACTGTGACTCAGCTGTAGAGAGGGGAGGCAGTGTGAAAGACCCATGGAGAAAATCAAAGGAACTCACATTCAAGAGTTGGATTAAATTAGAGGATAAAAGGGAAGAAACCCAAGAACTTGTGTAAGTTAGCATTACTTCAATTCTAAAAGAAGAGAAAATGAGCCCCCAAGAACAAGTTCAGTACCTAAAAAGACAAAACCAAAGCTCTGTGTTGATTTTCTTTTGTAATGCACAAATCCCTAAAGCGGAAAGTACCAATGCATATGTGATGCATATGTATTTGTCTTTAGAAGATAAAAAAAAAAAAAATCAAAGAACTTAAAATGGAAGAAACCATACTCAGACCATACAACTGACAGAGAAATCCCTTAAACTACGTCTTTATAATCTCTGTTCAAGCTCTCACATCACTTATTTCTGTACAATGCCTTAGTCTGATCCCTCACTTAGTATAGTGCTGCATTTAAGTGAAAATTACATTGGATAACTGACTAGAGATGTTTTCATTACAAGAGAGCTGGTCAGCTTCAGGGAACAAAATAAGAGTTGCTACTGCTTTATCACTTTCAAAAAAAACCAGTGTATGTAACTCATACAGGATTTTTAAAAGAATTCCTGAAATAAATATGTAGCTTTTTTTCAATAGCAATTTTTTTTTCACTGCAAAGGCAAAATCAGATGATAGCCTCTCGGGTGGATTTAACAGGGATCAGAGATGGGCAGGGAAAAAACAATGAGAAGTATCTAAAGACTTTATGAAACCTGAAGAGATTACAAAAATTGAGTTTGGCCTTGAAACTCAGAAGATATGACCATAAAAACCGCCATTTCTTGGGCATCTGTCTGACACCAGAATGAACTCTCACATGAGCTAAGGACTGTCCCAGACCTGAGCACCTTTCGTTCCAAGAGCAAGGATCCTCTTAGTCTTACTTTCTTTGAAAGAAACGCAGAGCATAGACACTGGAAAACAAAATGCAACAAAACAAAAAATACACCCCAACCCCTCAACCAATCCGTTCTGATGGGAGAAGCTCTTTCACTAAGACAAATTGTCTCTTGGAAGGTATATCTCCCACTGAGAAGAAGGTGGGAGAATAAATATCATGTGACAGATACTAGGCATGTTCCTTGATTAACTACTCAGATAACACAAATATGAGTATAAATTAAGAACAACTACAGAACAGATATTCAGAGCAATGAAAGGGGCAAGGGGAGTAGCTGAGCACTCCTATATACTTTAGTAAAGAAACAAAGAGATGTTGAAAGTGATAGATAATCTAGCGCTGATAAAGAGGAAATAATTTACATACAGTGTAACAAGCTCATAATAATTTAAAAAGACCAAACATATATATATACACACACATATAATATGCATATTTGATGTGTATATATACATATATATGTATATATGTGTATGAAGACATCTAGACACCTTGGATTGGGTATGACAAGTGATGATAAAGGGTATAAACACTTCTAATCCAGGCCAGAAGAAAATCTCAGTCATTCTCGGCCATAGGTGCACAAATCTCTGGGGTCCATCAGCTGTTTCTAACATACCAAGGAGTTCTCAAAGAAAAATTTTGCTCTCAGGAGTTTCAGCTTTGTTGTGACAGAATTGCCATTCCATTGGGAAAAAAAACAAATGGGGACTACAATTCAAGACAAACATGGCAAATCACTGCTCAAAGGGAGGGGAGCTAAAAAAGACACTTTTGCCACCTGGTCAGATCCTAGAGGAGAAGTTCTCCTTTGGGGGAAATCTCCTGAGCCCTGAGGCATCTGATCCTGCCCACCAGTGCCTCAAGTACCTGAATATGCTGTTGGCCCAGTGTTGCATGCTCATTCCCCAAAGCTGTTTGCTTCTGCTCAAGAGGTAAAGCAGTATGGATATTAAGTGTGGACGTCAGATTCTTTGCTGAAATTCCTTTTCAGAAAATTTTCTCTTCCCTTTACTGATGAGTGCTCTCTGTTTTTCAGGTTTCATTATAGGGGGTGTGTTTTTTCACATGAAATACAAACAGAAAAATGAAAAGAAGAGCCATCAGAGAGATGTAAAGGATAAGTCTGAACTCAATAGACTGGCTTAATGACTGTTTCATCAAGAGACAAAAATGCCCTTTGGGTTGGGAAGGAGTGAGCTTTGTAGCTCCCAAAGCCCAGAAGTGGGCCTCACAAACTGAGGATACAAACATGCAAAAGCAGGCTTCCAGGGTTTTGTCTTCACTTTTGTAGGTAATACTACTCAGCCACAAAACGAAAAACATACCTGCACTTCAGCAGCAGCCATTAATAAGAATGTCAGCTTTGACTGAAATGTTAACTCATGACCAAATGCTGAGCTCCTGCAAGGATCAATACATGGGACCAGCCTTCTTTGGCAGCTGAAGTAAATATGGACTTTCCAGAGGACTACATTTTATCTAATTGCGCATCTTTGGCTCTTTTCATCTCAGTAAGTTACTGAATAACAGAACAGGGATTAAAGTCCTGTGCTACATTTGAAGATGTCCCATGAAGTTGCAGGAATCCCCCTGACTCTCAGCAAAGGAGCTCCCAAACTTATTGCAATCTGTAATCTGCCCTGGGTCATGCCTGTTTACATTACGCTGGTGAATTTGTGCTAGCGATATTCACTAGCAATGTGATATTACAGTTTTTCATTTTTTATAACCACAGAGTATAACCAGTTTGTGAAGCACCATGGCCTTTCATTACAGTTTCTAAGTTAAAAACTACATGCTGAATTATGTGGAATTGTGTAATGTCCTCTTTTATCATACTGCTGCAAATATTGTTCTTACTCCCTACATATTAGATAAGAATAAAAATGTTCTTTAAAGGTTTTAGTGTCTGCTTATTTTATAAAAAAAAAAAAAAAAAAAGAGAATGCATGAGACCAAAACATTGCTGCTTGGTTATCTATTGTATTTAACCTTAACCCTCACTTTCGCATAATACAGATTTAAAAAGGCTCTCAGGACAGAGTGTTACATGTCTGGCTGATTCAAGATGCAATGATTGCTGGATGCACTTGTTTTCATTAAAATGTATTTGAGCCCAGGATGACACTCACAGAAGGAAAGCCTTTCTCCTGACAATATGCCTATAGAAGGGCATATTTTAGTGACAGTTTGAGGGAGGCTTTTCTTTCAAGCTATAAATAAAAGCTGACCAATATTGCGTTAAACTGAAAAGACAATATACTTTTGAAAACACTGAAGAAAAGGTCATATGGAAAAGAGTATGTTTGTTTATGCAGGACTTTTTTAATAGCTTTTGCATGCAGCACAGAACTAGAAAGAAAAGAACACTTTTTTTGGTAGCATTGCATTATAATAGGTTTTCCTAGAATGCTGCCAGCAGAAACTGCTTTTGGGCTTCAGCAACACAACCCAATTGTTGTACCTCTTACCCCGGCTTCACCAGCTGTTGAAGCTCTGTTATTTGCTGTGGGGCTCACTGCTGGAATGTATTTATTTTATGATGGGAATGCAATCCATTATATTTGGAAAGTATGACATTCAGTTACGTCAGTGTGTCCAGGGATTGGGATTAGTATATTGTTTTATAAATAAAGGAGCCAAAGTTCAGGAGTCTTTGTACTTGTGTATACCAATATGTCTTTATCTGAAGATGGAGAGAATGTGCAGAAGTTCCACTTTGCTCTATCTCCTTGACCTGTCTTTCTGTTTGCTAATTTTACCCAAACACATCTCCTATTTTCAATAATTTCTCTTTGGGAGAAGGGTCAAAAAATTTCTTGTCTTATTTGTCTACATTCATGGCTGGTTTGATAGCAGGACCTTATCCCTTTCCTCTGTCTACAGATACATTACCGCAATTTCTTGTGTCTCATGGGGTAATTCACTGTGCCCTCTGCCCAGCTGCCCTTAGACCAGTGGACAGCAGAGCTTCTAGGATAAACAAAAAAGTCCCCCCTTCTTAGGGTCTTGACCACATCTTCAGTCTTGAAGACTTTCAGTCTCAGTGTATTAGGGTCAACCCTCCTGCAGGTATTTCTCTACCAAATGTGCTTCATGTGTGGCAGGAAAGATCTGAATGAAACCACCTCAGGGTGCCCCCTCTCCAGTAGCTGCCCTGGATGAGCATCTCTAGAGGCTGAGCACATTTTCCCTTGCTGCTGCAATGACCCCCTGACAGCCTGCAGCTCTAGCTGCAGCAGAGCATATCCAGGGCCCATAGCACCCTGACTGCCTCACTCCACCTGCACCCCCTTCCCCACCCCACTTGAACAAAGTCCCCTGCACTCAATGGATGTGTCATGTTCATGGTTGCATGGGCATTACCTAAGTAATACAGCTGCGGATGGGGCACCACACGCTTCTTGGTGCTTCTTGTACTATGCATTAGTCCTACCACCAAAAAAAAAAAAGAAAGAAAAAAGCCCATTTCCAACCCTGCCACAAATATTCTCATTTTCTTGACCCTCCTCCTGCCTGCCTGCCTGCCAGGACTTCACCCCTAGCCCTCTGGGGGTTTATACAATCCAGTCCTGCTCTGGTTCCTCCATTGGTTCAGACTCTTTTGGGAGCCAGACAAAAGTTCTCACCCAGCCTTAACCCTCCCCCTGCAGCAGACTGCTGCCCCCAGCCTCCTTTCCAGAGGACAAATTCAGTTTTCTTTGGGTCTCTGGGGAGGAAGAGAAGCAATACTTATTATTGTTCCTTCCCACCATGCTTCCCACCAGGCCCAGCTGGTTCCCAGGTCCCCTCAGGAGCAGCAGATACTAGGACATTTTGCCCTTGTATATTACATTTTGCTCTGAATTCAAGTTGTAAAGGATGAGCACTTCTTTTTGAGCTCCTCAAATTCCTGTTAATGTCTGTTAGTGTCTGCACCCTCCAAAGCAGTTTCACTGACACATCTTGGTAATAACTAACAACACATAAACTGCACTTTACACATAAAAGTGTAAAGATACAGGAAGCACTGAAAACAGAATTTGGTACAAACCTCCAAAAAATAGTTCTCTGAAGTTGGCCACATTATTATTTTTTTTAACCAACTTTGAAATATTAGCTTATATTAATTTTTTATGCTTGAATAATAGGTATGGCATACCAGCACGATTTGTACACATACACAATTCACTATGAAGAAACTAGTAATGTCTGCAAGCATTAAAACTCAATTAGTTCTTTAAATGCATGATACTTAAAACAAAATTGTAGAGAAGCTAAAGCTCTCCTACTTTATATCCACAAATTATTAGAACAACTTTATACATTGATAGCAGAAGGACAAATTTTGAAAACAGTGTTGATGGCTTTGGACTCCACTTACAACCTTTCTGCCAAGAACAATATCACACAAGAAGTCCAGTGATGAAATCTGCTGAGAATATGTCCTCTGGCACTGTTCCTTTCCACGGCTCCTCCTCCAAGCATGCAACATCTCATTACAAGTTTCACAGATGGCAAAAGATATTTCAGTGCTTTCTAATTCTTTTTTACAAGATTAGAGATTTATCAGGGTTTTGATTTTCTCCAGGATTAATGACATACATTAATTAAACTGTCATTATGCCCATTTTTCAACCCTTTTGTAAATATAAACTTGAAAATTACAAACAAGATTTTTATCTGGGTTTATAGAACAAATGCCGTAGAGCAGCAGCTCTTGGGAAAAAAAAGTGTCCTTAATCCACAATTTGAACTATAGTTCATCAGCTCTGCTCACACAATCAAACGCACAAGGCTGTATCCACCACGCGTAGCTACTACTGTGGCTATTAATGGGCATAAAGATAAGGCAGCCCCCAGTGGCGTGGTGATGGGTGGGGAAGGCTGTGTGCCAGCAGCATGGCTGGAGCCACTGGTGCTCGTAGATGGACAGACTTCCTCTAGACCTGAGAAATGCAGGGAGAAATGTGTCTTCACCCCTAAAATGACTCTGTCATGAGGTGTGCTCTTGGGGTAAGCAAGCACCGTGTGGAGGAGCACAGAGGGCACTTCGGTGGGATTAGGAAGCTGACTGGTAAAGGGGAAATGGTTTTGGCTCAGAGACAATGGACGCTCTCCCAGTCCCTCTGTCTAGCAGCTAATCCTAGATACACCTCACTAGAAGTTTGAGAAGACTTGACTTTAAAAAAAAAACCCAACACATTTATTCCTGGTGTTATTTCCAGCAGATTTGTCAGAACTGGGAGGTGAAATTAGCTAATTGCTTGTGCAAACTAGAGCAAGGAACCACATAATCCACAGAGTTACTACTCCTTCTAGACACCAGAGATATTATGTTCCGTCTCTAAATGTCATTCCAATGGCATTCACCCCCTCAGAGAAGTCCTCCTTCCCTGTTGGCTGACTTTGGGCCTTGAACAGAAGACCCAGAAATTTGCAGTTTAAATTACAAGACAAAGTCCTGGAGCTACAGTCTCTGCCACAGCAGGGTAACATCCTCTGTGGACAGAGCTCAGAAAAGGGAGTCACCACAGCCTGTGACCAAAGGGTTAAAATGATGTACATGAGCATCCATTAATGCAGTAAAATAACATGGAAATGTTCAGAAAGATGGACAACATCATCATGTCAAGGATCCCAAGCCAGGAAAAACACTTCCAGTTTTTTAATTGCATATTCCAAAAGGAAAACAGAAGATTAAAGGCAAACCAGCAGCAGATCTTTGAACTCGTTGCTGAACACCATGTTCCTCTACTGATAGCAAAAAAATTGTACAGCACAGGGAGACACAAACTACTGGAGTCTGTTCTGTTTACAGCTCAGGGGCCAGAGGTAAGTGCTGAGTACAGTTGCAAAAGGATATTATGTGACATATGATCTCAAGGGGAATAAGTCACCTCTGTTTGCAGCTGAGAAGATGACAACTATTATTGCCATGAGCTGCATGCGTAATTACATCCAGTTCATCCGGTTATGATAGCGGTATCATAAGTGGACTCACCTCATTCCTGAACCATTCTGTAAGACATACGTTAATGCTTAATATGGTCAAGAAATGTGTTTCCACAGCCTCCTCTTCCAGTGCACTGCTCCTTGGGACTAACATTTAACTTGCAAATCATCTAGGGAAGTGGGTCTAGCACATCATTCCTGGTTCTGAGAATTGAGCAGGAAGAATAGAAACTGGAAGCTAGAAACCACGGGTTTGCCAGGTGAACAGTTGGAGTTGGTGTCCAGTTGCTAACAGTCATCACAAACACACCTTCTGCCATTTCTCCACCTGTCAGAAACAGCCTCTCTGAAGACTTCACACCCTGAGGTCTTAATTGCAGAACGACATTCCTGCATTCGAATTATTTCCTTTGCTTGACAAAGCTAAAGTGACACAACAGCTGAGCCCACAAGAAATTTTCTCAGGTGACACTCATGGAGGGTTTATTGCATCTCTCTGTGCAGTGCAGTGAGCTCACCCACCCTGTGTGTCCCTTCCCCGCAAAGTGACTTGTCTGTCCTCACTCAGCACTGAAGGGTCATTGTGGGAAGGCAGGGGAGGGCTAGCAGTACTAGAGTGGAACCAGTAAAGATTTACTGACTTGATTTACCTGAGTTACAACTCAAGAAAACTTTCAAAACCAACTGGCTGGGCAAACTAACAAGAGGTAGGTACTGGAATAACTGGTGCTGTGTTGCTGTCACACATTCAATCTAGACAGTGAAGAGTTACCAGAAAAGGTGATAGTGGGAGACCATCAGAGGGCAGAAGGAACAGAAGGCAGCATCAAGCAAGACATGCCAAAAAATGAGAGCAGAAGCCTACTCCAAGCCCCAGCTGAAGACCTGCATGAGTGGCCATGCCTGGAGACTGTGCAGCTCCTCTGAACCACCACTGTCTTTCCTACGTGGAAGGAGGTCGGTGAACTTCAGGATGCACATACATCCTTCTGGGTCTGGTGGCCACAGAAGGGTTAGAGGCAGCAAGTGCCAATGGCTTCAGAAGCCAGGGGATTTCCAGCTGCCACCCCTCTTGAGCTCCTTTTGCTAGTGGTTGTTGCTGCCAGACCTGACTGAGAAGGCGCCTGTTTTTCTTTCATTTTTGGCCAACATCTGAAAGGCTACAGATTTTTTTCTTGCCCTTTGGATAACTCTGTTGATGTTAAAATCTACTCTTATGAAACTTTTTCCATTTCCCCAGGAAATATTTTGTGTTCATATACTCTTATCCTTTCCTTATTGATTTTATCTGCAATGTCTTTTGCCAAGTCTAATTTTTAGAGCCTTACGTTTATTGTCTTAGGTCCCAGTCTTTGCTGGGCTCCTTTTTTTTTTTTTTTTTTTTTTTTCCATAATGCACAGTACACTTCTTTCAAGTGAGGCACAGCTAAGAGGGGTTTGTTATTTCTGTGTAAGCCAGGCTGTCAGTGTGGGCTTGCAGACAGGGTGAATGAATAAGAGATAGGACATCTTCCTACATGCTTACATCAGGGGAGCTGAGGCCAAAAGAAAGCTGAATGATGCCTATTTAGTTAAGATAAGAAGGAAATTAGAAGGAGACACATGGGAAGCCCTAGGCAATGGCTGCTTTTGATCATGTTTCTGGCCATATGTGTTCAAGCATTAGTAAACCATTTTGTACTAACAAGGAGTTTAGTTACAAATATCTTGTATTTTAGGAGCATCCTGGATGCTGGGCTTGCAGGTTTGTCACCTACTAATGTCTCTTACCTTTCCAGAGGTCTGTGATGGTTCAGGAGAGGAAGACCCTGGGGACAGCAGGACCTAAATGACCCCGAATTAGGGCATGTTACAATGTCCCTTCCCTGTGTCTCTTCTGTGTTGGTCACTTGTTTGCTTCACAGACACCAGCCCATGTGCTTGTCTCATTTTTTTTTAAAGCATAGCTCCTGAAAGCTGTAAGCTGTAGTTACAAAAGCAGATGTCTTCTCTGACAGGTGCATGCCTCATCCGCAAAAGTCAGACCTGCTGAGAAATGCCTTTCAAGTCAACTCGTGGAATTTCATCACCTGCGCAGGGCTGTGGGCATCCCCTGGAGAGCTCTCTCTGGGCTGCCAGCTTGCTGGTGCTGCCACGACGCTGCCAGCTCAGGCAGACCCTGCCTCCTGCTCACTTGCAGGGCTGAAGCCACTAGCATCTCCTTTCATGCTGTTCACGTGGATGACGTAGCCAGCTCTGACAGCAAAAACAACTCTGTACAGATTAAGAGAATGCCTGAAATAAGTAGCAACAAGCAAAAGTGGCAGTGCGGTGGACCAGGGTGGGGTGGCCACCCCAGCAGAGCACCCTGGAGCAGCAAGGAGCCCTGTCTGGGAAAGCATTGATGCTGGAGAGGGAGGGAGCATGGCCAGAGCCACCAAGACACCGAACAACTCACTGGGTGACACGCAAAATGTGTTCCATTTGCAGGGATGTGGAAAGAGCTGTTTTCCCAGGGTCTCGGGAAGGCGTTATCACAGCAGAGCTGTGACGATAGCCACTTTCCCAGAATATTTGGAGTGAAAGATATCCTGGACATTTAAATATTATTGATAATAGTAGTCTTCTTGCAAAGGCCTATCACACAGCCTCAGTCTGCCTTTGATGTGCATTCCTGCATACGCACAAAGCACATTCATTTCCTTTTGCAGTGTTTTCATTTGCTGCTAGAAAGCCTCTTAGCCTCTCAGACAAGTCTGTGGCTATTCAGACAGTGTCAGTAGTTTTCATATCACTGAGAGTCTTAAACAAACTAGTTTTCTGCTGCACTGCATACCAACGTTTTACCATGGTCCAGGGAGTTTTAAATTCTCACAGTAAGACCTATGGTTTCTCATCAGAAGTTACCCACTATCACCACTGCAATTGCCCAAAATGTTTGCCTGAAAATTGAGTTCTTGCCAACATCCCCTGTAGAGTCCACTTTCTAACACTATTGTATAAAACAGGGCTTCCCTCTACAAAAGATGTATTGAAAGATGTCACCAGAACACACGACAGGAGGAATAAAACAAGGTACAACTCAATGATGCTCTTAAACTGTGCAGATTTGCATGTGGCAGTGTTAGCTGTAGGTAGTCTTAAAAAAGAAGTGTTTCCATAAAACACTTCCACAAGAAACATCCCCATAAAACTTAACATGTATGAGAGACAAAGCAGTTCTCCATCATCATGCTGTTCCCCATGCTGCTTCTACTTGTGCCATTTTTTGCTGTTATACTGTGCTCACAGCAGAATGACTATAATCAACCTGACATGGCATTAATTTTTCTCAGGATGCACCACTATGCCTTCAGAAGGTGGTGACATGAAAAGACAGGCAAACATGTTGCAACTGATGTACATTACCAAGGATGTAGGGTGGAGCAGTTGAAACTGGAGGAAAGCAGAAGTAATGGAAGTAGACAGTAGGGTTTTCACCAAAACAGGTTGGGACCAATGCCAGGGTGGAATTGTGGACAAGGCAGGACGATGGTTGAGGGCCAGGTCATGATTCAAAACATCAATGAGCCTTCAGCATGGTGCATCAAATGGGAATGCAGGGGTGCAGTCTGGAGTCACAAAAATGTCAGGAAACCTATAAAACAAGGAGGGTGAGGAAGACAGTGACTGGACCAGGTGTTTAGGAGATCAGACTGGACCAGACTGATCAGGAGCAGTCACCAATAAGCCTTAAGCCTGTGGTCAAGTCTTCTTCTGAGGAGCACTTGTGTATCTTGCCTGGCCTACAGATGCTGGACCAGGAGGGTACAGGTGTCCCACAGATCCTGGGTCATATCTGCAAGGTCCAGGCAGATGGCAATGGCATAACCCTTCCTAGCCTGTGAATATGGGAGCTTCTGGCATTGAAGAATGGGGTTCAAGATGGTTTTGATTACAAAGCTGTTATGACCACACATAATGGCTAATGGAGTGGAAAATGAGGATGATGTGAACAAACACAGAAGGCTTGAGCAGTGAAACATAAGAGTCTTTCCTGGACTCTTGCAGCATTGGCCAAGAAAACACAGCATGCATCAGTGCTTCAGCTGAAAATAGGTTCAGATAACAGTGACAAGTCACTGTTATCTGAACCTGTGGTTTGTGATTTGAGGACTTCTAATACTTAGCTGTCAGCTGAAAAATTAAGGGCTTTCAAGAAGAAGCAATGCAGATGTTCTTTCCAAACTTTCTTGACTGTGGTTGATCAGCTTTGCTGCACTGGAGATTCAAGCAGGCCCAGTAAGTGGAGAGTGGAAGCAGGGAGGTAACCCCCAGCTGACAAAGAAGCACCCTGGAAAGTGAAGGTATGGAGGGCATCATCCTGAGCAAGCGTGGGCAAGGGCCAAGGGTCAAGGTGTACACCACATCACTTCAATGAAGTTTGAGAAAGCAACAGTGTTAACTAACACTGATTTCCATTGCAGGGGACTAATTGACAGAGTGATGTAGAGGTATTTGAAAATTATGTTTAGAAGAGGGTCACTGACATCTGAAAGGAATGAAATACTGTGGGCCTCTGTGCATTGGTGTGATCTTAGGCACTATATGAGTTAATAGATATTCAGATCTTGGGTTCATATGTCTGGCCACCAGAACTTGTCCATGTTACAGTATTTCCAACCCAATTTGTACCTCCAGGATGAAATCTAAACTTTTTATGACAGAGCAGCCTTCAAATCTTAAGTTAAATCCAAAGTAGATGTTTTTGTCTGTCAAGGTAGGGCAGATCTGTATTAGGATTTTTACTGGAACTATCTTACTAGGATAATTCCAGGCAGAACGACCTCTATAAATTGCACATTTTTTCACTGTTGTAACTGGGAAGTCTCAGAACAGTACAACTTGCATTTGCCCTTTCCTGGGTGTCTCCCTTGCTGTTTTGATTACTTGGCTGATAAATAAGTTACAGAAATCTAAACACTGAGGACAACAGGGACCATGCTGCCCATTGCTTCAATAGCACAGCCTTAACAGACTTAGAGGCATCTGCCCCCACAAAGTGGAGCTCTGCTGGGTTTCAGTGTGTACATGTAGGGATGAGGTGATCATCTGTTTCAGCTGCTCCAAAGCAAAATGGACTTCACTTGGACATTTAGTCTCTATTTTGGAGAGCACAACTAGAGGGGCCACTCAATTGAAAAGCCTTTGATGAACCTGTAACATACAGCAACAAGGGAGCGTGCATTTTTTAATTAGTTGGAGCAGCCAAGCTCCCAGTGTTAAAACAACGATCCAGAAATGGGACGCCTATGGTCTCTTGGAAGATGTTATGCAGAAATACCATGACTGTCACTTTGTTCTAGTTAGATAGACAGATTATCTTGACAGAGATGTCCCAGGGCAAAGGAAATATAAGGTTACTCTTACATTTCCTTTGCCCTGGGTAATTATTGAAAAGAGGTGATTATTGTATTGTGTCATTATACATCAATCCAGTGCTAAAACATTATGGATAAAATTCTGGAACATCATGGGAACATTTAAACACATTTGGGTATTTCAAGATCCCAAAGCATCCTTCTCAGCTGTAGAATATGGTCTTCCATTCACTGCTCTGATAGATGCAGGTGGGTTCCCTGAAAGTCAACTTAAATTTAAGATCAGTTCTTCCTGCTAACCTTGAAATTCTTAATTCCTGAAGAGTGGGGGATATAAATCTCCAGATTTGACTTGATTCAGAATCCTGTTGTCTACATTAATGACAAAAGGCTGGACTTGCACTTAGTATGAACTTCACCTTTCACTGGCAAGTTCCAGAGCATCACTAGATACACCAGCAAAGAGTTTTATGGGCTTGTTCATAGACAGAGGGGAAGAAAAATACACCTTTAGTGTTGCTAACTCAGTAGAACCACATGATGCTGTATACGGCAATGCATCAACTAGTAAAAGATTTGGCAGAATATGCTTCCCCACCCCTAAAAGAATGTTTTGGTTTGTGTTTCTAACTTTCTAAACCCAGGGCCAGGAGCATCCTAGATCAGTTACTGTATCAGGTGTCTTGACTATGACAGTGGTATGGCAATAAATAATAACAGCAACAACTGTATCAGGAGAGGCTGCAAGGATGAAACTCCTCACATTTCAGGATCCGTTTCTACCTGTAGGACATCTGAGGACACTGAGGGCAGTTCTAGGATCACACCACTTAACTGCTGTACACGGGGAGTGGAAAGGATTTTTCCTTGGCTGACTAACCAGGCATAACAGAAACAAGAGGAAACCAATGAATAAAAGACTATAAAAAGGGAGCTTAGAGTTCTCCACAACAACTATGAAGAAAAATGTCAAGGATGATGAAATTCAATGATGGCAATTTAAATTCGTTCTTTAGGCAGAAGTGGAAATATCTCCAGGAACGGATGTGATGACAAAGATGACAGAAGTTGCAAGGGGGGTTACCTGACAACAGCTATTTATGCATGAAGCCTCACCTGATGTGGTTGATAGAGCAGAATGTCCATGGGCAAGCGGTAGCACTGAAGGTGGACAAGACACACAAAAAAAGGCAGATTCTAGTGTGAGAAGGGGAGCAGGAAAAGTGTGTTATCAAGAGAAGGAGACAAACAGCGAGGAAGAAAGAGTAAAAGAAAAAGTTTATACAGGAGTTCAAAGAAGAAAAAAAGCCATAAAGAGGATGTGGTTGCACTGAAGAATAGAGGAACAACTATCTCCACCAAAAAAAAGAGTAGGATAGAAAAGATATGATCTCAAGAAATTAAGCTGAGAACTGGTAGCAGACCATTAGTGTATGTCTTAGTCATCAAACTGAAGCAGAACCTAAATATTTAGGATGTAGAGACCCAAATGGATGCAATCATGTGGAGATACTCTAACTTTCCAAGTTCAGTTTGAAGTAAAAACTCTAGTGGAGCTTAGGTGTTTCTAGATGTACTAGCCAGAAGATGCTTTCAAAAAGTTACTGAACAAGCAAAAGCTGTTTTAGATTTGACTTCAGTAAGTGGGAGGGAATTATAGAACACTTGATTATAAAATATAACTTCAGCAATAATATTAAAAACTTATATTTTCTGGAAAGACTGCCAAAGATAGGTCTATAAACAAAAATTACAAGTCCTAAAACATGAGCTTAGGTAAAATAAAGAAAAATGGTGAATCTGTCTGAACTGAAAAACTCAGGGAACTGAATGCAGAGTAATCTTGGTACTTCTTTAAGTCAAAGATACAAAAACTACTTGTAGGGAGAGGCAAACTTACAGAGAAGCACTCCAGACTTAATTGACTGAGTATCCTCTCAAACATGTTAGGAATAGCCCTTAAAGAATACAAACAAACCTTATGAGAATATAAAGCTATGGTCCTTAAAAAATACAAACAAATTCTCATGAGCAAATAAAACGATGTTTTGTACATCAAGATATGCAGAGATAAATTAAGAATAAGCCAAAAATCAGATTAGTTTTAGATTCTGAGATGGAAATTAAAAATAAACATTTTTTCATCAGTATAATAAAGAAAAAGAACAACAGGGAAAGAAGTGGAGCCACAACAGAGCAAGGACTAAACAGCTGAAATGTTCAGTTCATACTTTGTCTTAGTTTACAATAAGAAAAATGAAATAAAGCATGGAAACAAACAAGGCAACTAAAGGAAATTATTGCATTTGAGGCATAAACAAAACTTCAGGTACTCTAATAATGAGCTTATATCTCCTAAATTCTAGAAGAACGAGTTACATGCAACCACAATTTGGGTAACCACAGTTTTGGTAGCAAGTTAAAAATAGTAAAATTCTGAGTAGACAATAGCAAATATGATGCCTCTGTGTCTGGAAGCAAAAACCAGTGTTCTGGCTATGACTTCAGGAGTAGGCATAGATTTAAAGAACAAGCATGACTGAGAAGAAATAATGATTAAAGACATTAAATAATTGCTGAATGGAATAAAAGGCACATGGGTTTACAAAGTTTAATTATCCCAGACTGACAGGAGAATGTATTTCCCCTGAAAAAGAAATACAACAGATCTAATCCCACTGAGTGTCAGCTGATATTTTGATACGCTGTCAAATGGGAAATGGTTAATATAACTGAGGAAGGTAGAGAATAGAAGTGGGATCAAAAATCATACCAGGGTTTCACAAAGAAAAGTCAAAACTAGACCATGTTGGAAAGGAAACTACTGGACTGAAGTACATTGTTAGAGTTTGTCAAAGACCAGCCTTGGTTTCATCTAATTAAATATTTTCCTTTGGGACATCAGCAAAAAAAGTAATTTTTCCAATGACATTTGCTAGAGACACAAGTAGTCTGCAATAGTCAACACAACACAGAACCAGAGTACCACAAAGGAATAAAAGGTGACCTTGAGAAATAAGTAATAGTAATGGGCTGAAAGTTAATAATATGAAGGGCACCATCACTTGGGGATAAAAAATAATTTCTGATGTATCTGAAACAGATGGGAATGGCTGGGGGAGAAATCTACTATACTAGTGTGGTGTTGGACAAGCATAAACCACTGCTGTGACACAGTCATGAGAAAAGCAAATATATGCCTAGTGTCTATCAAAGGAAATAACTTCCACTGCAGACAGCAAATTATGAATATTGGTTTCCAAGACACTGTGAGACCTCATCTGAAACACTGTGGACACTCCTGGTCATCCCTGTCAAGAAGGATTAATTGAAATGGGAGCAGATGCAGACAATGATCAAACTGATGAACACTATCCTACAGGAGGAACCAAAGCCTGCTTAGCAGGGAAGAGAAAAGGAATACAAAGGATTTCTAGAAATACATCAGGAAAGAATAAATATCAGGGGAAGAAAAATAGCTATATAAGGGAGCATGGCATAAGATGGAAATCTAAACTACTTACAAACAGCATCAGTGCAGATGAGAGAATTTGGGTTTTATGACTCAGAAGAGCAAGACTGTGGCACATCCTCCCAGTAGAAGCAGTGAAACAAGAAATTTGCCTGGTATCAACATGCAGAAAGATCCCTGCATAGAAGGATTGTGCCCAACAGGGTTGCCTGAGAAGCACAGGACTGCACTTGGTGGTCCCATGTGCTCCTGAAGGAGGAGGAGGCAGGCCCCTGTTTCTGGTGGTATGGCTACCCACGGTTCCCTCATCTGAGCTGTAGCTTGATTTGACCAGATCTCTGCAGTTCTCCCTAGTCTCTGAATTAAATTTTGTATGTGTGGAAATCTAAAAGTGCTCATCTTCTGCAGCCAGCGGTGCCTCTCACGCCTGTTCTGCTTTAGCAGTAAAATTCATTCTTCCCATTTGAACAAGAAGCTCTCCACATCAATCTTGTTGTTAAGCTTTATGCATTATTATATATATTGTGTGATTATGCTATATCACTGCCAGATGTGCACCACTAACACCACTCCACAGTGGAGGAACACATACTGTGCTCCCTTTTCGGGACTGATATTTCTCTTGATTGCCAGGAACATGTATTCCCTTATAGACTATAGAGTACCAACTTCTTGTGGTGGAGGTTCTTTCTATTTAAGTTACAGAAAAACCATATTTCCACAAGCCATGCATTATATAATAAAGCTATAAGCTGTGCATAGTTTTTCAACATATTTTACTTGTAACAGGAAATGTCTTCAGTAGTACAGTGAGTGAAGTATAACAAAAACAGCCTACAGTTAGTGTCTAAATGAAACAAAGCATAAAGCGGATTAAGTGCTACCATCATTTTATCATAGTCATGTGATTAGAACTGCTTTGTTTAAAAGTTGCAAAATCTTTTTGAAGCCTAAGCTTGGATGAAGCTCATCTGCACAGGAAGCAATCATTTTTCTTTCTTTGTATGTCACTGTTGTTCTTTCATTTCAGCTCCCTTAGAGTTTGTGCTGTTTTAAGCAAATACACTGCTTGGCTGCAGGGAACTGGGTAGCTGTATATCCCTTATCTTTCATAGTGATGGATGTGTCCAAAAGCCTCAGCTTTGCTCCAGTGCCCAGTCCAGAGCACAGGAGTTCAAGAGTCAGAAGTTCATATTTCGTGTTCACTGCAAGTGTGTGAATAACTTGGGATTCACTGGGCCCAGGATTTAGAATAAAAGAAGAGAAAATCATGCTTGTGACAGAGAATATAGGACATGAGAGGAAGCAGGTGATTTGTAACTAGCAAGGAAAGCTTGGATAGCAACGAAAGGAAAAATAGCTGAAGATGCAGAGAGGAAGGGAAAACAGAGCGAGAAAAGCACATGGATACAGGAGGAGCTGGTGTAGTTATTCAAGGAGAAAAGCACTCACCCCCAGGAGCTGGATGGGAAGGGAAGCAAGAAGGCACAAAATTACAGAAATTTTCGGAAGTGGTTTGCTGACTGTGCGAAGCAGGTGCTAAACTTAAAGCACATAGGTGCATTCAGGATCACAGCATCATAGAATTGTTTAAGTTGAAAAAGATCTTTAAGATCATTGAGTCCAAGTGTTAACCTAGCACTGCGAAGTCCACCACTAAACCATGTCCCCAAGCACCGCATCTACATGTCTCTTAAATATCTCCAGGAATGGTGACTCCACCACTTCCCTGGGCAGACTGCTCCAATGCTTGACAACCTTTATCCAATCTAAAATTCCCCTGGTGCAACTTGAGGCCATTTCCTCTTGTTCTATCACTTGTTACTTGGGAGAAGAGATCCGCACCCATCTCACTACAACCTCCTAGTTGTAGAGAGTGATGAGGTCTCCCCTGAGCCTCCTCTTCTCCAGACTAAACAACCCCAGTTCCCTCAGCTGCTCCTCATACGACATGTGCTCCAGACCCTTCACCAGCTTCGTTGCCCTTCTCTGGACACACTGGAGTAATTCAATGTCCTTTCTCTAGTGAGGGGCCCAAAACTGAACACAGTATTTGAGGTGTGGCCTCACCAGTGCCAAGTACAGCAGGACAATCACTTCCTTAGTCCTGCTGGCCACACTACTTCTGATACAACCCAGGATGCTATTGGTCTTCTTGGTCACCTGGGCACAATGCTGGATAATAGATTAAAATTAAGGACAAATGTAATTTCTTTTATGATTCCAATCTTGGAACAGAAGGAAGATTAAGAACAGGAAAAGGTTATTACACCTTGAACACCCAGATGACCATCTGGTTTACAATGGAGTTTGTAACAGCAAACATCTTCAGAGTGGGAGCTCATTTACTCACTCCTCCACCTTTTCCCTTTCCATGAGCTCAGAAGGAAAAGGCAGTGTCAGGAGAAGGTACTCAGAGATGTCTGGTGTCCAGGGGCTAAGCAGGCACTTCAGGCATTCTGAGGATGTGACTCATGCTGATGCCTTTACTGCATTTTGTGATTTTCTCCTTCTCTGTGTTTTGATACTGGTCCTAGAGCAGTGTGGGAACCAGGATATCTGTTTTGGGGAATTTCTTTCTTTTTCTAGTTGGAACAGAGCACCAGGAAATTTTCACACAGCAAATGATACTGGTGAAAACCCACCATTTTCTGTCTGTAAGAATACTTCACATTGACTTTTCAATTTCCAATAAGAAAAAACCCAAATATTTTGAAAAATATTATCCTGAAATAAAAGAAAAAACATTGCATTTTCAAAACTGACTGTTGAAATTTTGAAATAATAATAAAAAACCAGACTGAAATATTCCATCCTCCTTAAAGGCTTCTGGAGGTTTTCCTTTTCCAAAATAAAATGCTCTTGACATACCCATGTTTCCATGGAAAGTTTCAGTTTTGACATGAATGTCATTGTTTGACTGAAAACCCAGTCTTCCACTGGAAAAAATTTGACTAGTTCTTGTGTGGCCATCCACACCCTTTTCTTTCTCCTCAATATCTTTTTCCAGTCTTGATCAGTTAGTCGCCTTCTGAAAAAGCTCCACCTGCTAGAAAAAGGAGCAGGGAGAACGTTTGGTGCTTTTCTGTTCATTGCTGTGTGTACCTTCTGCTTTTTCACATCAACCCTTTCCCCACCAATACCCTGCAGATAGCAGGTTTTCAGGGCAGCCACTGCCTCCCTCTCTGCAGGACTAGTATCGTGGGGCAGGATCAAACCACAGACTCCATCCTAACACCCTGTCAGAGAAGACACCCTGCTGCTGGCAATGGGAGTACCCTAGCTGGGGCAGGCAGGTTCTGGTCCTCAATAAACACAGTATGTTTTGTTGCGCTGGACATTTGCTCTCTTGTTCCCTCAGCTGCCTTAGAGTTCAGTAATATTGAATAAGTGCTGATTGCTGACAATTGAAGGAGTTCTGTGTGCAAGCAGCACTGATAATGCAGGTCTGAGGCAGGTGCTGGCATTTTTTTTAACTGCTTCTGCACCACATAAGCAGGATTTCTAGCCAAGGTGATTGAGTGCAAGCTCTGCACACTGGTATGTCAAGGAAAAGAGGTATTGCTCATAGTAGGTCTTGGTTTCCAGCACTCTGAGTGCATCATTAATTCCACATCGTTGCAAGACAGGTGGGTTCACAGCTCCGGTGGCACTGGTACAGGGCCCGAGAAAGATTTATTGCTGTTACTTGAGTTTCTTAACAGAGCACTTGGGCAGTGGTGGAGGATGGGGCCATTCCAGTAAACGCAGTGGAATAATTGCCCATAGCGCAGAGCCATGAGTGTCCTAAGGAGCTGAGTGATGGACAGGGGAGCGTGCCAGCCAGGTGCCCCTGTGTGACCCTTGAACCACGTTCAACTCTGCACTAAAAACAGGCACTTGTTTTAAAATGTCTATTATGGAAAAGTTAAACACAGCTAAACATCACTCAGAGCGCACCTACCATTTGGCTTCAGGTTATGATAACATTAAGAGGGGGATCAGGATTGGGGTGGGATGTCTCGCTGCAGTACCCAGATCAGCTCAGTGAGCCATCCCACAAACAGCCCCAGTTCCAGCATGGGATGGATGGTGGGTGGCCGCCCCAGTGAGAGGACTGCTCTGCAGTGGGAGGAAGAAGCAGCAAGCTGTAAATCTCACTGAGTGGAAAGAGTAAACACTGTGACGTAGCTCCTTACTGGAGCTTGTCTGGAAGACGTAAACGCTGCCCTCACGAACCCTTGTGGAACTACTGCTAGTACAGTTGAACAGGGGCTAGAACTGCTGTGGAGATGACAAGCCTTGGCAGAAATATTTATGGATCTGTAGCTGCTTAAAAACAAAAAAAGCTGTTCAACAATCGACTTGTGGGTGTATCTAAAAATATGATCAGAAGAGTCTCTTATCCCTCAAATATTTTAAAATTAGCAGATGTTAACTATGCCAAAATAAATCTTAAAAGCTTTATAATATTTATTCCTCATAATTTGAGTCTTTGATGTGGCATCTGTCCGTGTTTTGAAGGGAAATCCAAGAAACATGTCTGAACAAAGCAAAGCTTCATAAAACACCATGTCATGCCAAGCAGTGTCACCACTCAAGGACCATTGTCACACCACAGGCACTCCTTTGAGGCATCGCTGTCCCTCCTCCAAGCACCAGAGGTACCATTCCCACCAGAGCTTTTGATTTCTGCAGAGCTCCCAGGGTCACCTTCCCTGAAAGTGTCCCTGGTCTGCACCCCAAGGATGCTACAACCCAACTATAGTGAGTGCGATCTTTCTTTGTCATTGATGGCCTCCTCCAAGAAGTGCTGGGCACTTGCACTGTGGGAAGTAGCTCAGTAGTTTTCCTTAACCATCCTCAAGACCTGGAAGGAGAAAAAGTTGTTGTTAGGACTTAAATGTGGCTACTTAAGAGGTGGTATTCCTCTAGCTCCTGAGAGGCAATAATCAGAATCCATGAAAGGAACATCATCAACACCACAGAAGCAGAGCTCGAGGTGTTACATACTGCTAGGGACACCTCAGCAGATGACACCGGATGTCTGAATCAGATTTCAAGCCTGAACCACGTGTGTCTGTCCCCATCACTTGTAATGACACAGAAGCAGCACAGCATGGAGGTAAAGCCTATAGGGTTTCTTTGCACTTGAAGCTGCTGGCAGGAACATTCAGCAGAGGAGAGGCAAGAAGCCTGCTGTGCAAATTGTTCTCTTTACACAAGTGTTACTTTCCTTGTGTCAATGGAAATGTCCATCACCGTTTATCCTGGCACTGGCCAGCAACAGCAGCAAAGCCAGAGGTCTCTTTTGTTTGTAATCTCTGCTGAACAGATGAATCATTGTTGTGCATCATTGGATCATTTCTGTTTTATAACACCCTGTTCATTTAATTACAAAAACCCAGCCTTGAGTGAATTAATTTGTCTTTTTCTTGTCCTCACATTCCTTTTGATATTTAGCATGTGATTTCCATGGAAAAACAGAAATACTGATCTGTGCCTGGGGCCAGCTAACATCAGGCCATAGGCTGTGTCCAGCACAGCACTTTTCGGGCACCAGCCACCATTTTGTAGATGGGCTCCTTTGAAACAGACCCCTCTTAATTATCCAGTTCACATCTGTCATTACCAACTTGCTGTTTCATCCTTCTACAAAAACAAAATAGTTCTGAAAAGTTTATTAAGCCGAATCCTGTCTGTCTAATGTAAAGTTTAAAGCTTTCCTGTTTTTTTTTTTTGTGAGATTACCTGGGTACACCCTACCCAAACTAGCTCAGGCAGCTCAGCAGCTGCCTTCAAACCAGGAGATGACTATGTATCAGTGGTGCTGTGCTTCAGGTGTTCACCATACAAAAATCTCCAGAGAATACATTAAAATGAAAAGCATGTATTACCCATTGTATTGTCTAACTATATCAAACCCCAAAAGAGCAAAGAACCTCAGGCTCACCAAGATCAACAGGGATCCTCCCCAGACTTTGCAATGAGGCTGAAATTGTACCCATCCACCATGTGTGCAGTGTGTACAGTGGAAAGTATTCTCCATAGGAGCTGCAAACAAAGGGAAACTGTGGCTGGGATAAACCCAACGACCATGAAATAGCTCATCCTCAGTTGTGAGTCTTTGAAGATATTGCACTGCAGTATCTGCTGTCTTTCTAGTTTGCTTTTTTATTCATGGAACTTCTTGTATTAGCTGTGAATTTCTTTGGCTTAATGTAGTAGTAAGGAGTAATCCTCAACATGCAGCTGGTGAAAAAATAACAGTGGTAATGATGGCCTGGACAGAACTATAGAGTTGTAAAGCTAAACAGAAAGTAGCCAGTGGGGTAGAAAACTTCACTGATGCCCAAATATACATACTGATATTGGAACTAAGATGGTATTTTGTGTCCCTGCTCTGAGCTCCCAGGGACCAACACAGCATGTGCTCCTGCTACACTGGTGGATGCAGGTTATTGCACTACATGTCCCTCCCCTCCAAGCCTCCCTCTGAGCCATGACCCAGGCTCTCGCAACAGCAAAAGGGGAAGCAAGGACCATGGTGAGCTGCACTGCACCAGCTAGCCTGGGTTTTAGGAAGAACTCCTAACTGTCAGGGTGGCACTGAAGCTGTACACTTTGAGTACTGATTTCTGTGAGTGACATACACATGAAAAGAAGTATCTTCCAACTGCTTCCCCACTGACTGCAATGTCCTGTGTTATCTACCAGGTCTGGGTTTCTTTGGGACTGATGTAGAGACCTTTCTGCTAAACTTCTGCAAAGCAGATCGTCTCACTGACCAGCCCCATGGCCTCTATTCACAGGGCATTGCAGCTTAGAGAGGTTTGCTTGCTGATCCCCAGCCAGGGTTGGGACTCTACATTTTTCCATTAAAGAGAAAAAAATATTTTGAGTGTGGCTGATTTTTAACAGAGAAAACAAAACCCCAAGAAAATGTTGTATGTAAAAACTTTTGTAAACAAAATGTGTTTTGGAGTTTAATTGAGGCTTTGCATGCACATACTAATGTCAAGCTTAATTTACTGTGCTTTGTTGCTTGAAAAAACATGGGAGAAGCATCCTTCTGCATGTTAGCTATTATTTTAAACGGGGACTCTGTTAGTAGGGCGTTGAACCTTAGCTCATTGCAGGCCAGGGGAAAATAAATCCCTTCACCTGTGTGTCTCTATTTTTATTCCTACCTTTGCAGGTCTACTTAAAGCAGGAGGTCCTGGGTCAGGCAGTGCCTAACTGCATGTCTGTACAGTACTTAAGTGTTTTATAATAACATGATTGATAACTCTATACATTTCAGAAGGAGCAATCAAGGTTGTTGAGTTCGTCTTTATGATTCAGCCACTGCCTTAACATTATTAACCAAAGTCATGCCTACCCCTGCACCAGGCAGTGGTGGAACAGCAACGAGGGAGTTCTCTCCTCTGGCTCTCCAGGACCGCGGTGGGGCTCCTCCTTTCCTGTGTCTCAAACAGCAGAAGATATTCATCTTGGGAAGTGATGTATCCTTCTGGATCCCATAACCAGGTGCCAGACCTTTCATGCTGTTTAGTGGGAAGTTTTGATTGCATGTTGCAAGAAATCACAAGGCAAGCTAGAAACGTCAGACAGTACAAGTCACCTTTACAGCTTTCCAGAACTTCGTACCACAGTGTGCCTCCAAGGAAAGACCAGAAGCGTAGTCAGACTAGTGAAGGACTTTATCTTTCATTCAAAGACAAACACCCAACTCTCTGAAATATGAACAGTTTTACACAGTCTTGCAAAAACCAAAACTGTAGGAAAAAAATGTCTAGCTTCATTGAGCCCTGTGGCCAATTTGCTGCTCTGGAGGAGGCTTTCCTGACCTCTTGAACCAGGTCATGCCTCATCCCACAGCAAATTGTACAGAGCTCCCTTGTACCTTGTGCCTGGGATGTGTCCCATCACTCTCCTTCACCCTGCCCATCATGACCCATGCTGGGCTCTGCACCGTGGAGAGGAGCCAGTGGTAAAGAAGTTGCTGTCTGTGGCCAAAACAGCTTTAGCCCTTGCAGTGTCTCTTTGCTTGCTTCTCTCCATCTCGGTCTCTTTTCGTTTATCAACTCCTTTCTCGGAGTGTGGTAGGGAATCCCAGGGCAGCACCCTTCTCTGGGTAGCTCACTCCGACCTGCCTCCCCAGCCCCTCCATCACTCTGTTCCCTTTCTCCCAGGGGATGTGCTGTGGCTGAGGTGAAAAGTGCAAACGAAATCTTTGTTAACATTTTGGGAGCACATTACTCTATATGTTTGTACGTAAACTCTTGGAGTTTCACCAAGTTAACTCTGTGTCCTGATTAACACAACCACTGCTGGGACTATTGCTTCATTTCACAGATAAGATCACTATTTACTAGTGAGTCTTCTTCTGATTTGTTTTTTGTTACATGTACTTATTCTGGATCAGTTTGTAATGTTACTTTATTTTTCCTTGTCAGGAGGTAAACACAGCTACAGACTCCAATTATGTGTGTCCTCGCCTACAGTCCAGGGACACTGTCATAAATGATACCCCACAGCTGGGGCAGGTCAGAATCCATAGCTCTGGATTTTGAGATTGCTCAACCACACAGATTTGGCAATGTGTTGTGGGAAGAGACCCCTTTTCTTAAGTCATAAATACCATCAAACATGTATTGAGCTATGGCATTGAAAAAAATGCAAAGAAATGTGCCTGAGACCTCTGTGAACAGCAGCAAAACAGATCACTATCTCCCATGGAGAGAACAACAGCCATCTCCATACCTACCTGAATGTGTGGAAAGCACAATAGCAAGAAGTTTATTGAAAAAGCAGGCACTCATAAGTACATTCTGCCTGATTTTGTGCTTTTGCCAATCCAACTAGTCAGTTCTTCAGTCATTTCTCATCTCTTCACATAGGACAATAAGGAAACAATGGTTTCTCTGTCTAGTCAGAAAATTTAATCTAATTAAGCATCTAGCATGCTCTGTCTTCAAAGGAGAGGTTTTCTGTCATTCAGATGTCCTTGGCCATATAAAGGAAAGATTTGACAGTGTACACCATAATACTGGCTGAATGTTATCAACCAGCTATTGTGGTGTCTAACATAAATCCATAGTGTTCCCCATTACCCATTAGGCACTCCCATTTAAAATGTTTGGCCACACTAGAGAGAACTGAAAGCCAGCAGGAGGTGTGTCTTCTTAAACATCATGCTTTCAGGCTGTAATAGCTAAGAAGTAGAGTCTGAAGTGCTGTGGGAAGGAGGCAGGAGCAGCCATGAAATGCTGAGTTCTCCCTACTATATTAGGTAACATGGAAGTGGAGAAAGCTGTGCAGGATTACTAGTAGGATGAAGAATGGTATGTTTCTCTCTTGCCTGCTTTGCTATATTTCTCTGTTGTACATATCCCAAGCAATTTATGACCAAGTTTTAAATTCTGTGTGGAAAGTGGTTAGCTCAAGGCTGATGACAAGATATAACACATCTGACCTCCACATCAATGGTTCTCTTACAGTTCAGGCTGGTGCTGAACAGAAGGTGTCGACCTGTGGTCTGTGCAGAGGAATTAGTGAACTGAGATGTGGCACCCTGAATATACTTTTTACAATATAGATGTCTACAGCTCAAAATCACTGCCCTCATCAAAGCCAACAAATCTGTAGGAAGAGATGCCAAAGAATAAATGAGAATGGGAAATTAATTATCCTCTAACCCTTAGAAACTAGTCTTGCTTCAAATAAATTACAGTACAGGCAAAGTTGGAGGTACTATGGTTCCCCATAGAATTCTCATAGAAAAACTGGCTGCTCATGGCCTGGACGAGTGAACGGTCCACTGGGTCAAGCACTGGCTGGATGGACGGTCCCAGAGAGTGGTGGTCAATGGACCTAAACCCAGCTGGCGGCCGGTCACAAGTGGTGTTCCTCAGGGCTTGGTGTTGGGACCATTTCTGTTTAACATCTTTATTGATGATCTTGATAAGGACATAGAGTGTATCACCAGTAAGTTCACAGATGACACCAAGTTAAGCGGGAGTGTCGATCTGCATGAGGATAGGGAGGCTCTACAGAGAGACTTGGATAGATTGGATCAGTGGGCCAACGTTAACGGGATGACCTTCAACAAGGCCAAGTGCCAGGTCCTGCACTTGGGCCACAACAACCCCATGCATCGCTACAGGCTTGGGGAGGTGTGGCTGGAGAGCTGTCTGGAAGAAAAGGATCTGGGGGTTCTAACTGACAAGCAGCTGAACATGAGCCAGCAGTGTGCCCAGGTGGCCAAGAAAGCCAACGGCATCCTGGCTTGTATTAGAAATAGTTTGACCAGCAGAAGTAGGGAGGTGATAGTCCCCCTGTACTCTGCACTGGTGAGGCCACACCTGGAGTATTGTGTCCAGTTTTGGGCACCTCAATATGAGAGAGATATCGAGGTGCTGGAGCGAGTGCAGAGGAGGGCAACGAAGCTGGTGAAGGGCCTGGAGAATAAATCCTATGAGGAGCAATTGAAGGAGCTGGGACTGTTCAGTTTGAGGAAGAGAAGGCTGAGGGGAAACCTCATCACTCTCTACAGCTACCTGGAAGGACATTGTAGAGAGGTTGGTGCTGGTCTCTTCTCACAGGTGATTAGTGACAGAACAAGGGGGGAACGGCTTTAAACTGCAACAGGGGAGGTTCAGACTGGACATTAGGAAAAAAATTTTCACAGAAAGAGTGGTCAGACAGTGGAATAGGCTGCCCAGGGAGGTGGTGGAGTCACCATCCCTGGATGTGTTTAAGGGTCATTTAGATGAGATGTTGGGGGATATGGTGTAGGGGAGAACTTGTAGAGTAGGGCTGATGGCTGGACTCGATGATCCCAAGGGTCTTTTCCAACCTGAATGTTTCTATGATTCTATGATACTACAGCACCCTGAAAAGAATGATGACTGGATCTTGTTGCTGTCAGCCTCATCCTTATCTTGTAATCTGCCTGAAATCAGCATCACACCAACTATGAGAAGTAGCTTGTTAGTATGTCATTGATCACCATTTTCAATGGTGCTTTAACAGCTGCTGTGGAGAGGAACATAGCATGTGAAGGTACATTATCTGCTCATTATTAACACCAGGCAAATGAGCACTGTTTTCCTGCACGTGTAAATGCAAGGAGGTTCTCAGTGCTCTTCAACATGTAATATGTCTCTCTGCTGTCTCCAAATCCAGTGAGGCATATCTTTCCAGTGCCTCCAGCTGAATCAGAAAAAATGGGCAATAAAGTGTTGCTACAAAAGGTAGCAACAAGTAGCCCTTATTGCAGCTGTTGCCAACTGACGAGTCTTTAGAGACTGGCAATCCAGTGCTGTATCTTCAGTGTGCATTAGTCACTTGGCATGGCAGAAGTCTTGGACACTCTCCTTTTTTCTGAATGGTGCAAAAAAGATGGAGCTCCCCAGTTAGAAATTTTCAGCTCACTAGCATTAGGAAATGCCTCATCGTGTCCTTGACAGTGTTTGAGTAAATAGCTGTTAATGTATGTTGGTGCCAGGATGAAATTTGGTCAGATGAGGAAAGAGACTGTATGTTTTGGTTGCTTGAAATATGAGGAAGCTGGATTAGGGTGAACTCAGGCAGACAAACCCAATCTTTCTGACAAAGCAGATCCACCCCATCAGGAGTTGAGATTTGCTTCCTTTGCCTGACTGGTTGAACAAAAATTTTTGTAAGATGACCTGAAGCACATATGTGGACCTCTGTGAAGAGAGTCCATTCAGCACACTGTCTCATGCTCTGTCATGTATGTAGTCATTCATGTATGCTGACATCTCAAAAGTGCTCACGAATGACTAAGGCAGGGAATGGACAGAGGCATTGCTCTAGCATAGATTTGTTTCAGTTCCCTAAATCTAGGCTTAATTGATGTGGGTTCATCTTTTCCTCCCAGCTGAGTTACACACACATGGCTACTCAGATACCTGCTGAAATACAAAGCCCCTTAAAATGTTCTTCTCACCATGGACTCACAAACTAACATGAAAAGTCCCCTCTTTACCAGTCTCTCCTTCCTTCTGACACTACCAAAACATAGAGTATGCTACCCATGTCTCTGGACAGTGGCAGTGTTGTGATGGAAAAACACTGGGAGGAAACATAGATCATCTTTCTCATACAGTAGGTCACTTTTCAAATAAGTTATATTTTCCTGGGTCTCTTATGTTTGGAACAATAATTGTTTTTGTCTACACACAACGTTAAAATGAGCAGTAATATTCTCAAGTCATCAGCTGCATCAAAGCTTGCAAGTTGCGATTTTGGAATTGTCATTTATCTTACTTGTCCCATTAATCTTATTGCATGCATCTCTCTAGCAAGACATTTAACTTTGAAACTTGTTCATACATTAGTTATTTTAATAAATCAACTTATTTAACATATATCAAGCTGTGATATAGTTATTTCAATAACAATTCATTTAATGACACAATTTGCAGTTTCAACAGGAAATTAATAGCAAAACTGCTAAAAGTAAAAACAGAATCCTCATTACAAAATACCAGAACTGACAATAAATAAGTAGCTGGATGAAGAAAATATTGTGAAAGGGCAGGGCAATCCAAACCAGCTTTTTCCTTGATAAAATGTGTTGTGTCAAATTTGAGGAGATCATTGTGTCTAATCTTGTTCAGTGCTTTTCTGTATTAATGAACTTTTTCCAATGTGCTATACAAATTGTCGAGTCTTTGAGGATATTAAATTCTAATTGTCACAGGCTATTGTGCACTGCAGATTCAAAGCTGGACTCAAAAGTATCTGGTTATAGTAGTAACTTTTGTAAAGATCTTTTAGATCATTAACATTAACTTTCCAAAATACATAATGCATACAAAACACGCAAGCACTACAGATGTGGCTGTGCTTTTACATAGTCCTAATAGGCAGAATTCCCTGTAATTTCATTAAATTTACACTGCAGAACTGAAGACAATGAGAATTTTGAGTGAAATGAAACTATGGGATGTGGACCATGGTAATTAGATAGAGGAATACCTCTTGGCCTTTTGATCATGCCTTTTATCTATCTGTTTTTTCCAAAATGATGAAAACCACCAAGCAGCATGCAATATTTCATAGTCAGGATATCTGAAATGTAGATATCTTTTCCTAGCATCAGTATTGTTTTTTTAAATTCTACTTTCTTAGCTATAGTTTGATCTACAAAGTACAATGAAATAATCACAGATTACAGATGTAACATTGAATTCTGTCAATACACCTCAACAACATGTTCAATGGCTTTATAAATTTTTCCTACATCAATGAATGACATTTTGTTAGCTAAAATTGTGTATTCAAGGAAAACATTGTGAATAGTCAGCATATATACAGCTGTGCATGAGTACTTGGGCATATTGTCAACAAAGTTACGCAGGTAGATGTCTTTGACGTCTCCTGTTTTGATGCCTTTGAGTTTACAGCATCAGACATCACATGGATGTGCTTAAAGTTAAGTGTTGTCTGAGACTTACAGTTTCTATGATCTAATGATAAAGGAGTCTATCACAGAATCACAGAATCATCTAGGTTGGAAGGGACCTTGAAGATCATCTAGTCCAACCATTAACCTAACACTGACCGTTCCCAACTACACCATATCCCTCAGCGCTATGTCGACCCGACTCTTAAACACCTCCAGGGATGGGGACTCCATCACCTCCCTGGGCAGCCCATTCCAACGCCTAACAACCCAATCTGTAAAGAAATGCTTCCTAATATCTAGTCTAAACCTTCCCTGGCCTTGCAAAAATATTGAGTGGTCTAAAAAACCAACAATACTTTCAAAATAACAAATTTTGTGAGAGAAACAGCACACATGGATATAGCCCTTTTATAACTTATTTTTAGCACAAGCATTTTCTAACTTCTAGGCTTTAAAGGAAATTTCTGTTAGGAAGAAAAAGACATTTCCAATGAGCAGACGTTTGACCCATCCTCATGTTTGTAAATACAGAGATTACCATAAAATGTTCTTGTTTATCAAACAGTCACATCTTCCTGAGAGCTGTTTGACTTGCTTTTAATTCTGCAATGGCTCAGTGTTCACAAGCTGGGAAGAGTTTACTCCCTTGTCTTCTGTTTTACAGAACCTGAGGAGCCAAATCATGTCAGGTGGTGACAGAAACCTTCTCCAGACCTCCTCACACAAACGACATCCATCCAGCTCCCTCACTTCCACCTCTTGATTTTTCATATTGTGTAGAGCTGTAACAGGGAATATGAAAATGAGAAACAATGCCAAATCCCCATCCCCAACCTTGCAGTCTGAAGAGGAATTTTTCCAAACCACCAGACACACCTAGCATAGATCTGCCTGGCCCTGGTGGACCTGCACCCCTGTACCATCCACAGTGCAAATCAACCAATTTTACTGGTAAAATCCTCAGGCAGTTACAGTGTCCCTGACCTGTGATCCCATGAGGTGCACACCATGGCCATGACCCACATGGGAGCTCTCCAGTGCCTTTGGAAAAGTCACCACCACCCTCCTTCCGTCACACCATACTCAAGAGGGTCCAACTGTAAAAAACCTACATCTTCTTTTTGCCTGTTTCTAGTCACCTGTAGACCAGAATGTGCCGCCTATATTTAATGAAAAAATAAAACTGTCCTCATTATGCTACATTTAAAGTCCATGGGGAGCTTTGCTGCTGTAACATAGAAAGGACGGTGTTGCTTCTTTTCCTCTGTGTTGGAGTTGCCACCACTGCACTGCTGCCCTTGAAACCACAGCACTAAGTCAAAGCCTTTAAATCAGAAGGGTCTGTGCACTAGCAAACAAATACCAATGGGCACTAAAGGAAACACTTCTGAGCAGTCACAAGACCAAGGAAAATAAAGATAATATTGCAGATGAAAGGGAGGGCATCATTATGCTGCTGGGTGTTTTTTGGTGCCGATTTATATTTAGCCTACTTAAATAAACTGCAATGGTTGTTCTGCGAATGCAGAAATGGATTGAAAGTTTCCATCTGATTAAATAAGGAGAAGAAATTACCCTGTGGCTAGTCTGTACATTCACTGATCAACAATGAAATCTCAATGGAAACTAGTGACCTGCCACTGTCAACACAGAACCAATTTGAATTGAGCTTGAAGGGGGCAGTCATGCAAGCACCACTTTGGACATTTATTTAACACCACTTTAAAGCACAGCTCTCTGTCCAGCTCGCACTGTTTTCTGTGTAGTTTTGGGTGTGTGGTGGTTTGACCTTGGCTAAATGCCAGGTAGCCACCAAGTTGCTCTATCACTTCCCCCCCCTTCCCCTTTTTTCTCAACAGAGCAAAGAGGGGAAAGAATATAAGACAGCCAACCCTTGTGGGTAAAACAAAAGCAGTTTTAATATAAGCAAAGCGAAGCAAAGGTCCACGCGTGGAAGCAAAAAAAAAAAAGAAAACAGATTTATTCTCTACTTCCCATGAACAGGCGATGTCGGGCCTTCTCAGGAAGCAGGGCTCTGATACGCGTAGTGGTTGCCTCGGAGGATCAAGGGTGACCCCCCCTCCTTCCTCCTTTCTCCCAGCTTTATACTGAGCAGACGTCATATGGTATGGAATATCCCTTTGGTCAGTTCGGGTCAGCTGTCCTGGTTGTGTCCCCTCCCAAGATCTTGCCCACCCCGTCCCACTGGGGGGGGGAAATGTCAGAAAGAGCCTTGGTGCTGTGTAAGCACTACTCAGCAGTAGCCACAACACCAGTGTGCTATCGACACCCTGCCAGCTCCCAACATAAAACACAGCACCATGAGGGCTGCTACAGGGGAAAACCAATTCCGGCTCAGCCAGACCCAGTACAGGGTGACACATGTTTGCTTTGGCTATATGTGTAGGTTGAACAGGACCAGTTTATGCTCAAACTGTTGTACAGCCAGGTGGATGCCCTGTGCCCTGGGGCTTGGATGAATAATCCCCCAAGGGGACATCAGGCAGGTTGGGAGATGGTATGGTTAGGGGGCATTTCCCGATTCAGGCAACCTGGATCTGGAGAGAAAAGGGGTTGGTAATGTGGACACCAGCCACTCCAGGCTAGCAGGCTCCAGCCTGGGAAAGCAGCCTGAGAAGCATGTCCTCTGGATGCAAACACTCGCAGCCGCCTTGTGAGGCAGAGCCCAGCTCTGTGATGTTCTTCAGTCCCAGCTCAGTGCCAGCCACAACAGAACGGGGTAGGCTACTTCCACAGCCACCCCTGTGTCCAGCTGCTATCTCCCCTTGAAACCATTCACCTCTTTTTTTTCCCATCCAAGCACCTTGGGAAATCTGAAGCTGACAGCACTTCACCCACCTTAGGAAGACCCAGGGGACTTCTGTGTTTATCAGTGGGGCTCTTGGCATAAAAAGATAAGCTTCAGTCTAAGCCCTTCCAAGCTGGAATTCCTGACATGTGTTGTCTTGCATGTTGGGTTAAAAAGATAGTTGAAAAAAATTAGGTAACTGCAGATTTAACATCTTGCTAAATTTTGCCCTCTTTTGCAACTTCTTTCCCTAAACAGAGCATTGGTAATGCTGAAAATACAGTCCCAGAAGAATTTACAGTATAATATTCCGCTCTCTGCTTCCCTCCAGGCAGAAACTGGACGGAGGGAGATGTATTTAACCCATACAAAAAATTTTAACATAAACAATATAAACAGCCAACTATCCTCCCACTGGTTGCTCAGAAACCATGAATTATCCTTTATTTCAAGATTCATTAACATGTGAAAAATGTTCAATACTGCTCGCTTAGTTTAGGAGGAAGTTTTTGTTGGTTCTGTCTTTTCTGGAAATGTAAGAATACTTTGTTTTCTCCTCCCAACATTTATTGGCTCTTTGAATTCCATTACTAGATTCAAAGGAAGACAGAAAAGCAAGGCTGCTCGGAGGTAACTTTTCCATGCCTTTTTGCAGGATCTGCATATTTTCCATGCTCTTAAATCTCTACATTTTCTCGTTAGAAACACAAAATCTTTCTCCTTTGGAGGTGATTGGCTGAAGAAGTCTCTGAGATCTCTCTCAGGCTGTTTCCTGCCTGATTAGGAACTGTGATTAAAAAAACCTAACAATCTCTTTGGTTCCAGATTTTCTTATTTAAGTTTCTTTACTTAAGATTTACTTTTTAAATTTCGTTATTTTGGTTGCCTTTTTTGGCCATCATTTTTATCAGCTTTGTAAACTCTCTGGACCATTTGAATCTCCTGACTTTTACAGTCATCTCCATCTCAGCTCAGTATCTGCATTATTTTTTGTATTTTTATCTGCATTTTTTCTGCATTTACTGTTTGCAGGTGCAGAGCCTGGAGGTGCAGGGCTCTTGCTTCTAACCCTACTTTCTGCCATCAGCTGCTGGTGGCAGTACCAGCGCAGCTCCCTGTGCTTTGATATCTTCAAAATAAAGTCTGGTGCAGGGGTAATGCTGGATGTCACAAAATCAGAACTGTAGTAGCCATGTGTGCAGCCAACACCCAGAGACCAAGGAAGGGAAAAAAAAAAATCAGTCTTTTTCTTCCTTTGTAGTATTGTGTGACAGTAGGAGTTGATTTACAAAATTTTTGGTTGCTCTGCCTCTGCCTTTCCCTAGCTGGAGAAGAGATGAGTGACAACCGGTGAGGGTACAAGGGAGGAGGGAGGAGAAGGCTTCTCTTCTTCACTATGACATCTGATTACTTCCATTCACAAACACAAGTTTAGGGGAAATCATGCTGAAGTTTGGGGAGCCTTAAATGTATCTTGGTTTGTGAATGCCGCTAAAGCTGGCATTATAGGTACAACATCTCCAGGAATCAGTGTGCGTCAGATTCCTCTGGAGTTGCTTTTAATGCTGGATGAGTTTCAGGAGAAATTAGCATGTTTTATTCTACATCAGCAAGCTAAGACTGATGTTTTAACCACTGCAATTGCAAGTACTGTGGCAAAAGAAAAGCATCAAGTAAGAATATGCATTTATAGATCCTGTTTAGCAGCAAGGCTCCTCCTTAGTTGCTCTGGTGCTTTATTTAGCTTGCAGAAGCTAGGCTCAAACTTCTTCTTTCCCCTGCAATTTCCAGTGTTACTTAGAGACCCCGGGTTTTTTTATGTCCTTTCCTCTGTTAAAGGTGGAACTCCTTTGCCTTGGTTCTTTGATTCACTCTTCAAAGCCTTTCTTGGTTTTAGTTTCTTTCCATCGCTGACAACTGGGGAGAGGAGGATTGCTCCCCCCACTTTGGGGACTTCTCTGAATCTGCAGTTCCTGTGGATTTCTTAATTAGAACATTTCTGCCAGTCTGAGAAATTCACAAACCTTTCTAAATCATCATGTTATTTTAGAACTCATTAGACAGTGACAATACTTACATATTTTTAACTCATGCCTCCCAGTTTGGTATTAGCTTTACAGTGCCCACACGTGACAAACTAGTAGTAAAGATTATAGAAAATAACTGTCACAACCGAGATGGCTTTGAGAACTTTTTTTCTAAATTACCTTCTTCATCGTGGGAAAAACATTAAGCTACTTTGAGAGACTGGGTAATAACTCACAAATTGGCCTGTACATTGTCTGAAGAAGCTTTTGAGACAACGTCAAAGCATACGAGGTAGGAACAGTCTGTTCACTTCGAAAAAAAGCAGAGCTCTTTTTGCTAGCAGGTGAAGTGGAAATAGCTTCATACCATGGAAAATGAGGCCCTGACACTGTTGCGTTCCTGGAGTAAACTGCACTGTTATACTCATAAAAAAAAGGAACACAGGCTGTGAGTACAAGGAGCATGCTGACCTCATGGAATGCAACCCAGTTTGGCTGGGAGAGCTTGAAGAAATTATTAACTAAAACAAGAATGTTTTATTAGACTTTTTCTAACATCATCTGAAAAGACTGGATGAGGAGGCGTGTGGATTTACATTTCTGGGAGGCACCCATCCTCAGCAATGATGGGTTTAGTCCCAGTCCTTGGTAGGTTTTTTGCTTTTTTCTCTCATGTCCCACATTTTCTATGAAGTTTTTGTTACTAACATCATTTATTGTGCTTAGTACAACACTTTGTCCTCTCAGGGAATGTTGAAAAATGATCTGAAGCATGCCTTTGGTGCTCAGGGCTATAGATAACTAATATCTGATTATTGGTGTTCAAAACACAGGGCAACACTCAATAGACCAAATGGACAAGCTCAGAAGAAAAAAATTGAGGATGGTGCTGGTACTAAAGGAAAAGTAGTAACTTGTGGATTAAAGCTACTTGTTTGAGTTGCTTCCATGGGATTCAGCCCTCAAAGTATTACTATTCTACATGGAGCTATAAATCCACTTGTAAAATGGCCTCGGGACATTTTCACTGAGAAAAGATTATTGCCAATGGACTGAGTTTTTGGGAGGTGACTGAACACAGAGACCCTCCCAGATGCAGGGGTTTGAATTGCCCCATCCTTCTTTTTGTGGTTTTGAGTCATCAACATGTGGTAACGCAACTACCGTATTAAGGACAGCCTTGGGCAGCTGAACTTTGTTTTCCCATTGGTAACATGTTAGGTTGTTAGACTGGCTTGTGTCATGCCAATTACAGATATAGCGAGCTACAATAATGTTACAGCCCCAGATGTAATAACTAAGATCACCAAAGGGAATGTCTTACAAGACTCACCCACAGAAAGATCACTTAAGGCTGATGCTCCAAGTTTTGATTTAAAACGCAAGGGCTGAGGTCTGCAAGCATTAGCATTTGCGTGGAGTTACTCATATGTCTAACTTCAGGCCTGCACAGATTAGGGGCTGGCAAGACTCAGATCTCAGAAACAAAATACTGAAAAGAATACAGAAGAGATGGAGATATGAATATGATACTAATTTATGTCAAAATTAGAGATTTCTAGATCAGCACAGACGTTTTTTGAGGACATAGTCTTTTCCCATAAGTATGAGGGTAAAATATAAGAGACAAGAAAATCAATGCCAACACCTCTGAAGTATCCACTGTAAAGGACTCCCACTGAAAATTGTTTAAACTCAGAACAGGAGAAAGAATGCAGCCATAAACTGTAAAAAGTGGGAGTTTCACAGCCTTTGAGAAATACTGTGTAAAGTCCAGCTTCATGTCTTTTCTTTTAGTTAACTTCAGTTAGAACAAGTAGGCGAGGGTTTTGCACTGAACCTGTGCCTCTGTGTCATGTCCCCAGCGACCTTGCTTCTTCCCTTCTTCACTTGTATCTTCTGCAAGAAAATAGTTAGACAGAGAAGTAGGAAGAATGGAAATTGAGTGAGACGTGTATCTCAACAAGACAGCTCTATAAAAGGGAATTACTCAGCAGCATTGGGAATACATCAGAAAAAAACAAATCCAGGATTTACTGCCTCTGTCAGCTGTAATCAGATCCAAAACCAAATCTGAGCTCTCGTGTCTGGAAGAAAGAACAGTACTTAGACATGTACCTTGGGACAGTAATGCTTTGGGCTGGGATGGTAGTGTGCCTCAACTACCTCCTTCTTTTGTGATCAGACCCTGTGCCAAGTCTATATATATTAAAGAAACACATTACCCTCAGTTGTTTGTTTTTTAGGGCCCATTCTACAGGGTTGCTGACCCTGGCTGGCCACCTGGGTTCCTGTAGCAGCAGAGAGGCAGCCACGTGGCTCTGCAGTCACTGCCCTCCCTGAACACAAGGCTCTTATGATTCACGGACCATTTACGGTGGTCTTGATAATCACCACTGAGCTACATCATTGGGAATTCCTGCTGGGGGTGTCTGTGGTTTAATACTCACCAACACAGCATCCAGGTGGGTAACTTGAATAGAAACAGTCAGTAAGCACACTGTCATGTTCAGCCTTCATGCCATGCTGCAGAATAGCGGTATTTCCATCTAAATGCCAGGCAGGAAAGCAGTGTATTGAGCAGAGTACAGGATATGAGCCAATCATCTAGTTTGTTCAGTATTCTTGAGAGTTATTGTGGGCTAGGCAGAAAGAAAAATAGCCTACAGTTTCCAGTACTGTTCTCTTCCTAAATGATCCTGAAAGATTTTATTGATGTAAGCTACTCCCTCCATTTAGGCTGAGCTATGAATTCTTATGAACCCAGATGATGTGTCATGGTATGCATTCAACAATATCATGACATTTTGCAGTTGTGCATGATTTGTGAAGATGGTCTACTTGAACTAAATGTGTATCATTGCAACTGCAAGCTGAGGTCTAGCTAGTGTTTTCTCTTTCCTTGCACACACACCAAAGCCCCATTTCTAATTTAATGTCTAGATTAAATTCAACAATAAATCCATGCACCCATTTTAGGGACCAAGATCACTTGCAAGCTGAGTCAGCAAAGTAATACTGAGAGCTAGTACCAGCCAGGTCACGAGAAATTTGCAACTTGGGGAAACCCAACTGACTAGCAGGGATCTTGAACAACAGGTTTCCTATGCAGGTAATATGTAGAGAGACGGTCACCTTCAGAGGGGAATTGAGCACCAGAGCCTGCTTAGGCATCCCAAATTACCCTCTGCAAGTGTCATCTTTCTCTAGTGACTAAACTCAAAGGGGTTTAGTTTCCCCTAAGAAAAACAGTTTTTCTCTCCGGAGCCTTAGTTAGAAACTGAAATGCAGGCAGTCTGATTGCCACTGAAGAGAACAGCAGGATCAGCGGAACAGCAGAAACACACATTGATGTGCTGTGCCTGCTGCCAGGTCACCAGGGTAAAAGGAGACTTTTCAAGGTCAGAGACAGTTTATAGGTATTTTCTGGCTCCTCTAGTTCAACTGCAGGGAAAGTAGGATCAGGAGAGGCTCTGGGCAAAAGGGCAAGGGAATTGAGTAGAGTGTGAGTGAAAAAACTTGACCCACTCCTGGATTATAGCCTCTGATCCTGGATTCAGAGGCTTGTTGTACATGAAAGCACCATTTTTCAAATGTGCTTTGTCATGAAAAGGCTGTTACAGGAAGCTGGGAGAAAAAAACCCTGCAGTGAGTGGGACGCTGACTCCAGTCCAAAGATGGTCACACAGTCCCTCAGGTGCACACGTACAAACAACCTTGCCCAAAACAGAGAGAGGCAGTGGATGTGCAGCCGGCACTCGCTGCCTCCAGCTTCACTCATCCCAGCCTCCTGTTAACAACTGTTTTGGAACAGTTGCTTAGATACCGCAAGAGCCTGGCTTCAACTCCAGGCAAGTTAATTTGACTTTAAAACTTGACAATACCAAACGTATTCCAGGGTTGAGACACACTTGCAGCTGAAAACCACAACATTGGTAGGCATCAGTATTAAATCTAACTCGAATGAACAAACCTCATGTCAGAGGTCTGGTCAAACCCCTCCTTTCCTTCTCCTCAGGCTCTCAAGGATAGTTGCAATAAGACCCACATGTGAAATTTCACATGCCCTCAGCTTGCTGGAGCTAGGCTGAGTGCCAGCTCCATCCATCCTTGGCCTCAACTCCTTGATGGGGGCTCCAGGTGCAACTTTACATTTGCCAGTCCTTGTAGTGACGAGGCCCTACAATTTAAATGCCATGGCTACAGATCTAATGACATCTCACCCCTGGTTCTTGCATCTTTTTTAGGAAGCCACCTGAGATGCAAGCTTTCTGGCTCAAGGTTTATTTCTGCAAGGACTTAGGTTAATGAAGGTACCACTATCAGACAGATACCACTTGAGGATATTCTGACTTAATTGCCTAAGGAAAAAAACCAAACCAAACAGAAATGGAATTGCATGAGGGAACCCCCCTTCCACTCTCTCTCCCATCCCATTTGGGGTCTGCTTCTGTCCAAGTTGTCAGGGTCCCTTGAATCTACAGATAATGGCCCTCTTAGCATCAAGCAGCTGAAAATGACTGAAAGATCAAGAATAAAACATTTCTTATTCTTTTGTAGCTTTCAGGGTTTTTTTGACAATTGGTCAACAATAATAAGCAGTCTCAGACCCCAATTATGCTGGATAAAAGGGCATTTATTTCTCATACTACTTACTCGTGCATCCAGAAATGAGTTCTATCATTTAGAAATTAATGGGACCTGGTCACTGTGCTGTTCTGAAGTGCTTTTGTGACTGATAACTCAGAAATGCTTCTGTGATTTTTCCCTTATCACTAATATATTGATGGTTGTGTAGGACTCTGCTGCAGCAACATTCCTTGCTGTAGCATGCTGACTTAATGACCATCTGGGGCTAGCACATATGGGCTGTTTGGATCCCTGTCAGAGCAGCCATGCAACGCTGGGCTACTCCTCCCATTAACTGGTTACATCCATGATTTGATACAGTCAGAAACGCAGATTTGAGTAGATTTCACTTTCTGTGGGAGCATTCATTAAATAGAAGTTGACTGGACTGAATCTTGCAGTCCTTAATCAAATATTATTCTCAAGAAGAATGAGGGAAGGGGGCCTTAGACCAATGAAAATCAAACCACTCTTTCATTGTTTTCTTATTAATATATCTCCCTTCATTTGGAATGCAATAGATTGTCTCTCTCAGCCCAACAGCTGAAAAACAGGGCCCTTATTTCCCTTGGGAATAATTTAAAGTGGTGTAACATGCCACTGAGAACAAATAACCTAAGAAAAGTGCTGTAGACAACATTTTAATGAGCTTTATCAGATGATGAAAAATATAATGTTTTCCTGTGCAGCCATGGGAGGAGCCATGAACCTTGATCTTGACAGTGGCCATGCAAGAGAATAAAGGCAAAACTGAGAAAGGATAAGGTTTTCCAGTGTCAGTTTTCACCCTTGAAAACCAGAATCTCTCTCTTATTTGGTCTGTATAAAAACTGTCTATGTCTACAGATATTTCTGATGCTCTTCTGTGTAATATCTCATTCTATAAGAAGTTGTAGTTTTGAGCCATATTACCACACTGAAGCAGCAATTTTTGCTGCCATATACTTCATAAGGAAATAACTTTTAATGAAATCTTGTCCAGAAATGTGTCCTAAAAAACAGTTGTAAAGAAGAATAAAATCCCTTTGCTAATTAAAAAAAAAATGCATTTTCTCTCTTAGGCATATTCAATTATCTTAATCAAAGGTATAAAGGACCTAAAGGGAGGTCTTAAACTGAAATTGAGAGTATTTCTTACTTGATATCTCTAAGCAAAGGGCGGATCATTAAATCAGCTGGAAGAAGTGTGGGTTGGATCTCAGGAGGCTGCCTTACGGCTCTTTGCGTTTCCAGAGGCTCACTGGATCCAGTGAGGCATCTCCCCCCAGTTGGTAAGCCTTCCCCTGTGCATTCATGCTTGGCCAGTTTTACTGCCCACTCTTTTTTCAAGCTACCTCCTGTGCCATTGTGAAACATTGTGCAGTTAATGGACTCTGGAAAAACCTTTAGAAGAAAAAACAGGTAAAGCAAATTGATGAACTTGTGTGGGTTAATCATCATCACATACAGTTAAAAAAACCTGGTTGTTTTTCTAGATGAAAAACATATGGAAATGAAAATCTGCCATTTTATGTCCACCTCACACAAGATGTGTCTCTTAGCTTGACTCTGCCCCTCTTATCATGAGAAAAACCACAAAGTAGTTACCGTAAAAAGAAGATAAATTACCTTAAATGGACAGCAGATTTCCCTGCTGGTAATTCCCAAATGGAATAAAGCCAAGCAGTGTTGACAGTCCTGTGGTGGGGAAGGGAAGGGAAGGGAAGGGAAGGGAAGGGAAGGGAAGGGAAGGGAAGGGAAGGGAAGGGAAGGGAAGGGAAGGGAAGGGAAGGGAAGGGAAGGGAAGGGAAGGGAAGGGAAGGGAAGGGAAGGGAAGGGAAGGGAAGGGAAGGGAAGGGAAGGGAAGGGAAGGGAAGGGAAGGGAAGGGAAGGGAAGGGAAGGGAAGGGAAGGGAAGGGAAGTCAGTATTTTAAGTGGAAATTCTATAACTGCAATTTCCAAAAGTAAATTGAACAAGCAATGTGTATTTTATATATATTATACTGCTTCAACTGAATTTTTTTCTATTCTAGGGTGCCCTCAGTAGGGTATCAAAAAATCAATATGCTACAAGGGAAAATAAACAGAAGTTATAATTTTTTATCTAATATCAGAACAATGAACCTCAGGTAAGGATAAAATAAACAGACCATTTATAAGTTACTGTAAGAAGATTTGGAAAGACAAACTCATTGTTTATTAACTAGCAATAGTAAAGTCTGCATCTGTCAGGATACCTGCTGACAGATTTATTTCTGAGTGTAACTGGGAGAATATATTTTTAGACAAGGGTAGTATATTTTTCTTGTAATATGAAAGTTCAGCAGGAAGAAATAACTCAGTCTTGCAAAAAGTTCCTAGGGCAGTGCTGTATTTTTATGAGCACTAGATTTTACCAAGATTAGTGTCCATCAAAAGTTAAAAAAAGAGTGGTTTGCTTTTTAAAGAAAGGAATTGCTTAAAAAAAATGTTATTCTACTAAAGTTCCTGCAATCAGACTAGCAAAACAGGAGGTCTAGAGGCATACTGGGAGGGGAGTATTTTGTTCCCAGAGGAGAAAAGATTTTTAGTATCATTCAGACATCTGCATTCTTCTGTGATGTTAAAATCCCTTATCTAAAATGTGTTTCAGTTTTGTGTGGTGATCAGCAAATACAGAAAGGTCCAAACTCAAACTTTTAATTTAAAAATGTCTTTTTTATAGTGAGGATATGAGATACTGGCCCATGGATGAACACCGAGGCTGACTGGCTGGTAGCTCCATGGTAGAGCTAGAGTCCATGGTAGAGCTAGAGGATGACTGTGTCTAACCAGCAGCCCATGGTCTATGTCACAGTATTTGTGCTGAGTGGTTGTGAGAGAAGAAATCTGGTGGGAATATGGCAGCCCTCACCCAACCAATGAAGTAAATTCAAAATTTGATGGCCAAATATCTCATCCTTAAATTTAAGAAAGAGAACAAATGCGGTTCATAGTAAACAAATACAGCACGGTTAGGAATTTGTCTCCCACCTCCAAAAAAATACTGAGAATATTAGTGTTTTGTGTAAACAGATTTCTTCACAAAAAAATAGGTGACCACTGTGGAAACTGTTCATGCCATTAAACAAACAACAAAAACACATTTTGACCATAAATATTTTCTATTTTGAAATATCATTACAATATACCATTAGTTGCAGGAGCTGAAATTCAGCTGTTTTCCATACAGGCTCCTCTGTGCTCTGGCCTTCTTCATCACAGCACATCACCCTGAACGCACCTGAGAGCTCAGCGAGGGGAGAGGTACCACACCGCACAAGACAGGATGTGGCAAGAGACTCTGCCCATGAGAGGAGTGGGATGGGGAAGCAAGGATCCTGCTCTGTCTAGTGGGCATTAAGCAGAGGCAATTCAGAATTTATGATCTGGCTAGAAAGGTATTGATTGACTAGTAAAGTTTTTGAAACACCCCCAAGGTCTCCTTCTCTTTAACAGAAGTGGCTGATAAAGCCTCAAAACAGAATTGCTTTGCTGGAATAGCAGGCGGCTGAGAGACCATGCAGTGTTTGGGACTTAGGGGCGGGATGGGGGAGCACATCTGGAAAAGCACTGTAACTAGCCTTCAACTTCTCTAATGGTCTGCATCTTGAAACAGAGCTAAGAGTGTGGTCTGGCAGACAGGCAAGCTGGGAAACTTGGGATATCATGACCTCGTGTTGCTATTTGCAACAATGGTTATATGTGTTGCAAGATGCTCTGAAAACTAGCAATAATCAGGTGTGCTATTTCCTTATGTTGGATGCTTATTTTCTATTTCAGACAGGCAGAGAACAGGCAGAGGCAGCTGGGATTAGGAGTGGCATTACAATGCTCTTCGTGTTTATGTTATAAATGAATTTTTCAAACTGAGATTTAACAAGCAGGATTGTGCTTTAATCCTAAAAACAAAGAACAAAATTGTGTTTTGAATGTTTCCATATTTTCAAGGAGAGTAACAAACATTTCTATTGAAATGAAGACATTAGACTGGGAGGGAGAAAGGGCCTAAATTAAAATTGAGATATAGCAAAACATTGCATAATTCTCATCTACATGATTTAGGCACTCTAATGTATCTCTTACCTATCTGTAACACAAATCCTATGAACCTAAAGCAATCCTGAAATAAATTTACTTCTCAGGAGAATGTCAAGTATATTTCTTACAGGTTGTAGTTTAAGTGGCTTTAATTACTACCCAGTGAAAAATCCTATGGATTTAAAATAACATTTTTTTCCTTTAAAAAAATGTACTGCACTGTAGTAAAGAACTCAATGTATCTGCCCAACAACATGAGCCATCCAATTGCGCTAAGGTCACTGATGTTGCAGAAAAGCTCACTTGTTCTTGTTCCCTTTCTCTTTGCCTCCTCATTATCCATCTTCTCCTATGTCAGATTTGGACCTTCAAGCAATGAAACCGTATTTCAGTTCTTTGACAGCAATTTTCTCCTTCTGTAGAGTCCATAGTTACCTGAGATTTCTGCTCAGTCCCTGAAATTCAAAAGGCTCTATGTGTTTGAGAAAGGCAAATTCAAACATAATCTTTGGCTCAGTTTAATTCAGGAGCTGCAAATTTACTACAAATTATATTGATACTCCTAAAAAACCTCTTTTTTTTTTTTTGTGAAAAATACTCACCAAATGTTCTGCTTTATACTGCTTGTCTATGTATGAATGAGCTGCTTACACCTTACTTGTCCTGATTATGGAAATGTTGCTGTTTGTCACAACTAAACCATATATCCCACCTCCAAACAGATTTGGGAGGAAGAGGAAGGGGTTCTTTGCTGAAGGGACCGCTGGTTGCAGCAGTTAGTTATTGGAAGGCAGAAAGAAAAGAGGAGAAGGAAAGAATAGAGCAGAAGCAGAATAAAGTGAAGGGAAATAAATAAAAGAGAAGGAAAACATTTATGCCCAGTGCTGCAGCTCTATAACCTGGCCTAAGTGTCAGCCTTCAGAGTGGCATTTGAGGATTATTCATCCCTACTGAGAGCTGGAAGGACGATAAAACAATAGGAAAATAACAAGCAGATGCTTGCCAGAGAAATTTTTTCTATTTGTAGTGAGGTTAGAAACAAATAATCAAAACAAGATCCACTGCAACTTTTGCTTTTTCCACAAAGTTTTCCCTGCCAAAGACCTAACGTCACAAGGATCTGTTAAAGCTGCTGGCCTGGAGCAGCTACAGGGCTGCCGTGACAGCTCCCACCAGAAGAGACCTGTGCTATGAGCACACAGGGGCTGCATCATGGTGTCTTCTCCTGGGCTTCCTGTTGCCCCCCACCTCTGCCGTGAAGCCACTTTCCCTATCTAGTGCAAGACCTTGCTGTCACCACCTGCCACTGCTTTCAGGGTCCCCAGACCTCAAACCTAGGCTGTGTTCAGTCCTGCACCCACCCATTAAGAATCAGCCCACCCACAGCAACTCCCTAAACACCTCCATTAAGGAACTTTACAAGGGTTACAAACCTTTAAGGTGGCACAAGACGAGTACAGATCTAGGGAAAAGAGGAACTGCCTACATGCCATTCTCTGCTCCCTGGAACACAGCAGATGCCCCATCTACCTGCCACAATTGCCATGTCCTCCTGAATGGAGAGGGCATGTTCCTAACAGAGAAGAGTTATCCCTATGGCTTTGGTGTAACCGCCGGATTAAAGAACAAATCTGGGGTTTGGTAAGAAAACATAGAGAAAGTAACCTTTAAAACCACAGTATTTACATTGTAAAATTGCTTGTATATGTCACAAGACAAACAACTCAGAGCAGAGGCATGATCCTGATTGCAGAGCAAAAACTAAACAGACCACAGCTTAATTCTGGGTACCTTACAGGCTGCAGAGTCCATCGTGCTCCATTGTGTAGGCAGAAAAATTTTGCAAGAGGCATAATCTGGGACAGTTTGAATCTGGAGGTGATCATATAGTGGATCAGGGTGTTTAACCACAAGAAGAACACAGCTATGGCTTAGGTTGTGGAAAGAAACCACTCCATGACAGTGGTGCTTAGACACCACAGCATACAAAACTGCAGCCCCGATCCTGCAGTGCATTAAGTGTAATCTGAGTGTCCCCAAATTGTGGATTTCCACAATTCAGTTGCACTCTCAGAGGTAAGTTGAGAGAGAGAAGCAGAGGGCAAAGGTCTCTATAAGAGATTGGAGACATCTTCATCAGCAACATTATGGTGAAAAAGATAATTATCATAATAGAAAGTATATCTTGAAGTTGGATTTTTGTTTTAACAGGTGAAGTTAACATTAACTCTTCCTGGGTATTCGACCTAAGTAAACTCAGGTGCTCAAAAGCTATTGTAAATGAAATGAAACAATTGCAAATGTGGTTCAGTCAACGTCCTATTTCAAATCAGATGAACATGTTTGCAGTGTTTTGTTGCCCAATTACTAATCTAGAAAAAAACAGAGATAATCCTTCAAAAAGTACATGTGCATACCATGAATTTATCTTGATATAGTTGCCCATGGAATATTCTGCAGTATGAAATTATTATGAATAATCTTCATGTTTGCAGCTCTCTTTGTCTTATTAATGTCTGCATTGAACACAACTAGATTTCAGAAGACTTTCCCACCAGAGAATATGAAAAAAAGGTAAGTTGGTTTGATTGATTGCTCTGGTCATTGTGCTTAAAGATGTAGAACTGAGTTTGCTTAACAACTTTGATAAGCAAGATTTCACACTGAAAGTTTTTTCCTTCATAACTGGTATGAAATCAAAGAGACAACAAAGATATTAATAAGAATATGCAACATAATCCACACAAGATTTTTTCTTTCCTAATCTCCTGCAGGAGAGCATGGTGTGTCTCCAGCCTAGGAGTTTCTGTAAATCAAATGATCCTTGTAACTCGGAGCAATCCTTTTGCTTAAATTGTTGTCAACGTGATCTGCAAGGTGTAGGATGGAAAGCAGAAATGTAGCTGTACTGTATTTGCACTGCACTCCAAATTGAGAGAGAATGGAAAAATTAAGAGCAGACTGGAAAAATAAAATCCCTGTTTCTAAACAATAAGAGCTGTGAGATATCCACTGTTTTGGTTAATATTTTTTCCATGTTAAAAAAGCCTATTTATTTTAAGGTGTATTTATAGAAGGCATTCTCTTCCTTTGCATTTTACTATGCCTCTAATTTTAATTGATGCACTCCTGTGGCTATAGGCAGGGAGAAGCAGCAATTCAGAGGAGGGTTTGTGCTGAAGGGTGTTGGGTAGGTGACCAGCCCATTTCTTATATAGACATCTGAGGCATGGCAGAGCTGGAGACTGGCTGTGCATGGGTGTCTCCAGTTGCTCTGTCCTGGAATTGCAGACTGCTTCTCTCTGGAAATCTGTACATTAAAGCCTGAACTTTCATTGAGCAGGAATAGCCCCCAGCTATAGATTGAGAGAGTCTCTTGACTTTGTGAAATGTCACACATTCATTGCCTCAAAAATTTGCACCAATAGATGGAAAATGTGGGAAATCTTCCCAACCTAATGAGCCCCTTCTTACTTCTTGTCCAGGAAAGCTGGCTATTTCCTCGCAGAGAGGACTGAGGATATAACACTCCAGCTATAAAAGACCATCTTTTTCCATCTTCAGAATGATTGAACTCCCATGAGGCCTTGGGATGTTTTCATAATTATTTCCAGTTTCTAAAACTTCTTGTAAATACAGACTCCTCAGCCCCACTGATATGAATAGACTAAACAGGACTTGAACACTGACACACAACTGGCACACATCTGTTTCCCTGACCAGCTCATCTGCCTGGTTCGATTTTGGGCCCAGCCATGAGGTCCCCTCATGGGCAATGCCTGGGTACCTTTGGGGGACTATACCCGGGATAACATGCGTGGATAACACCGCTCCGCTTGAGGGGGACAGTTGAGCTGCGAGGGCTTTGGCTGTGCCTGCCGTGCTGCGCAGACTGCCCTCGGGCTGGAAGGGCAATGCCTGGGGATTTCACTTACCAGCCCAGACACAGACCATTGAGCCACTGTAGTTCCCAATGACTGAATTTGGGCTTTGTTATTTCAGTTTAAGATGGCTGTGCTGCGGTCCAGCAATATGTTGAGTGTTTTTACAGCATGTAATGAAGGATAGATTTTGCATGTCCTGGGCTGCACAGGAGAGCAAGTGAGGCTGCTTGAGGGTGCAAAGGCTGACAGGCTACTGCCAGAGGGCTATGCCAGGTGGGGCAGCCAAACTGCATGAGCAGCATCCTTCCTGGCTACTGGGAAGGGTCTCAAGAGGGAGGAGAGACCTCCGGAACCACATGCACACTGTGTTTCAGAGGGAACCAGTTCCCTCAAAACAGGTGTAAGGGGTGAGTTCAAACTGGTGTCACGTGAACAGGCAGGAAACAAGGAGATAGATGTGAACTGCAGAGCTAAGCTTTTTGAAGTGTAGATGCCATCCTAAAGTGCAAGAGGTGATACTGCTGACTGATATTAGTAATATTATTTAATCCCTTGAATATTCAATAAAAATGCTGAATTCATACTGATTAATTGAATGCTCTCTATAAAACTGCCTACTTACACAGCCTCCCACAACCTCTCTTCCACATCTTCATTTAAAGAAAAGCCTCATTATCCTTGTGTGGCAGGGACTGGGTGTTAGATAAAAATGTGTGTGTGACACAAATATCTTTTGATTACACTATAAAAACTAGGAAAAAGATCCAGAGAGAGCTAGATGATTGGGTAAGGGGTTTTTCAAAGAAAGGGGAAGCAGTTTGAAAACAAAGAAACTAGGAAAAAATGGAGAAGCTAAGGCAAATCCGTTCTGCACAAAGCTGACCATCTGGAACATGTTACTGAAGAAAAGATGTGGGATCACATAGACTGTTTCTGGAAAAGGAGGGGCTTGAGGGGCATGGAAAAAAAAAAAAAAACTCCAACATGGTTGAATTAAGAGCCAGCCACAAACACTGAGCCAGATGGCTTTTTCTCTTCTTACAATGATGTATGTTCTCATCTTTCTATATCTTTGCTAATCACTTTAACACAGAAGAAGTACATGGAGCAACATGTTAAGGAGGAAGCAGAGGGACCTAGGTAAGATGGAAAGAACTTTAATTCTATTGTATACCTTTCTGTACTATAAACTGAAATTCAAAACAGGGATGTCTCTCTTATGCAACAGTACATCTGCTGCTGTTCTGAAGTCTTTGGGCTCAGAAACCCTTTCCAGACAGTGCAGAGCAATCATTTGGGTGTTTTGACAGGTTTCCAGCTGTAAGCCATATATTTGTTTTATAGCAAATTTTAGGTTAGTTCCTAGGATTTAAAACATATTCAATCTGCTTTTGTTTTACAATCTGTAAACACTTTTAGAGCTCTATTCTTTATTTAATGATAGATAGGCACAACACAGCTGTTCTCCAGTGGCCTGTATTTTCAGTATAACCTTATTCTTTCCTACACGCACTGTTCAGAGTTTCAAACATGCTAGAAGAATATGGGCCAAAACATCAGCAGGCCAAAAGTGGTCTGAAATGAACAGAGGAGGTGAATGATTTAAATTCATATCTGCAAGATGGTGACACTGACCATCTCTCACAGTGCCCAGGGCCATAGAAGATGGGTTGGGTACAGCTGGTACAGGAATATGGTTCTATGGCTCAGCAGAAGATACTCAAGGTAGTGTGAGGGGTACAAACAAAATAGGCATGTCAGCACAGAGCCTGTTGGACAACTGCACGTAGTTCTCAGAAAGGTCAATTGATGCAGGTCAAGCGTTGCATCAACACGATTATAACTGCTCCTAGTAGCCAAGGCAGCTTGTTCAGAACTGATGTGTCGGCATGACACTGCCCCATGTCACATAATCCCACTGTGAGAAGAGCTGAGGGAGAGAGCCCTGAGCAGCACAGCGATTGTATGGAAAGCATCAGTGCAATTGCCCAGCTGAAGCTAAGTTTTGCTGCCTGCACAGCCATGTCAGAGGGCTGGATCTGTACCTCTGTTTAATGATGCCCTCAGCTGTGCCCTGAACTCTCGTTCGGCAGGGTACATTATGATCTCCCCATTAGCAATAAAAAAACATGTTTCTACTTTGGCTTCAGTTTATACTTCAGATGATCTCCCAGCACTAAGGAATGCAATGTGCCATTATAATGAACACCACAGGCCCTCAGAATTAGGCTGGCACCTATGCTACATTACAAATGCTTGCATATAATCTTCCTTTTAGAGAAACTATACTGACAAACTGTAACTCTCCTCTTTGGACGTGCCCAGCTCATGTTCCCCCTGTAAACACTGCACATTCACAAATCAGCCCCATGCTCCAGCAGGATAAGCAACAGCAATGAGTTCAAATTTACCTTCTGACACGTCAGTGCAAACACAGTGAATTTTTTCCTTGGTGTGAAGTTGCTCTTCAAGGAAAAGAATTGTTTCCAGAAAGTCTTCTCCCCCCTTACTTACAAAGCTTTAAGACAGGAAATCCAATGAGTGGTGGACTTGACAAGCGTTTCTTTTTTATATACTCACATTAATAACTTTATCCTTCTCAGAAACTACTTGGCTGTTCAAAACATGCTGCCCACAAGCACAGGGACAGCTCTGCAGATGCTGGAGGGACCTTTCCCTTCTTCCTCTCAGGAATCCTGAATTCCTACCCCCAGACCTAAATCAGGTGGCTCAGCCTTTTGTGGACTTCAGTTGGGAAAGAAATGGCCAGATACACCATTTTGGGTGCCTCCCCTCCTGCTGTCAACTTTCCTTACCCTTTTGACACCTTCCATTTAACTCCTTTGGGACATACAGTGCTGGGAACAGCCACCCTGTTAGCTGTTTTGCAGCTGGAAAACCACCTGAGACAGGGTTACCAGAGCACTACTGGGTGGAGGGGGTGGTGGGCAGAGTAGTAGGAAACTGGGAGCATTGTGGCTTTTTAAAAAATTGTTTTTACTGTTGCTGTTGTTGCTATTGTCATTACCGTGGACCAAGAGACCACTGATGTGTAAACACAGAACACAAAATGGTCAATTCCCCCAGAAGTTTGCAATGTAAATATAAATATTCAGCATAGATGGAGTCTGAGCAGGAGACAATAAGTAGGGAAACAGTCACTCATGGGAGATGCTGTGAGTGAGGATCTAATTTATACTTGAAGAGAAGGCAAGAAAACTACACAACTACATGGTCAAACAACAGCAGCATTGTGGACAGGCATAAGAGTGCATTTGTCGACACAGATTATTTTGAAAGAAGATTCTGGTGCTAGAAGCAAGAGCATTGTAACCTTCTTGATCCCAGCTGTGCTCTGGGGAAAAAAGAGCTATTTACATTCTTCACAAATAAACACGGCTGCATCAAAGAAGATACTGGACCTACCACCGGTTTCTTCTCCTAACCTCCAAGACCCCAGATTTTAGCTCAACAGGGTGACCTTATTCCTCCAGCTAATCCTAGAAAAACTGAAATAAAAAATAGCATTATATCAAAACATGTCCTAGTAAGTTATAAGAACTGTAGGCATTATTAGGCTGCTCAAGGCAAGCTGGGATTTATAAAATAGCTTCCCACAGGCACTGATCCAAGGCCTGTTGAAGTTAATGGGAGCCCTTCCTCTGACTTCAGTGGGATTAGGAGGAGGCCTCCCACCCATCCCACCAAGGCTCCTATATAACTGACAACAAGTTTAAAAATTCCACCCTGCACAGATGGTCAACTTGCACCACAGAGGAGGTTCCATCAGAAACTCCCTTCAAAGAAAGGCCTGGAGAAAAGGGCTGATGTATTAGATGTGTGGCATATGTAAACACAGGAGGCCACCTACTTAAATATAAAATCTCAGAAGAGAAAGTTTTTTATGCATCTCACAGGATATTTCTAGCACTCCAAGAGTTAAAGAGTTCCTATAAATTTGCATGAAACTCACTTTGACACCTTGACAAAGGGGTCACCCTTGCAGAAAAATCAGAAACTTAAGAAGCTGCCACTTACTGAACTTATTTCTGTATGTTGTATTCGAGACACTTGCACTAATAAAAGGTGACTTCTCTCACGTCTCCTCCTCCTCCCTGCAGAATGCCCCTCAGCCACACGGAAGTTCTTGCAGACTTTGGTGCTGTCTGCACTCTAGCAAGTCATGCTGGCAAAACCAACCAGGCAGAATTAATGAGAGGAGTTAGCTTGCAAAACAGCACAGCATATCAGCATCAACCAAGGAAGAAGAGCCATCCAGATAGCCCTGCACACAAGATTAATTGAGAAAAATAAAACTGATCTTCTGGTGAAGCAGTTTACAGTGAAGTGTTTAACTTTTACCATGGTAATAGTCCAATTTGTAAATGAACTGGGAAAAGATACAACAATCATGGTAGCAAGGAATTATTCTAGAGCAGAGGACTCTTGCACTGATCAGGAAGAGCTCGAAGTAGAAGGACACAGGACTGTGTTCTGTTCTCTGGAATTGCAACATCTTCTTCTGGTACATGCTTAGAAAAATGAATAAATTCTGTAAATTCTCTTAAAGATCAAGAAAAACCGTACATTACTGTCTTAGGTTGCCAACAAAACACTCCCATAAATATTGGAGCAAAAGATAATCCTGCAGCTCACTCCACTGCACGAGGCAATGACCGTACCAGAGACCATGGTGAAGGCAGTCTGTCCTTTCTGAACAGTTTCAACTCACTTACACTGACATGCACACTTTTTTTTATTAATGCAAAGCATCATTGTATATCATGCGTGTGACCACTTTAGGAATGTGGATAGAAGAAATTCTGATTTAAGAACCCATGTTGGGCAACGGCTGATGACATTCTTCTGGGCAGACGGGCACAGGATAGCATGTACCCAACTGTGCAATGGAGACACCCCCAGAGCTAATTTAGGGTCATTAATTCCCTTTTAGCAATTGTGGGTGGGAAGCGGCAGTCTTCTTCTAGTATGCACTTTCATGGCAGGGAAAGAGTCCTCCCTGTCTTTTTTTGTCTAAATCCCCATGTTGCACCTGGGTAAGAAATCAGAGAGATACCAAATATTTCACTTCAGTTGTTCACTTACATACCTACTAGCTAGAAAATTGCCATGCCTGAATGAGACCCATGTGTGTGTTTGTTTGTTTGTTTGTTTTACTAAGTAACAAAGACAACTTTGTTTTCTGAGGAGTATATTTGTATATTACTAATTATCTTTTCCATGAGTACACCAGTTAAAATTTGCATGGAAAAACAGACAAAAGGATGTCATTAAAATGGGTCCCAAGAACCTTTCAAATGATTCACAGTGGTCTTGTCTTAATTAAAATTGAATGTGAAAACAAACATGCCTGCAATTTGCTAACATCATATTGGGTATTTATGAATTTTGTCAACCTGGCCTGTATGTGAAAAATGAAGCACATGTAGTTGAAGTTTAAGATCCTAATCATGCAGTGTAAGCCACTTGAATTGAATTAACTTTGTAGAGAATGATATAAGCATTTGATTGTACAAATCCTTACTTACAGTAGCTTGTTAACTCACTGGAAAAAAATCTATTTGAGAATTTCACTGTGCCCCCATTACTGGAATAGATAAGCATCTAATGCACGTAAACTTCAGCCCTGAGTAACTCATAATGCTGCTTTGGGTTCCACTCTGCCTGCTCTCAGTGCTACTACGAACACTTTCAAATGTATGCAAGGAAAATAACAGGAAAGAGATATTTCTTTTTAATGTAATACATTTTCTTTCTATTTGAACATGAGCATGAACTAACTGGAGGCCACCGAAAAGCTAGAGATAGGTGATGGGCCATGAGGATGGCTGGAGAAACTGAGACATTGTATCTCTGTTACAAAACCATTGGCTTCACTTGGCTTAACCCCGTAAGATGTTTAGAAAAGCTGCAGACTGGGTCTACAACCAACTAACAGTTTAAAACAGATAACCTATGAAAAAAATAAAATACATACAAATACTAACACAAACATCCAAATCCCTAGGAAACCAGTGAGGAATTTAGGCAATACTGAACTTGTTGAGTAGAACACAGGATTCCCTGTTACAAATTGGATGTCCATACACCACATGGGATGGGCCCAGGCAGTTCTGAGTGGGGGTTTCTGGATATTTCTTTGGAGATGTCTGACCCTATCCCACAAAGTGTATGGACATCTAACTTTTATTAATAAAAACCAAGGTGGAGGAAGGAGGCTACAATTCTGAGGATCTGACGAGATCAATTCAGGACTGCAGGTAGGTGCTTGCAACCCTGGGGGACGCAAATCCAGGAATCCTTCAGAGAAAAGGTACCTACATCACTTCTTTCAAAGAATGGAACAAGATTCACAGATTTCTTTCCAAGTGGCACCCACTTTTTACCTGTTTGACTTGTGATGAGTACTCCTTTGGGAAGCAAAAAGCCAGAGCTCAAAATACCTGTCAACTTCCAGGAAGCTGCAATAACTGCTGAAGTGTGGGAGGGGAGGAGAGGAGAGGAGACACAGGGACAAAGGCCTCCTCCCGTCAAAACTCTGAGATAGGATGCTATCTCAGAGTTAGATGGGAGAGATATGGGACAGAGAGAAAGGGACTGAGAAGACTCAGAGAAAACAAATGGTTTTGGTAAGGACATTTGACAAGGATGAGAGAACACTGTAGCTCCCTCTTGTGAGACTATGGCTGTTGTTTATATTAAGCAGTCACAGATAAGAGGCAGAAACAGTCCTGCAGCAGCAAGAAGGCAGCAGCAGCCCTGACAGCACTTTGTGCTGTCGTGTCCTTTGCCACAAACATGTATATTCTGTGTCGTCTGGGCTGGGTGCCTCAGTGAACTCGGCACCACTTCAGCTAATTCCCCTAATCTCACCTGGCTGTGATGGAAGCCCTGTACCTGCTGTCCTGGACTGAGAATATCTCAGCAGGCAGCATAAGAGCTCAAGGGAAGTGTCTAGAAAGAGTAAGTAGTAAATTACTTCTGGACTAGATACCTTCAGTCTGTCTAAATTCATTTCTGAATATAGCCCTCAAGGACAAATCTCATTCTAATTTCAAGGAATGACAAACCTCCCCTGCTCCTCCAGTGGGCTATGGAAGGGACAATATCAGTTGTCCAACCCTGGCTGAGGAAACAGCTGGGCTGTAATGGTGTATTACATTACAAATCCCAGTGTGCTAACACAGGGGAAGAGGCACTAGTGGGCACAAGGCCATCATCTTAAAAAATTGCCGGAGAGCACCGCACTGTCCCTGCTGCAACTCCATCAACGCCAGCCTAGCAGCCTGCCCTGGCTTCCCGGGAATCCCCTGTCCCTCCTTCTGAAGGTGTCCATGGCATAGACCAGGACCACAACACACCACACAAAGACAGAGACAGCAGCTGACACCTCTCTTCATTCTGGCACAGTGCAGACCATCCTGCAGCAGGCAATTGCTTTAACGCTGCAGGCAGCAACTTGCCAGGTTTCTCGACACCTGGCAGCCAGATGGATGAAGGTGTGCCCAAAGGCCCAGGGGCTGGCGAGGGAGGGTAGAGAGCTCACCTAGGTTCAAGGCTCCGGGTCTCTAGCCAGTGCTCATCTCTGCCACAGTCCCTCTTCCAGGAAGATGCAGGTAGTTCAGAGCTAGTACCTAACTTCACCCCAGTAAAAAGGCCACAGTAGACATACCCTGCACCTCTAACTCACCCGTAAAGAAAGCTGGGGCCTTAGAACTGATGGTGCTCACGGTCTAAAAAGGAGCTGTCGCTGTTTCCTTTTGTATAGTACTTATTATAGGAGGCTTAAGAATTGACTCAATTCTTTTTGCAATTCAAACCTTAATCTATGGCTTCCAGTGTCAGCAGCGGAAGAAAATAACTATATGGGCATTCAGTTACTCAGATTGTCACAGCAATCTGCAACTTTTTGTGTCCTTACATAAACAACTCTGTCTATAACCAGGAAAAAAAGGCCTATATATATAGGAAGAGGTAACTGTTGGATTAGCAGTAAACTGGACTAGCTGTTACTCTTTGATCTGCTTCAACTGAAATCAGCGCTCTAGATAATACGTGGTACTTACAAAGCCCACAGTCAGATGTTCCATTTATTGTCCCCACTTCTTTTTTTAACAACTCGTTTTCTAGCCATGAACGCTACACCAATTATGCAGAGGTAGGTTTCATTCCACAGAACACTTTGATGTCTACATAAATATCTTCACCAGTGGGGCTGCCGTTACTTTGAACTGCCGCCATCACCGAAGCTACTGCAGTTTACCAAAAAGAATCAAACTTTCTTTCCTTTGCTTGCAAAACTGCCCAGGAAAACACAGCTGATGTTCTTACTCTGCAGGCTCCCCCACCCCAGCCGGAGGGCGGCCGCTCGCCGCTGGCTGAGCAGATGCTGCCCTCTGTCTGGCTTCTCCTTTCCTGGCCCCAGCCGAGCTCTAGTCAAGGCAAGCGAAATCGCACACAGTTTTTGCCTCTCCTTGCAGGATCACAACTCCCAAGCTGGCAGGTATGCCACAGGAGGACCTCCAACAATAAGCTAGTGGTGAAGGACAGGGGGGAAAAAAAAAAAGTTATTTCTCTGGGAAAATAATTTTCACAGGCACCAGATAGCCACTTTAAGTGAACAGTTGTCCAAATTGCTCAGCATCATTTACAAAAGGAGAGGAAGGACCTAAGTCCCTGTCACAAGACAGTGGTAACTTCAGATTATCCCAGATCTTTTGGGGCTGCACTACAGTGACTTTACAATACTTTTCTCATTTTTTGCATGTGTTGTTTTGAATGACAACCTTTCCAAAGTCTGTAGCATCTGTAGTCCCTTCCAACCTGGGCTGTTCTATGATTCCATGATTTATACGCCCATGTGCCCCACTGGGATATGGATAACAAGTCCAACACATCCCAGAAAATGTTAGGTACCCTATTTTCTTAGCACCTTGCTATGAAATAGCTCTTCACACAGGAACAAAGAACATTGTTCTTCAGGACTTCAGGAGATCAGGTAAGTCCCAGGAGAAATCTGCTGAAGTCAGTGGTGAGGGTTTTACTGCATGTGGCAGACGAGGGCTGTCCCTTTGCCCTCCCCAGCACAGCTTTCAGGGGCTGACCAGGGATGTGAGGAGACCACTGGGAAAAATATCTAAACCTCAGACAACCCCAGGGTCGTGGAGAGTCTGCTCAGTACTCCTGCACCGTGCTGGGACTGTGCAGGGCAGTAGCTCTGAATTGATGGGGACATGCAGGAGAGGATTAGGTCTGACTGTTTACAACAAGTGGTGACAGATTTTGCAGGAAGGATGGACCCAATCACTAAAACATGAATTAATGTAAATTAATGAAATTCGATACAATATAAGGTTTCAGAAAGTGCCAAATACTCACAAAACCAGGTCAATATACTGGGATAGGCCAATCCTAATATTAGCCTTTTAACATTTTAATAGTATTACCTTAAAACTGCTGCAAACAAATGGCTCTTCAAATAAATCATAAAAAAATATTCCTGCTTATTAAATAATGAAGGTATCGCTAACAGCATCTGCAGAACATCCTCTTCAGTCACAATTAACAACATCCAAGGCTACACTGGTGAAGTGACTTCTCTTACTCAGGGCTTGAGCCAAGCTGTGGCACACTAAGGAAGGCTGACAGCAGATTAGGGGACAGATGTGTACTGCAATATAACATCCACTTTAAATGTATAATTAAAAACAGAAGAAAAAAAATCTTGAGAGGACTCTTCCCTTTACAAGTGCTAATTTAAAATTATTAAGGCTATATTGATGCCACACCGAAGGATGCTCGAGCATATTAGCGTACCAAGCAAGTGCTTTGTTTTTGATATAAAAATTGCCTGTTTGAAACAAATTTCCTTACCCAAAGCTTGCAGTTTTCATTGTGGCATACCTTTCATCCTTCTCCCACCCTTTACTTTTTGTCATAGCTTATGTTATTCTTTTGTTCTTTATTTTATTTTGCTTCACTACATTTTTTTGTCCTTTGGAACTGCTTTCACTATAGAGAAAGAAGACACTTTTGGAGATTGAGGCCCGTACATCCTAGCTGCTAGCTGGTACACTTATTGGGATTTCCCTACTATAATTGAAAAAGTAATTTAGAATTTGTTTTGAACTTTTCATGTGCTGAGAGGGATGGAAGAACTAACAAAAGTTATCAGAGCTGCCAGCCCCTATGAGATCTGCTGCCCACCTAAGCTGCTGGGAGGTAGAAAATGAGAACAAAATTAAGGTCTCACTTGTAAAGGCACAAGCCTTGGTCCTAGCAAAACGGCAATATTTACATTCAATACTGAGTAACAAGGTTTCCAATAATTCCCTCCAGAAAGATGTTTTAAAACATAACAAAGAATCCATCTTTTTAAGAGCATTTGTCTGCTTAAGTAAAGAGAGCAAAGGCCAATTAATGGAAGGAGGGACTTGAGAAGGACATGGCTGTTCAATGTGCGCCATGTAAGGAAAAACTTTTCTGGACACAAAATACTGTATTTGCTGCTCTGTGAAATGGAAACATGTGAGAATTCCAGTTTAAACAGAGGAAAATGCCTGGAGACAAAACCCCATCTATTTTAACACTCTTTGATGTCAGCTGAAAAGCAAAGGCCGAGTAATCTCAAGCTATAAAGCTAAACTGAATCTGGAGAGAGGCGTTCTTGACACATGAGTCATTTGGCTTGTGCCAGCCAGAGCACATCCACACTCAGGCTTGCAAGCTGGGTAAGCTTTTCCAGATAGTCCCTGCTAGTAACTGGGCCAAACATTATGACAGATGTAAGAAATAACAAGCAGAAATGCTTCAAGCAGTCACATGAAGTAAATTCAAATATCGCGGACGCTTTTTAAAAATTCAAAGCAGAATTCAAATGCTGCAACATGGCTCCCCCGTGACTTCAGTAGCTCAGCCCCTACCCCTTCCTTCCAGGAGCCAAGGACCTGAAGGGCAGCACACCAGGCATCACAGAAACCAATGTATTTTTTGTTCCAGAGAATGATGATGTGCATTTTGTTGCCAGCAAGAGGCTGAGTTTAGGTCTGTTCAGAAGGTACAGCAGCAAAACAAAGTGCTTCCTACGTGGTGGTATCTCTCTGGCCCTACATTTAGCACCTAGCATATGTATAAGGAAAAGCTGTGGCACCTCTGCTAAAACTGCAGTTATTGCTGATAGGCAGCTGGGTTTTTCAGGAACATAAACACTGCAAAATTAAGGTTTCGAAAAATTCAGGATGTGCTGGCTTATTTCCAAATTTGTGAACTCACATACAGTTTCAAAGATTTGAGATTTTTTTCAGTCTTGAAATAATTTAATTTCCTAGGCTACAGCAGTCTTGCCTTTCAGAGCCAGACTCTGTTGTTGAGGTGAAACTCTCCACACAAAACCTGGAAAGCACCCACCCCCCCAGGAACTCGATTCTGTACCTGGCAGGCAGTAGAGCACGCCATCAGTAAATTAAACACATTATTTGGCTTTCTTACAGGTGAACCTGATTCCCATAAGGCACCCAGAGGAAGGCTGACTTTTATTGACCATATTTAGCAACATAATTTTTAGATAGCTCGGGTCAGAAGTCCACTTAGTGCAGAACACTAGGATAACCATCACTATCTGATTTACCAGAGGCACTAACAGTGCCTCTGCCCAGTTGTAGCCATCGCAATAAATTCCCTTTCCAAAGTCTGCCCCTATCACAGAGGAGCAGTATTTCTTTCTAGGCTGAGATCTGGGTTACAGACTGTGCCATTCACTTGAGCAGCTCTGACTGAATTTAGCACCAGCAGTTCTGTTCTTTTCAGGACAATGATGGAATTAGTGTTTCATAAATGTCAGGATCAAGCTCTCATGAAACACAGGACTAGTCACAGAGACAAAACTTAAACTATAAGAGAACATCCATGCATGTCTTGCCATGAAGTGCCTGTTAATTGTCTACATGGAGAAATGGGCAAGTTGGTCATAATTTCATGTTTATCCATTCAAATATCAGTATTTCTCTCCTAAATCAGATCTGTCAGTTCACATATTTTCCAATTCTTTATCTTGTTAGTTCTTTTCAAACATCTTACTCCCTAGTGTGCTCAAAATAGCTGTTATCTTAAAGGTATGGAAGTCATTCTAATTTCCAAATGCATTTATAAAATCCTGCAAGTACTTCAGCTGTTTATGACCTCCATTATTGTCGTAAAAAAACCCCATTTAATATGAAAGAGGGGGAGATTTTTTCATAATCTCTACAAAGAATGTGTCAGTTTCCTTTTCAAGAGTGTGTGCCTTTCACAAATACTCAATTTTAAATTTAAAAAACACACCTCCAAAAGGGTTGTATTGAGAAAAATCTCAGTTTTTATTTCAGGTGGACCTAATTTTATTTTGACCTTTCACATTTAGGTAGAGAACAGATGTTTTGTGACTGGAAATAAATATAAGGAGATAGAACTTCAAAGATAAACTGCATATAAGAAGGTTCTATAATATTCTATTAAGGTAAAAAATTGAATTTTTCAGACTTGAATGGACAGGGTTTCCACTTCAACAGGATCTTTCATTTCAGTATAACATTCAGATATGATATTTTAAGGGTTGAAAACACAGCACATTATTTCAGCTTTAGTGAAAATCTTTGACTGAAAAATCACCATGAAATAAAACTGTGGGAAGATTGGGTCACCGCCATTTCGCATTGATTCAGGACGCAGAGAAGTGTTTACTCTCAGGGTTCTTGCTGCTGCCATGCCTGCTGCTGTTAGGAGAATCTCCAGCTAATGTAAAATTAATTCAAAATTGAAGGTTGGTGGGCAAACTTGCTCATATCAGCCATTGTGTTTTACAGCCACTGAAGCTTTGGCTGCTGCTTATTTTCTAACACCACAGCTATGAATAAAAGTCTTCCTGCTTTCTTCAAGAGAGCATCTCCTTTCACAGTACCTTGGTCTGGCTCTTTACAAAAACACCTGCGGAGCACATAACCTGCCTCTTGGGCTTGCACATGAACCTCAGGTGTGAAGTGGGTATTGACACGTGACTGAAATGCTTTTTGTGTATTAATCGTTAATGATTTGCTGTTTCTAAATCTAGGCACCCTGCACAGATCAGCCCGCGTTTGCTCAGCGGTGTGCTACAAACATTACCCACAAGGAGGAGCCCAATTTACAAGTAATTCATTATGATAAAAGACTGCCGTTCCTGGCTAGCCCCTACCCAGGCTAAACAGATCAGTGAATAATTACTGCTTGATAAAAGAAACAGTGTTTCTTTCAGCTAAACTCCCACCAGGAAAGAGATTCACCAGCTAGGGGATGTTTGCCTAATTACATATCCCATCTTTTCCCAATTTACATAGAGAACAGATGTTTTGTGACTGGAAACGAACCCAAAGAGAGGGAACATCAAAGACCAACTGCCTACAACAAGTGCCTATAAAATCAAATAAAAGCACCTAACTAATTAAACAGGCCACTCACTGTATTATTGTAGTCTGGTTTGGCTTTTTCTTAAATGCAATTAGTTATGACACCAAACACGTGTTGCCCAGACAGGAGCGTGTGATTAAGCAAAACAGGTTCCCTGGGGACTACAGGATGATGCTGAAAGAAAACAGCAAATGTTAGTAGTAAGTTTTGCACAGTAAAATGAAGTTACTGTATGAATGCATGCACTGTATTAATGCAGTTCACATTTTGAATTTACTGTGCTAATTTCAGTATAACCTACAAAGCTTAATTTAACTTTATTTAACTTTGTAAATAGCCTCATCAGAATTTTACGGCTATAAAGATCTGTCAAGAGTAGAACTGGCACATTGAGGAAGAAGGGCAAGCAAAAGTGCTTGTTTGGTTGTGAGTCCTCTTGCTTGATTTTTAGATGTGCTGAGTCTTCAGACAGCCATTTGAAGTCAAAAGGGTGGGTGTGAACTCCGACTCTGTATGGGCATGGGCTTTGAAACTGTAATCCAAACCCTGAGGTTTACAAATTAAGTGGCCATGTTTCTAAACTTGATCTTGGGCAACTTGCCTACAATTACGCAGTCACGCCTGGCAGAATAAGGAACAAAATCTGTATCTGTCAAAGATGAGTAAAATGCTGCCAGATGTCTCATGAGAACCGGCAAGGATTTCTCTCAGATTCACTTGAGCTGGGATTTCATTCAAGATTTTTCATGTAAATGGGTGTTAGTTCAATTCTCAGCAGACTCACTTTCTCTAAAAGCAGCATGGCTTTTCCTTCTTGTTTAAACATTTATTTTACATTTCACTTACCTAGAATTCGGAGTAAGGTAAGTGGTTTCTCTCTTTTTATGTCTGTTGCTATCCTGATTACTCTTCTGTTTTCTTAATTTGCTGCCCACACTGCAAAATAAAATTACCTGAGCTGTTGGTTAAGACTTCAGAAAAAAAAAATCTCATGGCTATACTTCTTTTTTTTTCTCTCTTTGCATTATTCAGAAACAAGTATTCACGAGAGCCAAGACTGTTTCAGTAAAGTTGATTAAATGCTGAATTTTTACATTCTAACAAATCTCTACCTCACCATAATATTGGCTGGTAGGTCAACCCAGAAGGGCACAAGCAATCTGGGGGTTACTGGAGTGCATTGATGAGAACTTCCTAACAAAGGTGATCCCAGAGCCAACAAGGGCAAGCACTCCGCCGGACCCCACACTTACAACCAAGGAAGAACTCATCAGCGTGAAGGTCAGGGGCAGCCTTGGCTGCAGTGACCATGAAATGGTGGAGGATCCTGCAATGAGGGAACAAGGTAAATAGCAGGATCAAGCCCTGGACTTCACAGAGCAGATTGTGGCCTCCTAAAGTATCTACTTGGAAAAATCCTGTGGAATGCATCTCTAGAAAGACGAGGGGACCAGGAGAGCTATTTGGTTTTCAATATCACCTCCTCTAGCTCCAGAATATTCCATCTCAATGTGCAGGAAATCAAGCAAAGGCAGGAGGTGGCTGCAAGGATGAGCGATGAGACCCTGACAAAGCTCAAATATAAAAAAAGGAAACATACAAGAGGTAGAAGCAAGGACAGGTGACCTGTGAGGAATATAGAGAGACTATCTAAGCGTGTAGGGACAGGGCTAGGAAAACCAAAACCCATCTGGAGTTGAATCTGGCAAGGGATGTGGAGGGCAGCAAGAAGGACTTCTACAAGTATATCAGCTGCAAAAAAAAGACCAGGGAAAATATGGGTCTGCTGCTAAATGTGGTAGGAAACCTGGTAACAAAGGATATGAAGAAAGCTGAGGTAGTGCCTTATTTGCTTTGTTTTTTACTGGCAATACCAGCCTTCAGGAATCCCACGCTCCTGAAACCTGTGAGAAAGTCTGGAGCAAGAGAAGTGGAGAAAGATCAAGTTAAGGAGCACGTTAAAAAAAAAAAAAAAAGGGACATAAAGTCTATGGGGCTTCATAGGATACATCCATGCCTCCTGAGAGTGCTGGCTGATGTCACTGTGAGGCCACTATCAATTATCTTTGAAAGGTTATGGTGACCAGGAGAGGTTCCTGAATAGTAGAAAAGAGCAAATGTCATGCCTGTCTTCAAGAAGGACAAGCAGGAGGACACAGGGAACTACAGGCTGGTCAGCCTCATTTCTTGTCCCCTGGGGGGTGATGGAGCAAGTATTCCTGGAGACCGCCTCCAAACATCTGAAGAACAAGGTGACTTGGAGGAGCCAGCATGGACTTTGTAACCATGCAGCCCTGTAATACAGCATACCCATTGCTAGTAACAGGCTGTAAGCTTTGTAGTGAGTTTGCAAGGCCTCAGGACTGAGGTTTGTCAGGCTTGTTCTGTCCAAACTTCTCTTGACCAGCCTGAAGCTTTGTTTCATTTGGTTTAGCTGTGACAGCAATTTCTCTAACTGACCAGGGGGGGTTGAGCAGGAGTTGGACTAGATGATCTCCAGAGGTGCCTGCCAACCTCAACCATCCTGCAATTCTATGAAAATAAAGTCTGATGAAATTCACCCAGAATTTGCCTCGCATTTAAGAACAGCACAGCCCTTTTTTTAATCATTTAAGAACATTTCAAACCACAATTTCCTCCTTATTCTAAGTCTCTTTTTTTTTACTCGACTAATTACAGATCATGAAGGAATAAATAGTAAACAGCTAATGTAAAGTGTTTGGGAGGAGTTTACAGATATAGAACGTTTTATTCAAATTCTTAAGTGACAAAATACTGGTTTAGTTTGACTGAAATTTTAAGGAAAAATGTAGCAACTAAAGAACTTGTACTATTGCTCTTCACTGCTTCTCTGGAGTAATTCAGAAAATTCATTTGTGTGAATGCTTGCAAATGGAATTAAGCATATGAAAATTAATACACATCTTGAATCCAGAATGCTTTTTGCAGCCATTGTAACTTACACTGCTTCTTTTTTTCTCCTACAAATACATCTGCAAAGACCTGTATCTTGGGTAGGTCTATTGGTTTTTAAAATCAGTAGATCAAAACTAGTATCAATTTGATCAAACATTTTCTCTGCCTTATTATTAACCATTATTTTTTTTGTTTTACACCTCTTAGAAGAAAACTTTGAACTTACAATGGAAAAGATATTTTGTTGGGTTTTTTTCAGCTGGAATGGGATATTTTACTTCACATTTTACAAACTTGCATCCAGACCAATAATGTTTTTATTGTCATAGTATATATAGGATTGTCCATTAAATTGTTATGCCTAAGATCTGAGTCCAGTTTTTTATTGTCTTTGGATTTTGCATTCCTGTCCTGCTTTGTTATCAGGTATGGATGTGTTATTGTCCCTGCTAATCTAATATTCTAGAATGTCATTTTTTCCTTAGCGCGGTCAATAATTGAACAATTCACTAATGCAAAGTCCAAATGTATGTTGGACTTATGTTCCTGGCAGGTTCTGCCCAAACAATCACATCATCAACACAGGCTTATTCACTGCTCTACCAAATTCCAACCAGCGGAATATTCTGGGAACTAAACATCTCAGAGGAAGTTTGTGAAAATCAAGTATGCCCAAAAGCCATCTTAAGACAAAAATTTTAGTTGCCTGTGAAGCTGTAGCTGCCAGGCATCACAGGATGCTCTCAGTTTTGCAAACAACTCCATCATCTGATTATTTACTCCCCTCTTGGTAGTAGTTGTCCCAGTTGTCTGATGGACTGGCAGGATCTCTGAGTGCCCTGAGCACATTTCATTAAGGAATGCACATGGACACCATGCTTGTAGCATGCTCTTTTCTTGGGTGAGGTCAAGTTAAGATAGCAAAATGAATGTTGTCTTCAGGATAGCTGCATTCACCAGAGGTATGGAGAACTAGAAAAACTTGTTGAACAAATGAATGCTACAATGATTAGTACTCATTTGGGCAGCAACTGGTGGAATGCATGAGAGCAGAACTTCTGGTTTTGCATTTTAACAACCATGAAAGCGTCAGCATATAGCTGCTTTTAACTACATCATAAACCAAACATAACTTTTCATGGTCTACAAGCATTGCCTTAGGGCCCAAAAATCTCTGAAAAAACATACAGCCATCATTCAAATTAGAAGACTTTGATAGAAAAATTGACAAAAAGATAAAAGGGAACAGAGAAAAAACCCTCACCAGGCTGTGATACAAAAAAAAAAAAGGGCACACTTGATTGACTATGGGTTATCTTTGACAATGCATTAAAGCAACTAAATGAATTCTTGCGTGCCACTTCCTTTCCACTGGGTGCTCTTCAGCTCTGATTTTCTCTTCTTAAGTCTTTCCGATCCTTTTTTTCTTCCTTACTCACAGCTTCCTTTCTCTCTTCTGCACTGAGGTATCATGGCAATGTAAAAATCAGAAAGGTCCTGTTTTGTAACATGCACAGTCCTTGGTTTTCAAAATTCTCTGCACCCATACATTTGTCTTAATGACTTCCGTCTGTTTTCATGTTTGCACAAAAATGGTAAACCTCATTTAAAAAAATCAAAACAGTAGCACCTGTACTTCATTCAGCTTGCCTTTTTTTTTTTTTTAAGCAGCAGCTCTTTTGATCTTCAGTTTAGACATTCAGCCATTTCAGATCTCACATGCAGCCCAGGGTTTTTTTGGAGCAGGACCATGCCACCAACCATAACTGATACAAGATCTTTCTTTTTATAGCTATCTCTGACATCATTATAGTTTATTGTGCTGCCTTCTGCATGTGTTTTATGACACACATCAGTTTTCTTTCTTGTGTACAATTTCAACTTTAAAGACACATTAAGATCTTGATTATTTTTTCCCCCTTACATTTTCCTAATTTATCCTGATTCACTGTATTTGTGTGTTATTGAAAAACTGCACATTCTGTTGCTTTTCTGAACCCATCTCCTCCATCACTTGATCTCATATCAAAGGGACTTTCATGATTCCCTCACTTCAGAACTAAGCTTTTAATCTCACTGCTGTGACGTGCTTCAAAGGCTCCTGTGAGCTCCTGCCTCAGGAAACAGGGCCCACAGCACTCTGATACTTCTATTTTAATACAGGCTAGCAAATACAGCAGGCATCAAAATTGTCTGAATTATCTTTTACCAAATTCAAGAATATATTCCAACTGTTTGAACCATTGTCATAGCTCAGTCAATTGTAATTCATAAAATGTTGTTGCTACAGTTGCTTTAAAATGCAGTCATATCAGCTTGAATGCTTGCCAGCTACCAACCTGGAGGGTTTTTGTTATTTTGGGGCCTAATCTTGTATGACTTTTGCTCTGCCTTGTACTATTCTGTCTGTTGGATTTTCACAACAGTTCTTTACATACTCTTGACAAAGTACCAGGAGTAGTCAGTAGCCTCAGCTGTAAGAGGTATCTTGCACACTGGTTCTAGAGAATATAGATTCTTTTCACCTGCTTGAAGATTATTTGGCATTAAGTTATATAAACATGGCCCAAATGTAAAAAAAAAAAAACAAACCAAGACTGTCAAGTGTCTGTCAAAACACAATTTTTTTATGCTTATCTATCTGACATTGAAAGTCTGAGAAGCTGTGTAGCTCATGTCGGTGCTTGCTAAACAGTGAATGACACCTCAGTGTCCATTTCTAGATCAGATTCACTGACTCAGTTTGGCAGAAGTCTGCCTTCCACTGCCACATTACAGCATTGCCAAGCCGCCTGCTAGAAGACTCTTCTCCCTTCTGTATTATCAACTACAAGTTAGGGTTGTTTTTTTTCTTAATTATTAATATTTTAGTCTTTTACAAGCTGGACTATTTTGGTAAATAGTTGGGTTGTTTAGATAGAGTTGTTTAGTCTGGAGAAGAGGCTGAGGGGAGACCTCATCGCCCTCTACAACTACCTGAAAGGAGTCTCTTTAACCAAGTAACAAGCGATAGGACAAGAGGTAATGGCCTCAAGTTGCGCCAGGGAAGGTTTAGACTGGATATTAGGAAGTATTTCTTTACAGAACAGGTTGTTAGGCGTTGGAATGGGCTGCCCAGGGAAGTGGTGGAATGTTAGGTTAATGGTTGGAGCGGATGATCTTCAAGGTCCTTTCCAACCTAGATGATTCTGTGATAAAAAGGCATTTTCTCCCCAGTTAGGAATTTTTATTTCTTTTTCAGATAAAGGACAATTATGTAAAGGCCTGGATCATTTTCCATAGAGCTGTGCTTACAATTGAGCTTTGTAGTAGAATGAATAGAAGAACAAAGATCCTGATCAGCTGTGTTGTGGGCTTTATAGATTCCTACTCCTTCAAGCTATAAGGAATGCTGAACACTGTCGCAAGTGCAGGCTTCAGAGGTTATGCAAAGGAAACCATACGTTGCCCACATAACTGTTAAAACATTGGCAGGGCTCTGTAACAGGCAAAATAAAGGGAGTCCTTGGGGTAACAGCAACATGTCATAGCTCATGACAGCCATATCCTACACTACCTGCATAAGCCAACACAAAAGACAACACTGGCCTTTGAGATGCACTTCCATATACCTAAAAGACCAAAGGGAAAGAACAGCCCTTAGAATAGGGCTATTTGCAAGTACATTAGGTACAACTAAAAAAACCTAGATATAGCCATTATACTGAAATGTCAGATGCAACAACTGCAGGATCACTGTATCCTTGAAGACATTGAAAAATATGGTTAAGATTTGCCTCCAGAGAACACCTATATGGAGCTGCCTGAATGTGGACAAGGTGACTAAGCTTCTATTATACTCAGTGGAGCTTAATGTAGGAGTGGAGTAGGCTGAATAGCTATTGAGACTCCACAGCATGCACTGAATACAGCTCCACCACCTGTAATAGGAACTTCAACACTCAGCATGCAGGCACACACACAGGTATCCAAGTTTAGGTGTCTTAAGATAAAGCTGGTAAGGTACCTGCCCAAACAGCGACTCTGTATACACAGGAAAACACTGAGCTTTGCAAGGACATTTGAACTACTTCCAGAGTAGCAGAGTAGTAGAGCTGTACTAATGTAGCATGCTGTACAGATTAATACACCTTACTTCTTAGAGTAATAAATCCCTGTCAAGCACTGCTGTGCTATAGCTTGGTCTTCTGTACAGCAGCCAGTTTTTGCTAAGAGATGAATATTTACCTTTTCCCTCTCTAGAAAAGGCTGCTATTAGGGAAGCACCATTCATCCTCTCCCAGCTGCCTAAAACTGGGAACACTGACTGATTACCATTAGCCATTTTAATCAACTTGCATATAATCCATAATATCCTGGAAAACAGTATTCTTGTATTAATTACCCCAGCTGTTGAGTGACTACAGTGGGCAAGGAAGTACTAGGGATGGGCAACAGGGAAGATCTACAGAATTAATGACTACAAGCTTGCAACAATTCCGACAAAGACCAAAGTCATAGCAGGCTGACTCATTTCATTAATACACAGAACCTTTGAATGAAACTGGGCTTAATGAATGGTTGTGTGTCAACTCATGTGGTGATTTCCTGCTAACGTCAATGATTTCCCTGTTTTTCATTAGGTGTTCTTCCTGTCTTTCAGCATCATGTGACAGTTACAGACCTAACTGTATTAATTTTGCAATTAAAATGTGAGGCTATATATCAAATGCTACCTTCAAGTACAGACACAGGATATTAAAACTGAGTAGTTTGTTCATGATACTATATAAAAATAGTTTGGCATTAGCAAGTTGTATTAAATAGGATTTCTTAGCTAGGAAATCTCTAATAGAAAGTCAATAAATGAAGGATAGATCTTCTGTTCAAAGAAGGATCCATCATGATGATAGCAAACAGCCTGCTGCTTAAAACATCCCCTGCAATCACTACAACCAGTTAGAGTAGCAACCCTAAGAACAGATACACACTTTGTTGGTTTTTCACCTTCTCCCCCCCAACATAGAATCAGATGAAAGAATATTTAGGGAGAGCCACATACTTGGAAGGTTTCTTTCACTGAAAGAACAGAGCATGTATAATTGACATGGGTTGTGCTTCGGCATTCACATGGATGGGATGCCAAATAAAAGGACCAGAATTCAAATTGGTTTGTCCACTTAAAGGATGCATTACTTACAAGACTTGGTCTATTTTTTCTTTCCCCTCCCTCTTGCTTCCATTGGCAAGAGCAACTCAGGAGCTTGTTCCAAGTTTTGGACTTTACAAGACAGCACTTAAAAATCAGTCATCAGTAATGTTTAATACCTAGCTGTTTAGGATAGGAGAAAAGTAAAGCAAACCTGTGTTTCCTCCACTGCATGGGTATTTGATAATAGAACATTTACATTGTGTTTAACTTTAAACTACAGACTGTAATTAACACCATATTTTAAAAGACTAATCTAAAAGAAATAACTCCTTAAGATTTGGTAAATCAGGCTAATGCTAAACTGAAAAACATTCTAGCACTGCGTTTGCATAGATTGTATTTGACAACACACTCCTGACAAAGGGACAATATCTACTTGTTTGCACAGCAATTAAATATGCTGTAGCTGTTGAATAAATAATTTGATCCAGAACACATTAGCAAGCTCTTTACCTGCACAAATACTTGTGCTAGGAAAGGCATTAATACATCCTGCATTTGCTGCTTAACAAAAAGCAAAACCAGGAGGAGCAAGGATCCTGAAACTAGGCACTTGGCAATGGAGGACTTTCAAATAAAAATAGGGAAAAAGGACAAAACAGTTAACCTAGCATGAGAAACAATGAATGCATTCATTCTAAAGCCCACTTCATTTTAAGCACATTTGTTTTAACACAGGACCATATACACAATGAAGTACCTTACTTCCTTAACTTCTATACTTAAGCCTCTGAACATAACAGAAAACAGCATGTACCAAACAGTGCTTGGGGACTGCCATCATACCTGAAGCACCTCTCAGCAGCATACAGATAACCTGGAGACAGACACTTTGGACTTCCTCATTTTGGTAAGTTAAAGCTAGTTTCTTCATTGTACATATATCAAGATAATGACATCAAGCTGCAGTATGCCATTTGGCCAGCTGGAAGAAAGCTACTTTTATTACCCACAGGATCTGCTTCAGTCTAAGCATCTCAAAATTAAAGATGGAGCATTTTGGCCAGATCTTCCAACTCCAGAGACTTCATTTCTATTTGTACATTACAGAACAACAATCAGGAGCTGCACAAGTTTCTTACATAGGATCAAACATATCAACACTGGCATCCTGAAACACCTTAGTGCTAGCACTGTTCTGGACTGCTGTGCAGGAGCATTGATTACACTGTTCAGCAGTTTGGGGTCATAATGGTCACTGGTGCAAATCAGATGGCACATTTATTGGCAGTCATGGAACCAGACGGACTGTCTGCATCAGGGAGTTTAGGACACTGCAGGTGGTTTGAACCAGAAACCTGAACTCTCTATCTATGACATGTAATCTCATTACAAATATGCCTCCCCGCTGAGGAAGAACAGAGCAGCCTAGCCATTCTGCAGAGCTCTTATCAGAAATAGTTACCAGGCATCCTCTCACTCCAGAATCGTTCTAAGTACAGGGACCTGAGTTTAAAAGTCTAATTATAAATATTTCACAATGAGACTATGCTCCTTGCTGCACATGTCACATGTTTAGAGAGTCTGCTACATGCAAAACTCTGCCCTGCAATGAGGAAATAAGTAGAAAAGAAAAATATTTTAAGTTCTGTACTCACCAAGTCACACACATAGAAGCCAATGGAGAATATGGAAGTTATCACAGCAGTAGTTGTAAAATACAGACAAAAGCAAATATAATGCACATACCATTTTTAACACAAGGGAACAGAGTTAACAGCCTTAAGTTGGAAGCATAAACTAAGACAAGATCTCCCACTCTTACCTAGTAAGACTCTTAAACAGTTCTGTGGACACATTCATCTGGAAGAGTTGGTAAGATTTAAGATTTAAAGGTGAACTTGAAGGCTTGTATTGACTGTCAGGATTCAGCCATCCTTCTGGGCTGAGCCATGTATTTGCAGCTATGAAATCCTTATTTGGAGAAGTAATCACAGCATCCCCCTTACACATAAAGTAGCAGTATTTTCTGCTGCAACAAGTGGTGTAGACAACGCAACAGAACATGCCCTCTGCCTGTGGTAGGAGAGCTGCTTCTATTTAGTTTACCACCTATTCATTTTTATGCCACTTTAATCTGCAGATAAGAACTTTAGATTGTTTCTGAAATGTTGTACTCCCCTGTATAGGGTACAGCCCACAATTTAATAATTTAATAATCTCAAATTACACCACTTTATCTGCAGCACTGCCCCTGAAGGTAATCACGAGGTGATGGGAACTGAGACACACAGTGATACTGACAGAAAGATCTGAGCTTTGCTGCTGGGGGGGGCAGCACCAGCATGCCTGAGGCAGGGGCTCAAGCCTCACAGCAGCATTTAAGAGCTCTGAAGTCCAGTTCTCAGTCTGTTTCTATTTATACTTTGCTTTATTTGGCCATCCAGTCTATTCATAACAGGGACTACACAACAGAACACATTCTTGAAATACACACAAGCTTCAGCCCTAGCAGAATAGCTATCGCATTCTGTATCAGTCCAATACACATGGATTTCTGCATCATTGATCATTTTATTGGAATCTTAGATGTTTGTTCAGATCACCTGTTCAGCAGGCAGTTATGCTGCTTCTGTTCACTGCATACATACTGAGCAAGTCTCCAAGCATTACATAAATATTATTTTGTCTGACCCCATACATACACATCTTTACTACAAAACAGCTTTTCCTCAATAAAAGTTGTATCCATGGGACCAATGTTCATTTCTAGCTACGACTTGTACCAAATCTGTATCAATAATCATAGGTTAAATACATCAATACATGTAATAGAGCTTTAACAGTAAAAAAGTAAGAAAGTTAAAACACTGCAACAGCTTAGATACATACTGCATCTGAATGATAGAACATAAAGTGTATTGACTTAGCTAATGACAGTCACCAAAACACAACATACAGAAACAATGTCAACAGCCAGTACTTGTCTAAGCATTTGACAAGTTCTCCTTTTCCCTTCAAATAAAGAAGGGTTGTGCACATCTTGAATGTGAACTTAGGTATCATTAACCTTACACCAACACTGATCCTGATATGTAAGGCTGGGTAAAGAAACAAACATATTAAAGCTGCAGGCCACTAAGTACACATTGCATTTGTGAGTTTGAGGAGTTGATGTTTACTATAGCACAGGTTCATTGTTCAAACTAAGTGTACCCTATGTAACAGTAGCATTAATTGGCAATAGTTGTGTTTAGTAGAAAATGCCACATTACTCAAATTAATGAAAATAAGCAAGGTGTTTGAAGTGTTAATTAGCTATGATGAAGGCTAGGGAGGTATTTTAACTGAAACACCTTGGTAAAGTGAAATAAGCTGACCTATCATTGTTCTCTGGAACACAGGAATCAAGTTACATGTCTCAGCCATCAAGGGCTGGTATTTCAGCCGGCATTTGAGATTTTAACCTAATGGCAGGTTAAAATAAATCTGTATACAATGCAACATACCTAAAATAGATGCATTGATGAGCAATTAATTAGTTGTCAGTCCCTACTTTTTACAGTTACAAGCCTAACAACTTTAGGCACACAAGTTAGAGCCAATCTTTTAAGTTCAAATTCAGACATTACAAGCCAGAAACACCCATTTCAGAGATTGCTCTGGGATAGCATTCTGGACTGTAAGAACATGCATACACCAGCTGTCCAGAAATACAGAGCTGCTAATAAAGAAGTTCCTAGAAAAAGCCTTTAAACATACACATGCATGCCAGTTAGTTTCCCAACTAAAACACTATTTACAAGTCATACTTCAATTTTTTTGTAATTTATAGTTTTTTAACCTGACTTACAAATATGAGTGCAAGACATCCAATATGTGACCATTTGAAATAGCCAAAGTGAAGATGAGTGCAAATTACAAAGCCACAAAGAGGTTAGCAATGATTTCCTGATCTTTTCAGGTGAAAATTTACCAGTAAGTAACACCAGACAGGGGTGGAGTTCATGAAGGACATAACCTTTAGGAAAGCCAACAGTCTTGACCAACAATGTTGACTTTTCAAAAAGTTTCTTCATACTGCAAACTGAAGTCCTCCACAAAGTTACCTGGTACCTTACTGCATGTTGTAATGTATTATTGCCCTACAAGTTGTGCAGAAACCCAGAGCCAAGAAACTATTAATGCACAAGAAGTTACCGTGCATAAGATACAACTAAGCTGTAACAGAATCTCAGGTATTGATTATGGCTTAGACCTGCATTGAAAGTCAACACTTAGACAAATATCCTTAAGTGAATGACACTGTCTATATGAAAGTGAGACAACTTTGTTACACTGAAGACTTACTTGGTTAAAGTGACCTTCTGCTTAGAAGAAACAGTAGACAATATATTCACAAATAATCATATCTACTTTGCAGGAATTAGCCCTGTAAGAACTCAGCAATACTCCTTTTTACCCATCTTTTCTTTAAGATAATGTGTAGATATTTGCAAATATTTATGAACAGGCTTTGTTTCTTGAACAGCCAGATCTTTGATAGTTAATTCTTTAACCTCCTTCCCTCCCTCAAAGTCTGCCAAATTCAAGACATTGTTCTAGCAGCATTCACAAAATCAATAGTGCAAAGTTATTACAAAAACCTCTTTTCCCAAGCTGTGACATCCTCTTCAAGTTTGTATTAGGTCAACAGCACTTCCCATGTATTTAGAGCACCATGGGAAGGCAGAACAATAGATATGCTGAATCTAGCAAGCAGCCAATTTGTTTGCCAAGGATTTTTGGGGGGTTTTATTGTTGGGTGGGTGTTTTTTATTTGCTGCTCATACTGGCCATTGTTACAACTTTGGTAACTAGTTCACTACATTAAATTCACAGTTCCTCATTTTGACATGCACCTATAACATGCGAGTTGAACTGCACCACGATGATTGTAATGTCATCTCTATACATTCGAGCCAGCTCTTCTGGAAGACTCAGCATCTTGGACAGTCGCTCATGATCCACAGTGCCAAACTCATTGTTACCCACTGCATGACGTATCAGGTGAGTTGCTGCATTCTGATCTTCGAATACTGAAGAGATTCTTGCTCTCCTTTCTGTTAACAGACCATGCATCTGTCCCAGAGTTACCTTATAGCCACCAACAGCTATCGGCTGTTGATGGTGAACACCAGTGAGGTACTCCCCTACAATTCTAGCCACATCTTGCCTGTGCATTGTCTCCCACAGCCCATCTGTGGCCAAAACCAGGAACTTATCCTGCGGTCGTAATTTGTGATATATGACTTCTGGCTCAGCTGTGAGGTATGGGGGAGTGTGATAGTTTGGAGGAATAAACTTTGTATATTCATTGTCATTCAGCTGATCTGGGCCTGATTCTACTACTCTCTTCTGTAGTTCAATACTCCATTTAAACTTCACATCACCAAAAGCTCTGAAAGGCATCAGGAGACCTAAGAGACGATCTTGTTTCACAAGACTTTTCTCTTCAGACTTTGGATGTTCCATTTTCACACGTTCCACTTCATGTTCATTTTGTGCATTGTGGTCATAGGACAGATTAACTGCAGACCAAGATCCATCTTCTTCCTGAACCCCAAGCATCGCCCTACTGTCACCTGTGTTTGCTATGTGCAAATCAACGCCATCCACATGGGCCACACAGGCAGTTGCACCAGAAAATGCTACTCGCAGTACTAGGTAGTTGAGAAAAGAATTTGGATCTCCTACTTGAGCTTCCAAAGAAATATCATTATCAAGCCTCTTAAAAGCATTAATTAAAGCTTCTTTCACATCAGTAGTCTCTCCACTGTTGAGATCAATCAGCTCCTGCCAGTAAGTTCTCAGACTATTGAAGTAAAGCTTGGAAGCTTCTTTGCTAAAATAATCGTTGGGATGCTTGTGCCACTGTAAAATGGGCAACAGAGCTCTGCCACTTTCCACAGCATTTTCTATTTCAAGTAAAGTCTCATGAGGTAACAAAGAGACAGCAATGTAGTAAAACAATCTTTCACTGACAGCTTGAGCACAAGCACAGCCTGCGTGGCCATCAAACACACCCAGAAGCATCCCTCTTGTCTGTAAGCAAGTGGCAGCACTCCTCCGGTCTTCTATAGGAGCATTAGCAGGCAACTGGTTGCTATCAAAGCCGAGAACAGAACTTACATTTTTACCATCAAATTCTGGGACTTTGAAACTGTATTCATTTGCTTTCAGAATGCTGTTGACCTGTGGAGGAGTGAGGTAAAATCTCTGTGGTGTAGAAGCATAATCCCTCACATGAATAAAGTGATTAAAGTTCTCCTTTGGCCTACAAAGTGCCGCAAATTTCTTCTGAGGTGCATATCTGAAGTGACTGTGAGCAAAATGAGATGATAAACAACACAGATGTTTATGGTGGCAGTAACACACAGTACTGCATATTCTGCTAATCTCACAGTTACGAATCAACGGAAAGAGATGAGCTGGTGCTGGCATGGCATCAGACAACAATGGTAGTCTGGAGCTTCGGACTGGAATTGCTGAAAGACAAGAGAACAACTAGGCTTAGGGGGACAGCTAACAAATTTTCCCAGAACTCTGTGTTAAGACATTTACAGCCCCTAACAAAGTTGCTTATTATATGGAGTTCATAGCTTCATAGGTCTTGAGAAAGAAAAGGCATTAAGAGGTGCTTGTTTATAGACACTACATTGGGCTACAACAAAAAAGCTATACCACGTTTTAGTTCAGCACAGGTATTTTAGCTCTTATGCCCACTCAGATAGCAGACAGGAAACGAAAACATCATCCAGACAGACAATGCAACTTCAAACAGAACTTAAGACAACAGTTAGCATGAAGCACTCTACAGTATTGCCACCTTTTACAAGGCTTTTATGGAGATGTGTTTTCCTGCTAATTTTCTAACAGGCAGAGCTAGATGTGGCACACAGGGAGGACAACGGCAATCTTTCTATAAGGCTGAAGAGATAACGTGTCTAACCGTAAGATTCAAGAAACAACACTGAGATTACATACAACTGGGCTTAAAATGAAGATGGTTTAGATGCTAAAAGCAAGCAGTAGGACAGCAGATATTCTTTAAGCAATCACAAGTCAGTAGCAGGTTTTGTTTCTTCTCCCCCCTTTCACATGCAAAACTTGAAACTTGTGTGACACCACGGCATATATATATGAAATAGCCACAGCAGCCTATGCAGCAATTTCCTAGCTTATCAGATAAAAATACAAGAGGTAGAAAGCAGATGCATCTCTCCTACTAGCAGCTTATCTACCCCAGTAAATTTTAGGATTATAAATTGCTTAAAAACTACTCAATTGAAGGACTACATGCAAGCTGTGTTTGCTTCCATGACTAGAAGAGAGCCCTGCACAATAATCTAAAGCTAGTTCAGTGTTAAGATAAGCTATTAAGTTTAGCATCAAAGTATTCTACTTTTTGCCACATCTAAACATTTTCCTCAAAATTTTTTATTCTTCTGTAGAAAGATTATTCAGACATACTCTTCCTTGTCCCCATTTACATACCAAATCACAACGTTAGTGTGAATGTCGCTTAAATTCCTTGTTCACTATGCCTCATTATCCAGAAGTCTTTTACAATGTCATACTTGAGAAAAGAATTCCATAGCAGAAAAAGCTGAACTGTGCCTTGTGTGAAGTATACACAAATAAGGGGAATTCAGTTTTGTCTTTCCAACTTTTATGATAAAGTTTCATCATAAAAGCTTCCTCTTAAGAGAAGACCATTACAAATTATCTTGTACAAAGCTTACTGCAGTCATAAGTACTAGTCTATCAGCACCACTGTATCTTAGATTTAATTATTTTACTGAAAACCTGGATACTGCTGTGTTGTGCAAGATGCTTCGGTAACCAAATTGATTATTTTTTTTTAGCCAAGCAGTCATACCAGTATTTCAAATAGACACATCCCTTATAAAATATGCAGTAAGTCCTAATACTCAATCTAAAGGATCATGCAACATAGAAGGAACTGCATTCTGCTATCACCCTATTCTGTAAGCTTTCCATAGCTTATGCCATAGCATTCTGATCACCCAGACCAGCTGAGAAGTATCTGGAAATACATGAAGCTTTACCCCATTCTCTGTGTTGCAAGAGAAGGAAGCAAGTCACATTCTTCCCTCCAAGCTTGCTTGTTCTCCTTAAATAACCAGGACTGGAGCTCATTTCTGTTACAAGATACATAAGTGCTGAAAGCAAAGTAGAACTCATGTTTCTAACTCTCCACAGGCTTCCTCGTATTAATGAGTAACTGTCAGTCTTGACTTATACTGACAAAAATTCTTGTCCATTGACCTCTCCCAGGTCTCCCACTGACAGCTATTAAGACTGAATTGGCCAGTTTTCTGTTGTTCAGCTACCAGGAGGAGCTCTGGTTGTAGCCCTGGGGACCACAGCCAGCTGGCCACACATTCAGCAGCAGTATATTGGCTTGAACTTCCAGATCCATACTGAACTTATGTTAGCCATTTGCTTCCCAGAAAGTCTATCTCTCCAGCCCAGGCTCCACATGCATACAGCGTGACAAAAGTAAACTGCAACTCCAAATACAGGTTTTAAAATCTATTTACTGCCTTCTAATTGTGAGGGAGCTATTTTGGTAAGTTATGTGTATTTCTTCATATGATATTTAAAAGCACCAATTTTGCTTACAGAATGGGAACCTCAAGGTTCTACAGGAGTGACTGGTCTACAGCAGCACCTCAGATTCGGTGCTGGTCTCCTGTTAGACTCTGACTCAAGCAAGTTCTCCTGACTGCTAAGCATTTGTGTGCTGACCCATCCATGGTGCCACAACTGTTCTGACAGTTTCACTGTTGATCCATGATGAAGCAAAAATACAAATGTACTGCTGCTACAACAGCTCTGCAGTGCCACCAGAGGATATTTTGCTGATTTTTAATCATTAGTTTATCAAATATTACATGAAATCCAAGAGGAAGTAGTAAGAAGTTGGCCTCAAATTTTCCACAGCCTGTATCATTTACAGTAGATCCATGCCAGCTTAAGATATCAGTCTGTTTCACATATCAGATTTAATAAATCCTAGTTGATTAAAAGAAATTCCAAGCTTGCCTGCCTGAAGTGAAATTACGCTAGATTTCTTCCATTTATCTCCACAATATGGACACCCCAAATATAACCAAACACTCCAGCTAGCCCTTAAATAAATTACTTTGATGCCAAATTCATTATGATTGATCAAGATATGGCAGAGAAAAGAGATTAAGTAGAAAATTTACAATCCAATCAAGATTTGTCAAGAGATTAGAAGCAAGTCAGTATTAAATACCTCTCCAAGTCCAGAACAGGGTATAATGCTACTTTTCAGGCTGTAATTATAATATGGCCAATAATGAGGCAGATGGTCAATTTACAGGTTTTGTAGTGCTACACTGATAAAATGGAAAAAATATTACCCCTTCCTTTAATAAAGGTTTAATGCCACACTAACAGGTTCCTCCAAAACACCTGCCTTAACTGTGCCAAAGACACCCATGGCTTCCGATAAAAACACTTACCCCAGGTGCCTTTCAGACACTCGACAGACCTGAATGAATTAGCCTGTTAGCGAGGATGGGGAGGCAGTGAGGAGGAACAAGAAACGTTCAACACAAGCAGAACCGTTAATCCTTCCCTCCGGCCAGGTTTTAGCCCTCGGCCTGGCAGTCCCTTCCCCGGGTCCCATCCGACCCCCGAGCCCAGCGCTCCTGCGAGTACCGGTGCGAGATACATACCGATCCGCCTGGGCCCAGGACACACACACATTCTCCTGTCACAACAAGAAGCCGCCAACATCCACAAAGCAGAAGCCCGGGGGGCGGGGGAGAAGCAAGGCAGAGAGTTTGTTAGAGAAGACGGAGAGCTCCGACACGAAGAGGGGGGACGACAGGAGAAGGAGACACGCACACACGCACGCAGCCCGTCTGCGGGCGCCCGCCGCCGCCCACCCAGCGATGGGAGCGGGCCAGCCCCGCAGCGGCGCGCCCAGAGCAGCCCGCGGAGAGCTCGGCAGCCCGCGCCCACACCCGCCGCCCCGCCGGGCGCCGAGCCCCCCGCCCCGCTCCGCTCTCCCTTCCGGCAGAGGCGAGGCGCCGCTCCCGCTCGCAGGGCCCGCCCGCCGGCACTGGGCGTCGCCGCGGCCGAGACCGCTACCCCCTCAGGCGCCGCGCGGCCCCGACATGGCCGCCCCTCCCCAGCCGCCCGCCTCCAGCACGACCCCCTTCCTTCCGTCCTTCCCTCCCTCCACCCCGGGCCGCGCGGGCACAGACCTGGCCCCTTCCCGGACGGCTCGGCGCGGCCCCGCGGGCGGAACAGGGAAGCGGCTCCAGGGACCGAGCGGCCCGAGACACCCCCACACACCCGCCGCTGTCGGCCCCTCGCCGCCGCCACAACCACCTCCTGCCCGCAGCCGCCGCGCTGCGCGGCGCCTTATAAAGGCCCTGGGGCGCGCGGCGCGCCGCCCATTGGCTGCCGGGGAGGGCAAGGAGGGCACGTGACACGGAGGCTCGGCGGCGGCTGCGGGAGCGCGGGGGGAGAAGAGGAGGGGGGCGCGGTGTGCGCGCGCACTGCGCAGGGGCGGGAAGGCGCGAACGCGGTGGCGGCGGCGACGCGCCCACCCCACCCCACCCCTCCCCCCGTTGTGCGTGAGGGAACACCCCGCCGCCCCTCAGCCCCCGCATCGCCGCGGGAGTGGGGCGAAGCTGCCCCGCCGTGAGGGAACCGCCGGTGGGAGGGCGAGCCCCGCCGCACTCGGAGGGAGGAAGGGAGGAAGGGCGGGGGGCGATGCGCGCCGAGAGCGCGTTGCCCTGCGGCACCGCGCGTCCGGCCGCCCGCCTTTTCGTCGCCTCCTTCACCTCCTCCTCCTCCTCCTCCTCCTCACCCTGGGACTGAGGCAGAGGTGAGGGCTGCCGTACCTGCTGCTGGCAGCTCCTCCCGGAGTGCAACGCGGATGTTACAGGTGATTACCCTTGATTTGTGGATAAAAACCGGCCAGGCGCTGTCCCCGGCCTCCTGCTGGTACGAAGTCGAGGAACTGAAGGGAAGGCCGGGGTGGCTCGTCCCGTTGTCCTCTACGTGTGGCCGTGCCACAGTCACCCTCGCAGCAACCTGCCCCCCACGCTCCTTTGGTCAGGAGTCAAAGCCTGTTAAGGAGACTGAAAATGGGAAAATGTCTAAAAACTTATGTAGGGCGTATTGAGTTTTACTCAGAATTAATACTAGAGAGTGGGAATTGTGGGGTTTTTCCCTTGAAATGTGTAACAGTCACAAGGCATGTTAACTCTGCAGGAGACCACTGAAGCCTGTGCTGCAACATTTGGGTTTTTTTGTTTTTCATTTGCTCCCTGGTGTTTTGTCTTCACCAGAGTCACTCCAGGTAAAGCAGGCTGCCACAGAGTGCGAACAGACAGGGACACCTCTGCCCACTGCTTCTTGAGAAAGCCACGTTTGCTGCTGCTGCTGCCAGCAACGAATGGTTTGAGGGCAATGGCTACCGAGAGGGAATAGTCCTTCCCCAGAAGAGCAGCACCCATCCTTCCTACCAGTGTGGCAGGAGCAGTAGCCTCCTCTCCTTCCTTTCTCTCCCCTCCATTAGATATGATCCTGTCCCTATTCCACATCTCTAGGGCAACATTCAATTTTGCATATGCTTTCGAGATACTTTGATCCAGCCTTACTCTTCATGTAAATTTTTGAATACTGAAAGTATATACATTCAACAACGTTTTGATTTCTTTGATCATCTCTTTCTCTGTTTATAGATGCACGTGCTCTCATGCCTTTCTATTTTCAGGGTGGCCGGGATGCCCACTTTGCTGTGCACTGTTGGCAGCAGATGTTCGGCTAGCCTGTGGAGTGTTGCAATTAGCATTCCTTTAGCAGCTGTAGCAAAACAGATTTTGCCTATACTTGCATCTTTATCCAGTTGGTAGGATGTGTACAGCTGTATACTGAAATCAGTAGAGGAAACTAAGGAAAATGTGCACTTAGTGCCCAGAAGACTCAAGAGGTCTACTTGGGATATAAGAGAGTAGAAAGTACTGCCCTGTGACCTTATATGTGAAAGCCAGCCAGAAAGATAAAATGATGGCACCCTTAAAAATGCAAGTCTTCTACAGTAGTAGTTGAAAGCACAGAGTATCAAAATGTTCATTTATTTGCATTCTTGGTAGCTTTTATGACATTTATTTGTTTATCTAGAACGGTACACCATCATGTTCTCTTTGAGGCTTATTTTAGAATAAAATTTTAGAAAGGTATCTGACAGACACCATTGTACATTAAAGACTTCATTAAACAGCATGGAAGATGAATGATTTACATTCTTTTTTAAATGTAGCACACAGTTAGAAATAGATTGGCAGAGTGTGCTGTAACAACAACCATTTACATAATTTTCTACTTGCAGCAAGAGTGACTGTAAAGCATACAAGTTTAGAAATGTTCTTAAAGACTACGTAAGATGGAACAATTAAGGCATCCTCTTACCCCATCAGAAGGTAAAAGGCTGTGCGAAGACAGACCTGTGCTTGGGTGTATTTGAGTGATAGTCGTATGAGTCGATATACAGAAATGGATTGAGATGAAGTCACCACTGCATCTCCTATTTCTGTTGGAAGTACGGGGTTTGCAGAGTGGATTCATGTTTGACTTCTGAAGAGAATGTTGCTGTCTAGAGTTGCCTATCGAGAAAAAAAATCCACGAAATAATTAGCATTTAGCACTTTTGGTCTTCAGAACATCTTGTGACCATTAGTTTAATTTCCTGTAACACGCTGGGAAATTGAAAGGTATTTAAATTTAAATTATAGCTACCTGATTATCTATTTTATTCATCCCTTTCTCTTCCTGATTTAAGGCCACGAGAGGAGCTACTTTTAGGGCTGATATTGGAAGCTATGGCTCCGTGTCTCACAGTACCCTGTTGATAGCACATATCTCTTTGAACAAAAGACAGAATTTGAATTTCCAGATACTGAGTGAGAAGAGAATTTGGCCTTAGCAGCCACATATAGAAATCCCACAAATGAAAGACAAAATACTAAGACTTGGCTGACATTTTGCTCCTCAAGCTGATGAGAGTTTGCTGGTGTGCCAGAAGTTGGATGTTGTAATCTGACTGGAAAGTTAGGTTTTCCTTTTCTTCATCTTGCTGCTGCCAAGACCTTTTTCTGCACTTTGAGCAACAGTCCATTTTTGCTGATTCTAAATAAAAAAAAATTTTTAATTAATAAAAACATGTTGTTCCATGTTTAACATTTTACGTCAAGGACTGACGGAAAAGCAAGTACTTTTAACTGCTTCCAGGTATGTGAAGTCTCTCTGTTTCCCTGGACAGAAGGATTATCATCTGAGTGTAACAGAAGACATCAGCTCTCATCTACCGTGCCTGTTGCCAACAGTGGGTCATTCTGCATTGCAGAAGCGATGGGCAGCTATGCATTCTCTCTGCAGCTGAAGTGCTGCAGTAGTTACCCTAAAGCTTTCTACATACATTTCCAGAGAAACCCCATTACAGATCATCAAAATCCATTTTCATTTTAAATCAGGTGTTTGTAATAACCTTCTAGTTTAGATAAGTTCTTGTGCCTAATGTACAAATATTTTATTGATTCAGTTTTACTGAAAGCCAGTTCAGGAACACAACTGATTGTACATCCCCTGACTGCTGAACATTTTTACGATATCTTTGCACACAGTGTTTCAGAAGTGCCATTTTGCTCTGGTGCCCGTTGAAAAGAGCAGTCACTCATAAAACCTGTCTCAAAATTGCGTGCACAGATCAAACACTTCCACCTGGCATGCTGCCATACCAGCCTGGAACAGGAAAAAAAAACCAAAACAGAAGTTGTACAAGTTTTGAAAGCAGAAAGAAAAACCTAACAACGGGGAAAATGAGGGAGAAAAACATACCACGTACTGAATAAATGGGAAGAATAGGGCAAATCTAAAGTGGATTCTTTCATTTCCTGAAAGCATTATAGAAGCAATGACAGCAATGTAAATCTGCTGTTCCACAGAGCTGCAATTTATTTTTAGCAGAAATCAGGAGCATTACATGGCAAAAATAAATGTGTCAGTAGAGCTCAAAGCAGACGGAGTACCTGCAAATAGCAATGGCCTGTGATCTTCAGTCTGCTTCAAAGGAAGATTTTGGTTGTACATTCATGTATTCTGCCTCCCTCTTGGGGAATGTTTGCTGTGGGTGGTGCATTCGTCCTCCTTTAACACAGCTGGGTTCTCGGGTACGGTGATTGCTTCTGAAGTTTTACAATGAGCCCTGCAGAAGGTGATTTTTTAAAAACATCTTACGTGTCAACCTTAGAGTAAGCCAGCAGTGCTGAGCCACATGACTTGTCTCTCCCCTGCCCTTTCTAAAGGGGAGCCCAGTGAGGAATCATAGAGACAATTGCTTTCAGTGGGTATTTTGCTGTCACCGTGGAACCCAGGGATAGTTTGATTTATTTTGTCCCCCCCGAGGCCCTTTGTATCTTCACTCTCAGTTCCTTTCCGAAACGAAGCACTGGGTCTGGTTTCGTTCAGCAGTTGGGATCCTGCTTCCTAGAATCACAGAGTAATTGAGGTTGGACGGGACCTCTGGAGGTCATATAGCCCAACTCCCTGCTCAAAGCTGAACCAACTTCAAAGCTAAGTCAGGTTGTTCATGACTTGGCCAGTGTCGTTCTGGACATCTCTGAGGACTGAGGTGCCCCAGCCTGCCTGCAGCCCTGTTCCAGTGCTTCACCACTTTCATTGTGAAGATTTTTTATTTTTAATTAGTCAGAATTTTCTTTGCTCAGCTTGTATCTGTTGCCTCTTGCCCCTCAGGACTTCTCTTCACCATCCTATTATATTCCTCAAGTCTCATTGGCAGAGAACTAAATGTGGTTTTTGCATTTGCTAGGAGTTGTACACTAGCTTGCACCCTTCACCTGGGTTGATCTTTCAGGGTTTGGTATCCAGTTTCAGGAATACAGCATTCTGACAACTCGGTGAAGTAAAGGAAATTCTGTAGTAAAATGTTATTGGAAAATAGGGTTTTTTGGGAAGCTTCAATACTTACGACATTATCACTGTCTGTGCTATGAGGAGGCAGTTTCAGGATATCAGGAGGTTGGCTCCAACAATTATCTTAGCTCTGAAGGGGCTGATCCCTTTTCCAGCTGTAGCTCATCATGTGCATTTTTAAAATTTATTTGTTACAGTCATTTAAAAAAGTAACTACATTTGCAGTTATGGTTGCTGCCATGCAAAAGATTCAGTAAGCTCCAGGGGAAGTAGTGGAGATTAAAGCTGGGAGGGGAGAGGAATCTGCCTGCATTTTTCCAGAAAGATAATAGCTTATGCTTAGCAACAGACAAAATATTATTTACCTAATACTGCTGGAACAATGATATCCCAGTTTCATTTTATCATATGTGATACTTCTGAAATCAAAGATTGATTAGAGATTTTTAATTGGATACGGCCTTTCATCTCTACTTGAGATCACTGGAGTCAAGATATGGAAAGCCAAAGGATGGTCTGTAGAAACAGCTGGCTGATTTGAGTTGAGATGTCACTAGGCAAATGTGAACACTAAGGAATAATAATTTCTCCAGCAAGGAGGAAGAGCAACCAGTGCCAATGACTAGAAGTACCGGTGTTATCTTCTTAGCATGAGGGTGTACCTTGGAGTGGGAAGTAGTTATGGAAGAGAAAATTAGAAATTTAGATTTAGAACCAAGAGCAGACACCGAACCAGTCTCTTAGGTGTCTCTGGGCCAGGGGTTACATCAGGTCCCATTTCCGCTTGTAACAAGGAAGTTTAGAAAGAACACCAGACAAAAGTGACCTCCTTCTCACTCCTGTTTACTTTCCTACGGTTTACCCTTGCCTAAATGCTGGGAAAATAAGACCCAGCTGTATCCTCTGGGGTTTGAAATTTGATGAAAAAATATAAGCATTTGTTATTTTTTCCTGTACAAGATGAGTTAGGTTACTGTTTTCCTTTGTTAATAGAGTTATTATCTCAAGTGAACCCACCTACATGAATATTTACTGTTTGCTTTATACTGTATGTTTAGTTTATATTTTTAAACAACAAACCAAAAATGTATTTATTCTAGCCTCTTACCTTCAGTCTGGTTTGTCTGCCTGTCCCTAGACAGCGTGCTTCTCAAAACAAGGAAAATACTTTCCCAAGTGGCTTGGAAAGGAGTTAGCTTGGGTCTAGACACAGACAAATAACTAAGAATGTAGTCTAATATATAACTAATGTAATAGTTTTAAAAGATCTTAAGGTTTAGGGCTAGATCCAGTAAATTATTCTTTTCTTCCAGGTAGGTGCCTTAAGTGGAAGGTTACAGAGTCCCAGTTGCTGCCTCGGAGACAAGGAGTGGTAGATTCCTGTGTAACTCGGGACCAGTCTTCACTGCAGGGCGAAGGATTGCCCTCACCTCAGCTGACCTACAGCCGAACAGGAACAGTACCGCCTGGAAAACCAGGCAGTGTGGACTGAAGGTGAGAATTACACCGGTGTTTTCCAGTTACAGGGAGAAAGCTTTAGCCGCTAGGCTATTACACGGTAAGACAGGAACCAGCAGAAGGAGCAACAAGAGAAAGTGTCTTACAAGAGAAATTGGAGCTTTGTTCATGGTATTCAGGAACTGGAGGTAGACACCTCCCTCTGAGAGATCCTGTCGCTCTCAGCAGAACAAAGCTGTGCTCCTGTGCCAGGCTTTTAATCAAAAGAGAAGACTGGACTGCGACCGTTTCTAGCAGGCCTGCTTTAGGGGTGGCCTTCTTGTTCTGAGAAGTTTTTTAGAAGGTCATTCAGGGATCCTCACTCTAGTTTTGCCCTGGATTGGCACCTGGATGCCTTCCTTGGCTCTGGATTCCAGCCCAGGGCTGGATCTAGCTTGCAAGGCCGAATAACCTGCATGTTCAGTTGCACAGATCAATGATGTCCCGGTGGCACAGGCCAGGGAGGTGATGCAAGATCACAGATTTCTCCACAGAGGGGCTGTGCCTCTGAGGAACCTCCAGAAAGATCTGTGAGCATCGGGAAGACATTCAGTAAGCGTAAGGTGACTGCTATCCTGCTTGTTGTCAGGAGCTCATGGCATATGTTTCCTGGGGATGATTTTGGGCCTGCAAGTTAGCAGTCCAGGCACCTTACTCTTTCCCCATGATCATTTTACTCAATGTGTTTCAAATGTCCTGGAACATGTCCAGATTGCAAGCTAAGTGTTTTAGAGTAGTATTTTGAGAGGAAGGATTATTTCTTCTACCAGCATTGATACCAAACACTGGGGCTAAACACCAGCCACATCAGGCCCTTTCTGTAAAACTTCTTTGAACTTCAGATGCATCTCTGCAGCCCACAGATTTGTGTAACTGCAGAGGTTTGTTCAATTTGGCTGGATGTTATATAATCAGTCTTTTATTTTCCTTTTGCTTGTGATCATGTTATGTAGGCTGCCTTCTTAAATTTCAGCAACCCTAAGGCAGCCTGAGTCATGTGTATGAGGCTCTTTTTTGCACTGTTGTGTAAGGTAGTGAGTTGCAAAGGTCATGGGAATGAGTTATTTAAAAACTGAAACATGCTGGGCTCTATCCAGCTTAGAATAGATGAGCTCAGAAAGGCATTTACGTTTTAAATTACAGCTTTGGTTATCAAGGACTGGTTGACTTCAAGTTAGTATTTCTGTTTCTTTAGCAAACTGCAGTAGCATACAATATTCCTGTTTCTTTTATATGTGTTGCTGACATAATCATGCATTTACATGAGACAATGAATAAAATATTTACTTTCAATCCTCAGAAAACAAATGCATTCACAAATACTGTCATCATAGGCACAGTCTTCATGCTCATTCGTTTTCAGTGCTCACAGCCATTAATCTCCTTTACCGTTTGTTCTCAATGGAAAACGTTCGATTCACGGTCGAAGTACGTACTTGAGTGCTTTGTTCCACCCGCTGGACAACCAGGTTGCGATGTGTCACTACGCTCTTGTGTAATCTGGCTCAGTCATACCAATACCATTCAGGTAAAAGGTACAAGAACAGATAACTGTGGAGGTCCCTAGGGCAGGTCCATATATTTCCATTCACTCCGTCACCTGTCTGGTTTAAGCCATCCATCTGTACCCTCATTTTTAGGAAGCTATTTCTTGCTTCCTCCTTCATGTCCCCTCCCAGGCCCTTCAAGTCACCAGCCCTGCAAGAGTGTGTCCGGCCATACTTTAAAGTGCAAGTGCTCTGAACTACCCCAAAAGCACTTTTAAACTTGGATCATTGCACAGAGCAGACCAGGGCACAGCTCCACAGACCACTCTGCAGGCAGAGCAGGGCAGGCAGCAGTCTCTGGCAGAAGGGAAGGGCATTGCAGCAGGGCTGCGGAAGCAGAAGAGAATACAGAGCCACACCCTGGGAGTGATTTTTGTTCTCTCCATCAGCCTATGCAGCTATCCCAACATCATTCTGGCCATTTGTGAAATCCCGCATGTGTAATTCTCAATTACTTCCATTTTCATGCAGCAAAATGTAATCCAGCCTTTGATCACATCAACTCTTGTTGAAAATAGTAAGAGCAAGTTATGGAATGAGAAAAAAATACATTAAATTGGTTTGGTGTGAGAAAGCACTTAAATGTCTCTGATTACTGAAAACCAAAACAGTACAATCCACCTCCCAAAGTATCCAAAACTCCTCCCAACATAACAAAATTAAGTAATAGCGTGTCCCATACAGGCTGCCTAATACAGTATACCGGTAAATGATACAGACAGAAAGCGGTTAAGCCATGAGTTGTGGAGTCACATCTGTGCATGTCAGAGCGGCAAAAAAACCAGAAAACGAAGGGTAGAAATGCAAAGAGCACAGTAAAATGAGTTCAGGGACATGATACTGAAAGGAAAGAGAACACTGGGGCAAAGGACTTCCTGGGAAAGGCTTGGATGTGAGCACAGGTGGGCTCTTGCTCTTTGCCTGTCTGCTTTTTGCTGTGTTCAGAAAAACAAGAACTTAATACATGTCTTTTTAAATAAAGGAATTGTTCTATTGCAGTATACCCAGTACCAGCATCATGACTCAAGGTGATTGCTGGGATCAAACATGAACAGCTATAAAAGGGGAGCTGGAATAAGGAAGAGCAGTGGCTATGAAGCTTTAAGGGTTTAAAGATGTTAGCAAAAAGAAATCCCAGTGATTTTCCTCTATTCAAGTCTTTCTGTTTTGTATTTGCATGTATGAGTGGGTAAAATATAAAAGATTCAGAGGTTTGTGTGTTTCTTGCATGTTAATAATGGAAGGATACCCAGAGTCAAAAAGCAATGCCTTAGGTTAATTTGGAAACCCCTGCTTGAATCTGCCATCACCTGGAAACTGGCAACAAACTCTCTTTCCTCCGGAGGAGAGTTATAAAACCAGACAAGGGAAATCTGCAAAGAGAAAGTCTGTTCGCTTCTCTAGCACTGCTCTTATCCTCTTGAACTATCTCAGGTCGAGCAACTGGAAGACAGCATGTTCTGTAGGCAGATGGCTCCTGGCAAGCAGTCAGTACAGCTGCGAATATGACACTCCGTGCCAAACATGAGTCTGTAATTTCTACAACTCTCCAATTGTCAGCTTTTTGAGGATACCATTTAGTCATTTCCTGGGAAGACAAAGGATGTCCATCAGACCTAATGATACTTCACTTGCACACAGGTTGCTGTGTGGGAGGTGGCTATAACATGAACTTGGAAAATGAGCATGACTGATTCAAAATTACAGCAATGGCGTTGATGCAGGAGTGTGCTGCCAGGCAGTTCTCAGAGTCCCTGCACCCTTTGTCAAACAAGGAGGAATTTTCTTTCAACTTACTTTGCTCAGCTGTCTAAATAAGAGAGCAAATGCGCCTCAGGAGAAATGAGAAGTGTGTTAGTTTTCATTAACTTTTAATTTGAAGTCTGCATAACTGAATGAAACCACTGTAGTAATCTGGAAAGGGTATCTGAAAGCCTTGTTGAATCAGAGATAATTCCTCCCTTCTCTCTGAAAAGTACATATTAAAAAGGTGCTTTGTTCAGAGGCACAGTATCCCCACCAGTGCTGGCAAAGAGTCTTCTCCAACTCAAGCAGTGGGAGCAGCTCTAGAAAGTAATTTCAGGCTGCTGCAGGATTCCCAGGGCTGTAGTAAAGGTCAGTGTGTTGTGTCCTTCAGCCGTGTGGAGTTTTGATTAGCAAATCTGCATCGTTGACAACTCTGAACTGCTTCCAGACAGCGATATATTAGGGCTCCCATGTGCACAAGAAGTGCATTCCCCATGCCCAGCTTGTGCTCAAAGGCATGGGACTTGCCACACAGCATTTAGGCTGTAACGCTTACTGCAGCAAGGCTCACACCCAAACATTCCAGTCATATCAGGAAAGAAAAGTTAAAAAGTGTTGTTTTGCTGCCAGATCTTAAAAAAAAAAAAAAAAAGAAAAAAAAGAGGCTAGTTTCAAATACTTAAGGATGACCTATGAGAATAGAAAAACCTCTGGATCTCAAGTGCCTCCCTGCTTGTAACCAGTAATGCCAACCCTCTTGTGAACAGGGATTTTATATATGAAACAAGGAAAATTTGACTAAGGGAAAAGGGACTATAGCGTGACTGAGTCTCTTCCTACGCCGTACCATTTTCCAGGGTCATTCCCTAAGGCCATCTTTACAGTACTCACAGTGCCAGACCCTCATGTTTTCAGCATTTTAGCATGCCGGCAGCAATCATAATTCCTTCAGGTGCCTTGCCACCCCTACCTTGTGTTTTGTGACCGTGGCTTAGGTCTGTTTGGCCTTTCTACCAAGGCCAAATCATCAGGTGTAGTGTGGTGTTGGGAAGCCACATGTCCCTGACCCCATTAGACCTTCAGTGATAAGAGTTCTGCCAGAAATCTTCCCACCCCTGTGAACTAGAAATTCATTCTTTCTTGTGTCCAAGTGCCATTAATCAATCTTGTGTGGCTAAGGATTAGGTTAAAGGTTTGTCAAGTATAGCTATGGTGTGGTTGCTTCCATATAGTGCATGGTGTAGCAAATACAGGGTCTGGAGCATTCTTCCGCTTCTTTTGGTCACCAATAAATAGCAAGTGAAAGTTCGTTTACTAGATGCCTCAAACCAGGTAGCTACATCAAATATATAAAGAGGAGAGGTTTGGTTTTGGTGTTTGAAAATTATTATTTTTCTTCCTTTTGCTTTATCCTCTGTCAGCTACAGCCACTTTCTGCATCAGAAGAATAGAGAAAAATGCTGTATGAAGCAGAGCTGAATGACAGGCTTGTGCCACATGTCAGGGAGCAGCCAGGGAGTGAAGCACCTCCCTGGTAGCCCAGAACATCAGAGGAGCTGAATGTGCGGAGAAAATGTCACTATATTGATCCATTACTTCTGCTTTGTTTTGTTTTCTGTTAATTCCACACTACTCCCTTATTCAAGCTCACGTATGAGGAGCACTGGGGACTGTGACAACGCAGCAAGCTGAGGCTGCTGACGCCAACGAAGGTGGGAGGGAAAAACATACGTCTAAGTGAGAGAAGAATTTGGCCCAGTGTCACCTTTTGATTTGATACAATCAAGGAAAACTAAAATACTGTTGCTGAGAGTGCCAGCTTTTAACTAACTGCCCAATTACAGGACACTGTATTAGAATTTATGTTAATACCTAATTCTGGATTTCACCTCTTTTTTTTCCTTTGCCTGTCATCTTGAAATGTATCTCCCTTAACACCTGGCCACTCTGGAAATACATGTCCCTGTAGTCAACACGAACAGGGAATGCAGAGGTAATGTCAAATGATTTCTGCAAATATGAACTTCTTGAAAGTTTAATTTTTGTAAAAGTTCATGTCTTTGAGACATTTGTAAGCCAGTGATGTAGATAATTTATTCAGGCTTGCTGAGTGCACTATTTTTCTATACTCTCAGTTAAATACTGTGAATGAAGGTTGCCATAGTTACAGCTGAGTTCAGAAATTAGCTCTGTTATATTGTAATTCTAGTTTCTTATCTCCTCCTCTTTCTATGGTACAATGAAAGACCCGTTTCCATCTCTGTAATTAACCATGATGCAAAAGATCTTGCTCATTCATTTAAAAATGCTTCAGCAAATGTGGGAGGAGGGACATTTTCCATTCTCTTGTTTTAACCAAAACCAGTGAGTGACAAGGTACTTCCTGCACCCAGTCGGCATACCTTCTGTGCATAATTTCAGCTTAGTCCTTGAAATTTATTTTGGCATTTTAATTCATTGCAAAAATATACACCATAAAATAAACAGGTACACCCACAACTTCCTTTTATAAGGGATATATTGCATGTAAAAACCTGCATTACATTGGCATTTATTTTGAAAAAAAAGATCCCAACATGACTGGAGTCAGCAGGTCTTAATATTGGCTTCTGTGTGGTTTAGATTGAAACTTAAAATGGTGGCTGGTAAGCAGGAATCATCAATGACTTCATGCAATATCTACTGAAAAGCGAATGCCTTCTCCTCTAGATGAGGAACAAGGTGTCTGTCTTGCCGTCAGAACAACTTGTCTCCATAAGCTGTTTGCTAACACATGAAAAATGACACGTGAATGATCAGTAATGATTCAGGAGCTTTTTCAGGCTCCTGGGTCATTACAAAGCAGATTGGGAGCCGGGTCATACCGCCCTGCAGGCGAGGGCTTGGCACATCTGGGTCTGCCCCGTGCTCACTGGTGAGAGCAACAGCTGCTCTGGGCCAGGCGGCCACTTCTCAGGGGTCCAAGCGGGCAGCAGGGCAGCGGATCAGCAATACAGCTGCAATAATAAATCCTCACCATGCTCCTGCCTTCTGCTACCTGCATTTCTCACCCACAGCCCAGCCCCCTTCCTTGTGCTGGCTCTCACGCTTTGTGGACCCTTTGCCAGGACAGTGTAACTCCCAAAGCTAGAAATAGAGAACTATTAATTTTTTTTCTCATTGCGTTAGATACTGCTGTTTCAGTGAGTTGAATCTGCCCAGAGAGGGGTCAGAGGGCTGTGCGGGGAGTGATTGACTTCCAGGAAGAAGCAAGGGGGAGCGAGGGAAGCAGGTCTGCCTCTCCTCTTGGCTCCACTCTATCATCAAGCTTTGCCTTTTGAACTTAAAGTTGGGTGTTTCCATAGGATTTGTTAAAGAATCAGCATCTCTTCTCTAATACAATAGTGAGAATAAATATGCTTTATTCTCTGGAAAAGGTGGACGGGAGGGCACATCCACAGCAGCCGGGGCAGGCATGGCCAACCCTTGTCCTCTGAACATTTTCCTGGAATTTTTTTCCTGGACAGGAATAAGGCATGTGTGTAATTACAGAAGAGATCCACTGGCCATTTGGGACAGACCACCATAAACTGACATGAACAGGGTTTTGCTTTGAACATGGTATTTGATGCAACACTGGCATTTACCATGCTTTAATATTAAAATCAAGCTCTCTGAGATTACATGCATGTCACATCTACACAGTGGACATAATGAAATATACGTTTCATACCCATAGTGAAATAAATCTTCGGTTTACTTGCAGCCCGTGAACTGTGATGGCATGTGCTTGGCTGAGCACTGCTGCTGACGGATCGCTGTGCAAGGATGCCTTACGCTGGGGGCTGAGCCACTTGGTGAGTCACTGGAGTAGAACGCACGGTAGAAAAGCTCATTTCCCCAGTTACTCAGAGGTAAAATATTTTTGGATGCACGCCCGGTTTGTGCTAGGAATATTAAGGCTGTTTCTGTTTTTCTGATAAAGTTCAGTTAAAGGAGAGAGAGAGATCTCATTGCTGCAGTTAACACTGAATTCTCTCGGCCTACAGCTGAGTTTTCCTTTCCAAATCATTTTGCACAGCTCTGTCTGAAACATGCCTTGAAACGGTATGGTCAGCTTCTGTATCGAACACAGAGGACTGCATTTACTCTTTCATCTTTCCTTTATATTTAATCCCCCGTAGCAAACTAGCATTGAGCCCTTATCTGAAACATGGACCATAGGAAATCTGTAATTTTTCAAGCCTTGATTAGAACATGAAAAGTCATATGATAAAAAAGAGATTTTAAATGAATAAATCCACTTTTATCTCAGTTAAAGCTATCTGAGTTCTTAAAATAATGAGTGTAATTAAAACCATGTTTTTAATGAAAACCAAAGCAGTGGAAGGAGTGCCCAAATTTTCCTGTAGTGAAAACCTGATGAGGCCAAGAGTGAAGGAGCGCTGGAGCTGGGGGTCAGCCAGTAAAACAGGGCATGTTCTGAACTCTGGTGTCTGAACACAGTGCTGATCAGCTCTCATGACATCTGGATGTGAGCAGCTGAGTGCAGAACTTCCTCTGCCAGCAGCAGACACGGCAAAAGCAGACAACCAAAGAGAGAGAAGTGAAGGATTGATCAGTCATGTGTCTCCAAGTTCAGTAAGTCCATGTCTATCAGGGTGGGAAAAGGATGGGCCATTTCCCAAGTCAAATTGTTTGTCTCTCCATTTATTGAATTCTAACCTCTTCTAAACATTTTATTTCTTGTGCCCATTCTGTTTCTGAGGGGGTGGCAGCCTGGTCACGGAGGGCAGCAAGGTCATCTGAGCTGCATATAGTTCTGATGGACCAAAAAAAGACACCATGCTGAACACGGTGAGAATTTCTGGCCATTTCTGCTGGAGGCACAATACTACAGCCTTGTTGGCACATGCTTTTAATGCACTAAAGCAACAAAGTGGTCTGGTAATCAAGTAATGGTAGGGAAAATAGGGTAATCAGGCAAGGATATATTTGACATCAGAAGGCACCAAGCCTCAGTGGTGACAAGGGGAAACCTTTTCTCCCCATCGAGCCCCTCATCTTTTCTCATGTTCTCTTGTCTGTTGTACCCCATGTCACTTACTCCTTTTACTTTCCACAAGCAAAAGAAATGAGATGTATTTAATGCCTTTCCTCAAATTCTGCCAGAGCTATGGCAATTCTCTGCTTTCGGCTCAGGGTCTGCCACCCTTTGCAGCTGGTGTTCCTTTGCTCCACTCTGCATCAGGTGATGCTAAACCAGACCTTTGGAGGAACATGTCAGTGTCTGATGTGTTTGTTAATGCGGAATTCAAGCTGGTGCTTATAACTAAGCGAACACTTAACCACAGATAATCAACCAGAAACAGCAATGGAAGCTGGAGAGAAGTTATTATAAGTGTGTGCCTTGTCCCTTTTTGGGCTGGGAAGTGTGTCTGTCAGAGCTAGGTATCTGCAGTTCTGCAGAATGCCCCTGAATGTCACCTTCAGTGTGAGTCCTGCAGGCTGGGTTTCTCTGAGCTGCGGGTGCTCAGTGCTGGTAAGGCATCTGAACAGCTCAGTGTGGGAAAGGAAATGAGGGCTGTGGGCTTGTCACCTTGTACAAAAAGCCCTTGGACTGTGCAGAGTAGCCTTTGCTCCCTCCAGCAATGTTAAATGACCTACCCAATTGGACATCCAGTCTTGCCCTGGGTGGTGGAAGGAAAAGTCTATCCAGAAGAAGAGACTTGTAGCCGCAGACGAAGCAGTACATCTCTTGGTCTGCCCTATCTCTGGATCTCATAAAGGCAATTTCACTCTGGCATATGTAAGAGAAGCAACACCTGTCATTACGACACCTTGGAAATCATCATCAAATAGCTCTTATAAACATCAAACACAGGAGAGATAAGCACCTGGGTAAAAGAACAAATTGTGTGCCCTCAATACCGTGAAGCCAGCACTGAGGGAAATATATTTCCCATAAGAAATCCACAGGAAAACCTTCAGTTCCTGCAACAAGTGAGAGGAAAGGATGGAGAGTTACAAAGCCCAATCACTTTCCTTTCCCAGGGGTGGGAGGATGGGTGTTGGGTTTGTTCTTCACAGACCACAAAGCAGATGTCCAATTTCAAAATGAAGTTTGGATAGTATGAGACCTGAATAGAAATCCTGGGGTTTAGGTTGGTTGTTTAGAGCTTGGTGTTCCTGTAAACCTTTTTTTTCCGGGAATTTCCTTTTGCACTATCCAAGTCCTCTTCAGTGTGTCCAGGCTCCTTGTTTCCTGGGCATGGGCATGGGAACCTTAATGTCCTTGGTGTGAAATGGTATTCTCCAGGATGCCAGGCTTTGTCCTGTGCTGCAGGGAGCTGTAAGCCCTGTTCCTCCTAGGCATTTCCAGGCTTCCCAGCTGTGGCAGGTGCATCCACCCAATGAAAGCAGAGCTTCTTGGCTACTGAGGTGTGGCAGCTCCTGGCTGCCTTTGTTCTCAGGGCTTCGCGGTAGTTGGGGCCTTTGGCCAATGGGAGCTGCTATTGACTACAGGTCAGATTTGGCCTGAGTATAAATGGAGTCCCCTGGGGAGCCATTTGGAGCTTGTCCCCTGGAGCAGCACACTGCGGTCGAGGACTCTCCCCTTGGGTCAGGACACTGCCCAAGGAAACTCCTCAAGGTGCCTTGGGTCGGATGCTGCCCTGAGAAGGTCTTTGAGGTTGAGAGCCCTCACTTGTCAGGTGAGTGATAAAGCGTTTTGGGTTGCCCTTAAACCCTATAGAGTTCTTTGTTATGGGTTTTGGGTTGCCGTTAAACCCTAGAAAGTTGTTCTGTTCTCCTCTCACAGACATTTGGACCTGTAATTTACAGAGAGCTAGTTAACTGTGTTAATAATAATAAATTTTTAATTTTTTTATTTTTTGGTGGTTGGTTGTTTATTTGAGAGCCTCCGTAACAACTGGCGTAGTCAGCAGGATGTCGATAGAGGAGTTATTACAGAAATATAGTTGTGCCCCTTCTCCCCCAGATGTACAATGGGCGAAGGAGAGGTGGTTTGATCCCGTGGAAGTTGTGAGAAAGTTGGAACAAAGCCAGGGAAGTTGGTGGATAAGCGGAAGTGAAGGAAAAATGGGCGCCATTTTAGGTGCCTGCTTGATTCAGGCGCAGGATTACTTTGTAGTAGTGGAGAAAGAGAATTTAGAGGAGCGGTTGGAAATCGATCATTTAAAGACAGAATTATTACAAGAAAGAGAGAGAAGGTGGTTATTAGAAAAAAAAATTGAAATTATGCTGGCACGAGCAAAAAAGCCTCCTAGCGTGCTCAGATTCGAAAGTTAATTACCAGTGTAGATCTTGAGGAGTGGGATGGAGATATTTGGGGAGAGTCTGATGAAAGTGGCTCGGAGGAAATAGAGGAATTGGAGGAAAGACACGTGCGACCTCTCATTAAAACAGAAAGGCATACAGGTCCACAAGGTGGGAACCCCCGAACCATGGTCCGTACAACCCCCTAGATAGGACCCGAGCTTAGTGAACTTCAGGTTAAATATTTGTATAAACCGGGTGAAACTGAAACCGAGTATTTGTGGAAAGTTTCTTTAACCGGGGGGGATTAAATTTTGTTGAGTGATGATGAGACGGGAGGTTTCTGGGGTCCCGGAGTGTTTTTAAGTGATGGACCAGCGGGTAACCAGTTGATATCATCTCAAGTGGCTTACTGGGCTGGGGTGTGGACCCTAAGGAGAGGGGGGAACCTGTTACCATTAAAGTAAAGGGACTGTCGGAGGGAGTACAAAAGGCGGCTGGCATTCAGGTGATGCGGAATACTGCTTGCCATGCCGGTGGATCCCAGCCACCTTAGAGCTCTTATTAGAGGGCTCCCGGATGCCTTAAAGATCCATGTCCAGTCCCTCAGAGAAAGTGTGCAAAGAGCTATTGAATGCAACCAGCGAAACCCCTCCAACCCTCATGTGCACGTGTTAACGTGGGCAGAAGTGTTACATGATCTGGTTACTTATGGGCGAGAGATGGGCTGGACTGACCCGGGTGGGGGTGAAGATGGAAGCCGGAGGGTTCGGCAAGTCAGTCGGAAACCCCCCCCCCCAGCAGCCTCCTGGCAGAGAGTTAAGGGATAAGTCAGGTCGATTTTACGATTCAGGAAGGAATCATCTTTGGCGGAAGGCGTTGGCACTGGGGGTACCCCGGGCAATATTACATGGGCAATCTACTGGTAACATCTCGAAGTTGGTGCAATTGCTGGACGGCAGAACTCGAGAACAAAGGAAAAATATTAGGGTTTGATGTTTTGGCAGGTAAACAGTGGTGTTTGCCAGACAGCAGTGTGGAGTTTTGGAGTTAGGGGGACAGAAATTACCTGTGTCTCTCAATATCCATTGCCAACTGCTGCCAAACCAGGGTATTTTTGAGGTGATTCATGATACTGAAAAAAGGTTATAAATCGTACACATTCCCCTTAGAATTCTCCGGTGTGACCAATCCCCAAACCAAACAAAAGGTGGCAATTAACAGCCGATTATGGGCGGCTGAATGCCCATCCAGGCCTTTTGTCAGCTGCAGGGCCTGGCTGGGCTGGGCGTGCCCTGCAGGAGCCTCCCGCCATGTCTGGGACCAGTTCTTTGTGGTTCCTTTGTCAGAAGCAGAGATGGCTTTGCTCCCGTGTGGGAGGGCGGGCAGTTTACATTTGCATGTCCTGTCTGGGGATATAGGCACTCGCAGACAATTGCTTGCTATGCACTGGCTCAAAAGCTCGCTAAAACCACTCCCGGAGTAGGGGTTAAGAGCTCTGGAACACCCCCCCACACCCCCTCCTGTGGGAGTCGGACAATGAGAAACTGCGAGGAAGCCCTATGTGCAGTGACATCATTATTGCCACCCAGGGCAGATGATAGAGAAGGAAACACCCAAATCAATTTAATCAGGTAACAGGAGCCACTTTACTGCCGGGGTGGTCCGGGAGTGGGCACACAAGGCATCAAGTGGGTGTTTCATACACCGTATTACCCTCAAGCTAATGGCATGGTTGAGCAAATTACTGGCTTGATCAAGAGACATGCCAATGTTTCACGACATAACTGGGATATAAGGTTGGTACAAGCGGTTTTTATTGTTAATAAGCACTAGGGACATTATGTGAACCCAAAAGTACGAGCATTTTGTCCTACGGGATTATCAGGTGATGATGCTCCTATATTTGACAATCATAAGGGCCAATTCCCCCTGAAAATATACGCAGGCCAACCTGTCATGGTGAAGTTGCTCTCAGCTAGCATTGTGCCTATGACCTTGGTAAAATCTAGGGGGTTTGCACACCCCATACTATCCTCAGGCTAATGGGCATTGTCGACATGCTTGGGAAGCCTTAGGGAAAGATGGAAGAACTCACCATATTAGTGCCCAATAGATAATTACTAATTTTTAACTTGAGGCCCGGGTTCTGATGTGAGGCCTGGTTCTGTTTTTTTGTTAGGATCTTGGAGGAACAGATGACTTCGACATCCTGCTTGGCCATGGGGATCCATATGGACAATCAAGACTTGGATGACAACGTGGTGGCAAATGAATCTTGTGAAATTGGCAGCATTCAGAAGAATGTGATTGAACTTGGTGCTATTGTGTTAATGTCACTTTAGGTCAAAAAATGAAGAAAGTGGCAAGAGACTTGAGGCAATTGTTGCTATATTAAGCATTAATTGATTAATTGGATATGTTTGAATCTTCATTGTTAGAATGGTTAATCAGATTCCTTCAGTTTTGAGTTTAATACACTGTATGGTTGGAGGGTTGTTTTTTTAAGATTTGATTGTATGATCATCTAGGGATGACAATCCACAATGAGTATGGAGACTCACCAGGACCGCACTCCCTTTTAACCTTGGAGGCAAGAGGTGACTGCTGCACCACTTCAAGGAAACCAGCTGAATCATGACTGTAGTCACAGGGTGGATTGTGGCAGGTGCATCCACCCAATGAAAGCAGAGCTTCTTGGCTGCTGAGGTGTGGCAGCTCCTGGCTGCCTTTGTTCTCAGGGCTTCGCGGTAGTTGGGGCCTTTGGCTAGTGGGAGCCGCTATTGACTACAGGTCAGATTTGGCCTGAGTATAAATGGAGTCCCCTGGGGAGCCATTTGGAGCTTGTCCCCTGGAGCAGCATGCTGCAGTCGAGGACTCTCCCCTTGGGTCAGGACACTGCCCAAGGAAACTCCTCGAGGTGCCTTGGGTCGAGACACTGCCCTGAGCTGCCATTAAACCCTAGGGAGTGGGGCTTTGTTCTGCGTTTTGGGTTGCTGTTAAACCCTAGAAAGTTGTTCTGTTCTCCTCTCACAGACATTCGAACCTGTAATTTACAGAGAGCTTGTTAACTGTGTTAATAATAATAATTTTTTTTTTTTTGGTGGTTGTTTGTTTATTTGAGAGCCTCCGTAACACCAGCCCTGGAAAATAAGAAGTCTGAAATATTAGGAGCTCCCCAGAGACACAGATGTGGGAGTCCTGGGCAACTGTGCAGCTCAAGAAACCAGCAAGGAATGAGGCAGGTCCTGAAAAAAATCTTTCTTTTTACTCAGAAGTTCATTTGAAACTGCTCTGCTGTTCAAAGCCTGCTGATTTTGATGTACTGGCATTTTCTGATGAAAACCAGCTGTTTTGATGGAAAAACTCCCACCAGCTGTAGGACTTACATTACTGCCTGGCAGAGATGCAGTGGCCAGTGTCAGCCGGGCCATCAAGCTCTGAGCCCCCACGTCTGGGGAGCGTGGCCCGGCCAGGGTCTGTGAGCTGCCTGCAAGCCAAGCCAGGACCAGAGAAGAGCCGTGTTACAAGCAGGCAAGTCCTTCCTCACAGCCAGCTGCTGGAAGAGCCTGGCCCTCCCCTTCTTTGCCTGTTGATGCAACAGGGCTACCACAGCTCATGTATCTCCAGAGCAGTTTCTACTTTGTTTATTGACAATGACAAAAGCCCACTTTTACTTCTGTCAGCAGAGGTGATGTGACTGTAAACGAGCAGGCTGCTCTTACTCCTGCATTATCAGCAAAATTGCCAGCTAAGCACTAACTCCTGGACCCTTTTGTGGCTGATACTCAGCAATGATATATGGAGCAGAGCAGCAAAACAAGTTGCCTATTTACATTTCGCTATGCTGGGGGTGAGAAAAATGTTATTTTAACACTGAATTGACTGAGTACATAAACGGGAAATGTATGTGTATGCAGGTGGGTATATGGCCCCAGCATATGATTTCATAGAAGTATATTTCTGATCATAATTGATCTAAAATAACTGGGGTTTTGGTAATGTCTAGCTGTTTTGCCTCAATTCATACTTTCTGAGTGAATATAAGATGTAGATGGCAGTGATAAGAAGCTGATGGCCCTGGAGTGGTTTGCATGTTGTTCCATATAACAATACATATAATGTATACATATAACAATATGATATAACAGCTTTAACCCAGATTATGTAGGCATAACATTACACAACGAACATTAATTTGAGATAATTACAGGGAGATTGGGTTTATTTGATTAAGACCATACTTTCTCCATTAGAAACACCAGTTCTGCTGTTTTGTCCCTTTAACCTCCTCACTTGGCACGGAGAGCAGGGACAACACGGGGTGGAGTTACAGGCAGCACAGGAGGACGTAAGACAGACACAAGAATAAGGCACACCAAAGACGCAGCATGGAGCAGGCTTAAGCAAATAAACATAAGAAAATTCCTGATAACAAATAAAATAGTGAATATTTAAGGTCACTTCCTGGCAAGGGGAAGTTTTATAACCTGATATTTTGCAGTGTTTAATATATATTTTAATCTACTGTTCTCTGGCCACACAGATATATATATATATTCATGTAATCTTTCACATTTACCCCTCTCGCTCTATGAGGTCCTATTCCATGCATGTTGTTTTGAAGTTCCTTTAAGACATATTTTGTGCTTTTGTAGGACACTTAAAAACCCAACTGGATTTAACACAGAGGTTGTCACAAGCAGAAGTGGAAGGCTCTTCCTTTGGCTTCTACCTCAAAATCACCCCCTCAGCAGTAAGCAGTGGCAGAATCTGATAGGCAGCTGATGGACAGGGCAGTTGGAGCAGGTCATGGTTTTGTTCACTTTGAAGAAGCCTCAGCACTGAAACCCAGCTGGCAGCACTGGGGTCACCTCTGGAAAGGCAGTGTTTGGGCCAGAGTCTGTCCCTGTGCAAGAGCAGGCTGTGCAGAGCAGGCTTGGAGCAGTGGAGATTTGATGGCAAAGTGCTGATATAACAGTTTGCAAAGTATCTGGGGAGCTTGGAGCGTTTCAGCCACTGTTCTCAGTGGGCATTCCCAACTCTCTGTGCTGTGGTGGCATCATGCAAGTTTAATTGCCACACCAATGCTTTCAGCCTTCAGCCCAGGTATGTTTAGAAAACAACAGCGTATTTCATCAAGAGGCATTTGTCCTGTGTTCACAGAGGTTTTTACCCTCCTCCCCCCAGCCCCTCTATCCCAGGAACGAAACAAAATCCTGTATCAGTCCTGGATGCAGAATTTCCCTGGGCTAATGGTGATACTGTAGTCGCTTTCTGTTCAAGAAAAAGACTGGCTTTGTCTGACCTGACTTCTGTCAGCAGCCAAGCGTGGGAGTAACCGCACAGGATGGTGGTTGCCAGAGCTGCCTGGCAGCACCTGTTCCTGGTGGCAGCCCGGTCCCTGTGGAGAGACTGTAGGGCTGGCATCCATCCTGCTGCAGGACATGCAGGCAGGGGCACACTCAGTGTCTTGCAGTATGGTGGTAGACAGGGATGTAACATTTGGGATAGGCAGGTACATAAGGTGGGGAAATGTCCTCAGGGAGGACGGCAGAATGGACTTGTGGGCTTAGAAGGGAAAAGGGGTTTGGGGCAACAGTCAAGCAACCCCCAGCGACGTGTCCAAGAGTGGCACGACAACTGCTTCTTGTCCCTTGGGCACCAGGCTGGCAGCACAGAACCTCTCTGGCTCCTTGTCCTGCGGTGGCAAGGAGGAGTTTCCTGCTGAGGAGAGCTTGACCTGACAGGAGAGCCTGCTGCTGTGCAGTGGCCTTGATCCTAACGTGCCACCTCGATACCAAAAGGGCCATTTTGGAGGCAGGTGGGCAGCTCAGGGGTGTGGGAACACTGCCGGAGCTGCGCTGGAAACAGAGGCTGGAGAGAGAAAGGGGCGCCAGAAAACACCCTTCCTCCCTCAGCCACCACAGTTTATAGAAGTGTGTCTTTTGTCCTGCTTTTTCACACGCTCTCGAAGATACTGGCCGCAATGAAATCACCTCTGCCAGCTCTCTGCTGCCTTTTGGGAGTGCAGCCCTCTGACCCAGGAGCCCGCCCAACCCCAGCAGGGCTCCAGCACTTCAGACAAGTGATTCCAAAATCACTTCTCTGAAACTGTATCTCATTTAAACCTGCATGGTCAGGCATAGGCAAATGGGGAATTATCAGCTGTGTGGCTTCATGCTTTTCCAGAGCCCTCCTGTTTTGCCTACAGCAGGCCAGAGCAGCCTTCCAGCAGAATTAATGGGCACAGCTGGCTGCTTGCGGAGCAGGAGCCCAGCACAAACTCCTGCTACTGCCAGGAAAGGGCTTCACTGAGGGGCCCCCTTTTCTCTCGAGATTACAAAAGAAATTTAAACTTTTGTAACAGGTCACTGGCAAGACAATATTCTTAAGTCGATAGAGCTCCAGGACTGAGCAAACAAGGAAGCAAGCCATGCAAGAACCTGTGCTATGAGGCAGCAAGGGGGAGCAGGCCACTGGTGGGGTTGCAGCACGTGGTTGATGGGCTTTTTTGAGAAAAGCGTTTACAGGCACCAGCGTCATGGGCCAAAGCAAACAGGGCAATTTCCCCTTTCCTTTAGCTAAAAATAATCCTTGGCAACAGGAGAGGCAGAGAGCTGCAGCATCACCAGACTTTGGACGGGGATGTGAGCTTTGGGGCAGTTTTATATTTGTTTACAGCCTTCCTTTAAACTCTTAAGCAATGCCTCAGGCCAGGAGGGTAACTGGACCCTACTTGGGCTAATGGTTACAAACAAGTGGGGGCCTGGGGAGCTAACTTTTAAGCTGCCAGCGTGGCCACCCTGCTGGGAACCATCAGGTTTGTTTGCAGAGGTGGTTCGGGGGAGGAAGGTGCACTTTGGGGATACCCAGACCCACTGTCAGGAGCTCTACAGGAAGGTGCTCTCTACTCCCCACTTTGCTGATGGTGTAGGTGCTCCCACAGAGAATTTAATTTGTGCATGCCACTGACTCCCAGTGGCCTTACTGGTCCTGGCTGCCTCCCAGCAGGAACAGGCTGGGAAGCAGGGGAGGGGACATCTCCCGGGGACTCTCTGGGAAGGAAAATGAGATTTTCTCTTCCAGCAGGCAGCTTGTCTGGCAGGATCAGGCTTTGTCCCTGGCCATCCCCAGGGCTTACACTTCTGGAAAAATCCCACAACAGCCATTCATGCGGAGCAAGGACTTGACTTGGCCTGAGGCTACAAAGACACTATGGGGATTGCCTTTGGTCCCAAGGGGCAACCTGGGCTGAAGCCATAAACCTGGAGTGGAAGAGACAAGTCCTCTCAGGGATGGGTTTTGGGCTCATCAGTGACAAACCCACCCAGCAGGCTGGGCGTTGTTGTATTATTTAGATGCACATACCCTCTAATCTCTTCTGTTCTTAAATTAAAATTACATCTTCTCTCAATAAACACATGTTTCCTTAAACTCTGCTTCAGAGTGCTTGTATCTAAGGAGATTTGGCCTGTTAAGATGTCCCATGGAGAGGCGGCTGAATTTCCTTGTTTCTTAGCAGGAGCTCCAGATGGTTTTGCTGTTTATCGGGAGGGACCACAGATACACCATCTTCCCTCAACCCAACACGCGCACACACTTTCTCTTGCTGTTTACCACATCATTGGAGGCTTTTCACTCTGTGTGTGCAATTTTTGCTGGTTTCACCCTGAGTGAAAAATTCAGCCTAAAATGCTCTTGAAGCAGATGCTCTGCCATTTAACTGGTATTCAGCAGAGAGGAGCTTGGCAGGAGCAACTTGTTTAGAAAGCATTTTTTCTCACGCAGGAGTAAAACCAGGTGCAGAGTTACAAGTCAGAGTCAGAGTGTGAGACACTGGCACAGGTTGCCCAGAGAAGCTGTGGCTGCCCCCTCCCTGGAAGTGTTCAAGGCCAGGTTGGACAGGGCTTTGAGCAACCTGGTCTAGTGGAAGGTGTCCCTGCCCATGGGCTGGGAGGTTGGAACTAGATGATCTTTAAGGTCCCTTCCAACCCAAACCTATAGTTCTATGACTGTTTACAAAATGGGAGGGTTGATGGTTCACCAAAGGTCTCTCTTTCACTCTGGGGGGTGACTGCAGAGAGCCCAGAGCTCCCTGGGGAAGCACATCAGGTGCCTTGACTGGGCACACACAGGTAGCCAAGCACGTGGCCACACACCCAGGAGGGAGCCCAGGGATCAAACAGGAGTATCAGTGGGTCTAATCTCGAGAAACCAGACGTGCAGGTCCCAGTCACATGTGTACCATGGGTCTCCTGAGCCTTTGTCACACAGGGAAAAGCTTGAAGATGGCAATATCCAGGACTGTAGGGACCTTTCTCAAGAAATGCTGTATTTTCTGGGACAAGGGAATCTGTCTGGTGATTCTCAGGTAAGGTCTGAATACAAAACTGTGTGAGAAGGTGTCATCACAGGTGAGTGTCCCTGCTGCATCGGCTTTGGGTCTCTCACTTTCGTCCCAGCTCGGTGCATGTCAGGCGGGCGGACTGCAGGCAGCCAGGGATGACGTTCACATTTACTGCATGCTTGTCTTGTGGCAAAGGGGCTGCAGAGAGGGAGCACACCAGAACGGTCTGTCTTGTACTTCCTGTGTGATGCAAAAAACCAGCCAAAAGACCTGAGCTGACGCTGTGCTTTGCTCCAGTCAGTGCCTGTGGGCCAGGCTGGGCCCCGCTGCCTGGGGCACCTCTTCCCAGACCTGGCTCTTCCACTTGTTCCTCTTCTCCCCTGGTGCCACCAGCATTGTCCTGGCCCTGCAGGGCAGCAAACCCTGCCCTGGCTCCTTGCTTACCAACAACCCTCTGAGCCGCTTGCCCATTTAGATCCATTTCAGTGAGATTGCAGTCGGTGTTAGGGGCCAGGGGCCAGCTGATTTCTAGGGGTGATTATTACCAAGCTCATGGACCCGCAAAGCTGGCTCGCTCTCCTTGCAGACTCCTATCATACCATCCCTGAGCTGAGAGGCTGACAAGGGGTGTGAAAAGCAGCTAGGATTTTGCACTCCAGCATGTACACAGGCACAGAATGTGAAAACATCCACCTCCTCTAATTATACACTGTTGCTTCCAGAACAGCTTTTATAACTACTGGTGACATGACAATGACTGGGGGGGGATGTTTAAGCTTCCCAAATTCTCTAACTGCTGCTTTCACCTGCTGCACCCATTTCAAGCTCTCCCCATTAAAGCAGCTGCAATCGAGCAGTGCTGGAGAGAAAGGGGAAGCTGAGAAAGCTAAAAGCCTCTGGAAACAAAGGCCATTCCGCAGAGGGTATTAACTAATTTCTGTTCCTTCATCTAGATACATTTTAATGTGTCTGCTACTTAATTGCATCTGTAAGAGTCCCAGCCCTTCCCTGGTAATGGTTGCTGAGGCTGCAGGGTTGCCCTTGATTGGGAGGGCTGGGTCAGAGGAGCCAACAGCCATGGAGGGGGCACCACCAAGAGAGGCTCCATCGCCTCATGGTCTCTTCTGGCTTGACATCTGGTGAGTATGGGAAAATGAATATTATTATTTCCAAGAAGTGTGTCATTGAAGCATTGCTCTGCATTTATTCATACTGTCAGGAATAAGCCAGTGGAGAGCAGTGCTGGCTCTAAACAATGAAAGAGGTTGAGGAAATTGAGGTTTGCTTGCAGTATTTGGGGAGAGGAAGCAAAACTTCCCTGTGGAGAGCAGCCATCCCTCCCTTATACCAACCTGTATAACAGGGGTGTCGCAGCTGCACATCTGCAGCTGCAAACCAGACAGCATCCCTGTAGGGTCCTGTTCTTTCTGTTGACAGATGAGATAGTCCTGATCCACAGGTCTCAGATCCAGCTCTTTCCTGTCACCATGCTCACAAATCCCTGGAACCCACCACAGCATCTCCAGCCTCTGAAGGCATTCAGTATTCTGCCTTCCAAACAGTATACTGCTGGGCTCTCTGCAAATGCAAAGGCAGAATGCCACTTAAGAGAAATAACGTGCAATAAGATCAGCGTTAGTCAGAAATAAGAGCTGTAGTTGCCTGTGCAAACCAGGCAGTCATATTCTCTTTCTTTTTTATATATATATTTTTGAGAACTGTAATCGTGCCTACACAGAGGAATTTGTCAGGCTTCGTGGCTTTGTCTCCATCCATATGGAAAGGAATGTCTCCCTGCCTCTGTGGGTTTGGGATGCTGCAGGCAGAACCTGGAGTGTCATCGAGTTCTGCACTGAGCTTGGGTGCCCCATGACACCACCCATCTCTGCACAGCAATCTCAACAGAAAAGAGTCTGCATGTCTTATTGTGTCTGACCATGCAGTAATATTTTCCAGTGTTTGTAGACAGAAATACTGCATACAAGGTACAGATGAGCAACTTCAGCATTTTCAACAGTGAAGCTCAGATCTTTATATCCACACACAAAAAGAAAGAAAATGTTGAAAATGGAAAATGCAGCCTTTTCCTTTCCAGCAAAAAGTGCACTCTGTCTCAAACTATGAAACAAACAAAAACTAATATCTGACTGTACACTGTAGGAGAAATGAACAGCTGAGAGGTTCCTCTCCCGGCATCATCTCTGCTCTGACCTACCCAGATAATGTAATAAATACTGAGCTTTCAGCACAGCTGTTATTAAACATAAAGATATCAATGTAACTCCTGCATCCCCTTGCCAAGATTTCCAGGGGTTTGGCTCTCTGCAGGCCCAGGCGAACCTGGAAATGAAGAAGTGAGGGGAAGGGCCGGTGCAGGTGGGGCAGCAGCTTGGGTGTGTGCCCCAAAGCCAGTGCCTGGATCCGTCCTCTGAGACCCCACGGATGGAGGTTCTGGCCCCCATGGTACCCCAGCAGCTCCACAGCACGTGGAAAGGATTCAGGGGAAACTGCAGCACATGAAAGAGCAAAATCCATTTGTCCCAGCTCGGCTGCCCCCGACAAGGCATGGATGGAATGGGGGATCAGGCCAGGCCCTGGGAGATACCGAGCTGTTTGCTCAAGAGGTTGGTTGGTGCAACATTTCTTTTGCCAGGGATCAGGCAAAGCCAAAAGTAAATATCTCTGTTCAGCATTTTCAGGAAGAACTGGAGACTTATTTTTTGCATGATTTGAAGGGGATTATTTTCCTGCAGTTGTAAACCAGGGTGAAAAGGTCATGGAGACCATGGGGTTATAGGTTGTTTTTTTCATTCCAGTTTCTTCCATACTGCATGAGCCTTTCTGCCACCCTGACGCAGAGAGGGTGGAAATTCAATAACTGCTGTAATAGCAGCCACTTATGCAAAAAAAAAAACCCAAAGCCAACCACAGAAAGACACCATCTAGATCTGTCTCTTAATTGCTTCATGTTTTCTAGGCATAACTGCTTTAGTGCTATGACAAGTACATTTCCTTCTCACTGCTTACATATAGCCTTTGCCTTTGATACCGTGATCACCACAGGTTGTGAGGAGATTGTCTGGTGTGGGCTGAGCTTTCATAGATTAAGTAAAGAATGATTCTGAACACTCAAAGGGAAATTCTCAATGTGGTGCTGCCTCCTGATCTCTGCAGAGCCACCAGGCTGCAGAGCTATTCCACAGGTGAGCTTTGAAGATTGAATATTTCCTAATTAACCTCAAGGGCTGCCTTACCTCTCCCCAGCTGCCAGGCTTACAGCTGCTCCTGCTGTGACGGAGATCACCTGGGAAAACTAAAGGGCTGACACGTCTTGAGTAGCACCAGTAGGTTGGTAAAGCAGTCTGGATCAGAGAGGGATACAGTTGGTCAGGGCTCTGGACCATCAAGGTTTACTGAAGCTTTACCAGGATAAGAAGGAAACATTCATCTTAGAGAGAGGCAAATGCATCTCCCGTGGTGTTTCCCGGGGAACGTCCCTCAGGCTCTGTGATTCCCAGCCCAATCTGTGAATCCAGGTCCTCCCCATGGGCACGGGAGCGCGGAACCGCCCGCGCAGTCCTGCCCGCGGGGGCTGGCGGCAGCTCAGCCATCCTGCTGGCGGGGTGGCTGCCACAGTCCTGCTCCCTTTGGCAGCCAGCGGTGAGCCAGTGAGGACGGTGGCTTTTCCAAGCCACCTGTGGCAGGTGTCATCTGTGCTGTGGCGTGGTAAGAGCCACACAGGAAGCTGGGAGTGCTGGGGTGGAGACGGTATGTAAGGAGGCAAAGGTGGAGGAAGCCAGTGCTCAAAGAGCAGTTTGTTTAGAGGTGTCTTGGTTTCATTCCTTCTTCCTTTCAGACATAAGTGGAGGTTGGGACTTCATGCTTTTAAACTGATCTCTAATGCTATGTTTGGATTCTCATTCTTCTCACCAAAGAACCTGCGCTGCTACCCTGCGGCGCACCTTGGCACACAGTTCATTGCTACCCAGCTTGGCAGCGTTCTCCTGCAAAGGCCTCCTTCCCTCAGCTTCTGGCCTGCCAGACTGTGTGTCCCTCATTTCCCTGGGGAAGTGGGGACAGGCAGCAACTGCCCCAGCACAGAGCCCTGCTGCCAGACCCTCAGGCAGGAAGGCAGGGGCAGGATCTGGCCTCAGCTGAGGGCGGTGGGGCGGAGTGGGAGGCTGTGGCAGGCACCACCTGGAGGCACTGGCTTGAGGCACAGGGGATTGGTGCTTTTAAATGGTGAAAAGGTACAGAAGGAAAGGGCGCGATACTGGGATCCTGGCTACAGAAAAGAGACGTAGGGGAAAGCGGGTGTTGTTGAGGGAGACTGGTTTTGGGAGGTTGATAGTTACCTCCTTCTACCATCCCAAGTTTACTCCTGATTTTCATAGGAGCATATCACAATGTCACCCTTCCCTAGTCACCTACTGCTCATACTCTCCCTTTCAGACTGAAAACAAACAGAAAATCACATAAGCTTGGCTTGGATGGCATCAACGTGCCATCGGTGGGGTGAAATTTTGAGCATGGTGCCAGTTCCACTTCGATTTACAATTTACCTCAATCACACACCCATCCCTACCATGAAAATGAATGCTGTAGTAAAATACAAATCAATCAAGTCCTTATTAGTAAATGAAACCTGTGAATTTTAAACACATTCTTGAAATAACTGTACTTGGTCTATATATGAGTGATAATTATTTGTGGAATGAACTGTTCTGGTATCTAACCCCTAAGACACTCAGCAAAAAGCAGCCTGCTCATTCCATTAGTTGTGGCTGTCCAAAACCACACCCTCCATTGCTGCACTGACTGCAAAATCCCTTTCTTATGCCTGTCCTGACAGAGCTGCTCTGGACTGCAGAGCCAGTAGCAGCCTCCTGCCCTACTCTGAAACCTCTCATGTTCATGGAAGGAAAAGTGTGTTGTAAGCTGGGGACAACTGATTTAACAAGTGCAAAAAAACTTCTCCAATCCTTGAAAAAATTTTTTATTGCTCAAAGGGACAGATACGAGAGTTTGAAATGCCATGTGATTAAATAAACATTTAAGAAACTTGAAAGACACTCATCACATGAACAACACATTGTAGCTGCATATTAATTTTAAAAAAGGAAAAACATTAAGTTGGAAATACAATCACAAGAGCTATTTCTTGAACAAATATCAAGCAATGGGAGAAAAAGCGCAGTCAACCTGTTTCAAGTGTTGGACAGCAAGAATGAAGAAAAGCTTCTGTGAATTCCAGGCGCTTTTGACTCCTATAATTATTTCCTAAATCATGGAGAGTGCCTATGTTAGCTATATTAACATTTTAGATAAATGACCCGGAAAAATAAAACACAACAGAGTAGTGTGTGCACTGAAGAGAAAGAGGGGGATAAGCGACTGAACAGTTTTGACAGGACATTTTTAGATTAATTCAACATTTATCTGTAACAGGAGTTGCCTTTAGTGGTAGTTTTTGCAAGGTCATTAAAGCTTTCACATGCCCTTCTGAGCAGCAGATAATTAAAGGCATATCTAAAGCAAACTCAAAGCACAATTTTTGCATGCAAAGGTGCACCTGGTTAGCAAAAGCATCGAGAACAGGGTACAGAGTGAGAGCCCACATGCTGAAACGTCTCCATTTCTACTGATACTGGACAAACTAAAAACTAAACGTCCATGTCTACAGATGGCACAACCACATCTTCATTTTGCATTCCCCGTTTACCCAGGTCTGGTTACTACACTTTAGTTATTCTGACTGAAGTTGGTCATAAATCAGACCATCCTGGAGGAGGTATGTTTGTAGTGTGGTTCTTTTCCCTAGAATAACTTCATGACTATAACACATGAGAATTCACACCGAGAAAAAGCTTGTGCCTGTTAGCATTGACAGGGACGCACAGTACTATTGCTGGAAAGTGACAGTAATAAAAGATCTGTATTAGGGTAATTCATTAGGGTCAATTTATTCACTTATGGACCACAGCAACTCTCTACACTCCTTCAGTCACATCGGTCATTTTCAGTAAATATGGTCACATGAAAGAGATTGTATCTCCTCTTGTACACTGACATTTCAGTAGGGCTTGTAAGATCTGGAAAGTTTAGTTAAGTTTAGTTAAGCTATGCAAAGATATCAAGCAAAGAAATACACAGATGTCATGTGAGCCTAACTTTGCCTTGCAAATGTCCTGCTGCAGACCATTTCTCAGATGGCTCCTTAGCTTAGTTTACAGTTTTGGCACTCAGTAGATCACTGACAAGAAATATGACAGGAACCTCACAACTAATGAAGTCATATATTCATGGTACTCAGTGGAAATACAATTTTTGGCTGTTTTAACAGATTCAGAACCTAATGGACACCTTAATAACTACACTCACTATAAAGCCAACAGCCTTAATTTTATTTACACTGGACATTTCACTCTCTTGGAAGTTTTGTATTCACACCTTTTTTGAGGCAAAGTGTGCACCAACAAACTAAGAATTGTGCACATAAGCAGACAAAAGTAAGGAAAGCATGACACGCTAAACTGCATATTAATAAATGGACATCCTGCTAAAAATCAACTCTACAGTTATCTACCCTGTTATAGCCTTACTGGCAGACACATTCTACCAGTTAATAGCAACTATATTGGCCTAGCAAGCTACACAGGTTTTGCAACACCAAAAGCAAATGCATTAGAGCAATAGTGACCCTGAGATTTATGTCCATGCTACTGTAAGTTTAATATCATGATATGATATGGTATCAACATGAGAACATGTTCCTCTTTATGAAGCCAAGAAACACCTGAAATACAAAGCTGCTTCAACTCAGATAAGCATGTCTGCACTGGAAATCTGTGAGGTCCAACAAACCACGTCCTCAGCCTCTGTTTTGGAATAAACATGCTAACCTCGACTTACGTTTTTATGGTGGTTTTGCTGGTGAAAGTCCCTTGTTGAGTAATCTAAAGACAAGTAACAGCTATAAAAACAGCAAACACTATTCATATTTAACCATTTACTGAAAAACATAATTCTAAAAAAGAGACTTTTCAGAGATACAAATGGGAGGTAGACACCTCACCTTAAGGTGTTTTGAAGGCCATTCATAATCTCCCTTAACACTTAATAAGTGGCACTTGAATAATTATTAACTTGCTTAAATTCCAAAAATATGCTGACAGTAAAATGATTATGGTCTCTGTGCTATATCTAAAGATAATAAAGCCAGAAAATTAAGAGAGACAGAGGTACATGAGCATATAGAGGCACCTGTGAGAACACTTCCGAAAAGATAAGAACAATTGCTTCTACTTCACTTGTGTGGAAACAGCACAGAAGAATTACTGTATTTTCTTGGTCATCTCGCATCAGATGACAGAAGATCAGGAACAAACCCCAAACACCTATAACCATCTCCTCTGCACTATTGTAACTAGCCTGTTCTTCTGCATCGCTGTAACACTACTGTATCTCAAACACAAGGAAACTTTGTCATGTGTAGTCCACACCCAAGAAAAACAATTACAAACTCCAAGAGAAGAGACAAAAGCATACAATACTATGACACAATAAAGAAAAGTTAAAATTTCAAGTTGGAGTTACTGTAAATAAGTGATCTGTAAAAAGTCCTCTTGAAATATTAACTTAATTCAGAACAAATCCTGTGCTGTGTAAAACTGGAAATATGTCTGCTAAACATTATACCTCAAAATAAATTTTTGTTAAAAAATAAAAAAAATTAAGGGATTTTCAGAAAACTTATGAGTTGACAACCTCTCTTGCCAACCAGAATGCTCAAATTATTGCCTCAAAGTGAGCGGTCCATATCTCACCAAAAGCCATTAAATAGTTTTTATCTTATTCTAACAACAGTAAGCTTACTGTCTTATTTTCACGTACCTTTCCTTTTAAAGGCCTATGGCTTAGTGTTCACATATTTGAAAAATATTTGTAAATGAACAAAAATAAAGCTTAATAGCACACAGTATAAAAAATGATACATTTAAAAACCATTACATTATTATTACTGAAAAGTGCACTACAATTAATCTGCAGGTCAGAGATGCTTTGATCTTGGACATCATTTCCATAATTAACTCCTTAATAAAGTTTTTCATCTTCTTAATTAAATGAGAAATCTTTCATCCACCAAGGTTTTGGATGCCAAATTCTTCTGCCCAAGTGTATTACGAATAAACCTAAATATCTAAGAACATTTTAGAAAAAATGTATTAACAAAGAAATACTTAAAACAGTATGTTTCAGTACTTAACATAAAATAGCAACTTCATATTATCTTTAAATCATAAATAACATGAGTGAATTAGGTGCTTAACACCCTTTAGCATTTTGAAAACATTTTCCAACATCTTTCCACCCTGAAATATCATATAATTATGTGTGATTAATTTTAACAGGTATCTGTGTTTTCTACTGAGTTACTTGTAGCCTCTTTATTCGTGACAGGCATGTGAATAAAATTAATTGCTCACAAGCCTATTTGACAAAAAACCCCCAAACTAAAAAGCTATTTTATAAGCTCTCAGTATAATCTTTTGTCACCGCATACTGCTAACTTACTGCTTTAATTATCTAGCTAACTCTATAAACTTCTATACTAACCCACATTTAAAAAAGATTACTTTGTTCTTAAATTTAAATTTACCTCTTGTTGCAAATATGTTAGAACAGCTGCTAAAACAAAACTTTGGGAAGCCAGATCCACAACAGAGAAAAACAGGATATCAAAGATGAGCAATGTTGTCTCATTGCCATAATAGAGAACATCACTGAAAGAGTGTCCTTCATCTACAGAAAGAAAAGAATTTTTGAGAAATTATCATTTCTGTGAAGTACAAGTTTGTGGAGTTTATCATCCCATGCTGAGAAAGCTGGTAAGAAAAAGGGAAATCAGAGCAAAAGCTAGTTATGGCATTCTATGGCATCATAAGAGCTAGTTATGCCATTCTATTTAAGCAAAATACAAACCTTTTCACTTATAAAATGGCTTAATACTGACCGAACACAATAGGGAAAGCTCATGTGCCACACACAACTTTATTCACTCCTGAAATCTCAATCAGTTTGTTTAAAAAAAGCTGCTTTGAACAAGACACAGACATAACTTCCTTGTCACTGAAATATTTAGCAAGTGTTAACTCTGGTCCCAACTCAACAAAATAATAAAAACATATGCTTAAAGCCTTACTTAGGAGGAGTTTCAGAGCTTAACATTATCTTTGTTCATTGGTTAACAGTTTCCCAGAAAATGGGTCTTTTAAGCTTAAAATACCTTTTTCATAGCTGAAGTAGTCTAGACCACTTATCCACTTTATTTTATCAAAAAGCACCACTTTCAAAAGAGAAAATAACACTTAAAATAAACAATTACATAAAACAGATTCTTGCCCCTCTTTCTACTTTTTCAGAAAAATGTCTAATGCAACTTTTATAAGAAACAGCTTATTTTCATTACAAATTGTTTATGTCCTACTGCCATGAAATCCTAATTTGTGTCCAGACTTCTAGAAAACATGGCAGTCTAAACCATCAAACAATTTATTTATATCAACGCTTATGATTATCAACTGTGAAACAATGGCAGTCAAAAGACCAAACCTTTGTTGAATACTGCACAATTTGAAGACATCACATCATGTTTATACACTTAATTCTAATTCAGACATTGCATACACGACAATATTTATGGCTAAATAGACCTGGGGTTTAGAACAGGGTTTTGGAATGACTGATATTGCAAGGTGTGGAATCACAGACAGGCTGAAGAAAGCCCTAGTTATAGTTTTAAGGCAGATACTGGCTATCTGGCCACAATTATCCCTAAAGATAGCGCTTCACCATGACAGGGGAGGAGAGTCCATGCCTTTAATGAATTAGGTGTAGCTCAGACATCTAGACTGAGCAAAAATGTCAGACTACAACCACGGCTAGTTGGAAAGCATATGCTGCATTCCTGATCATATAGCAAGGTTTCAGATTCACACTAGGCTTCAGCTTTTGCGGCCTCGGAGTCATAGAGCAGGACAAGTTCTGCACAGCTCAATGATGTAATCTGCAGATTGCTACTATAGAAGAATAATGACATATTTAGGATGTGCAATGGTCATCTGATAATATCTATGGATTGGATTATGGTTGTCATAAGGTTTAGTTTCAGCTTAGAATAGTGAGGTGGGAGACCCAAGTACTTGGGGCACTCAAAATGAGGGCTTGCATCATCTTGGATCACTAGTTAATGTTTAGTTTTCATGCAGGTGATGGCCATATTTATGGCTAGGGGTGGAATCAGAGTCTGAACTATGGTTTTCAAGGATAATTTCTGATGTATTCTGTACAGCTCAGGGACTGAGGAAACAGACTGGTATCAGGCCTAAGTTCACAGCTCATATTTCATTGCAGTGTGGATACTGATCCCCAGACCACATTTGTTAATAGGAGGAGACCAGGATTCAGGGTTTCACAAACCTTGGAAATGGAGGACCTAACACTGGATGAGGATTCCAGTGAAGTAGGTATTGGTGACCTGGCAGTAATTATGAATAGGTTAAGGTTTTAGAGCCTTGGTGTTTCACAGCATCAATCTTCCAGGGATTCTGATTTAGGAACCTAGGTTGAAGGTTGAGATGTGGTCAAGAACTTTCACTAAATCTATTCTTAACACATGTACTGGTCACTTGGAAATACTTATGGCTAGGTTTAGCATGGGCTTGGGATTCAGGATGATGCACTGAAGAACCCAAGTCTGACTGATTTTGCATAGCTCCAGGGACCAGAATCAGAACTGGTGTCATTCCTGTTTCTGCTGGAATACTCATTTTTGCTATGGGCATTGGCAATGCTTAAAAAGCTTCAAACTAAAATAGTCAAGAATCCAAATTACTTAGTGGTGTCTGCAAAGGTGAGTGGTGTATTAATATCAAGTATTCCACTAAAACATCCTCACTCTGAACATCCTCTTTAAAGAAATTGACTTTCTGTACTTTTAGTTATTTAATAAGAAATTTGGTTCTATATAAAAAAAATAGCAGGGAGCTATTTAAATATTGTGAGTCTTCTTTCTGTTTACAAAGTGGATATTGGATCTACATAGCAAGTCAAAGGAGCACTTCATAAACACGTGCAACTCTCTACACAGTATCCTTTCAGTTGCCTAAAAGGGAAAACATTGCAGTTGAGTGACAAATTATAAATAGGATTTCTATAACCTGAAAAACTTCTCCTGAATACCTCCCTCAAAAGTGGTCATTTAATGACCACTCCTGCTGTAAAGTCCAGTTTAGATTGTAAATCCTGGGAAACAGATCTCCACAGAAATCTGCATACTTATAAATATGGTACAAATAACAAGTCACAAATCTTTTTACCATTGTAAAAGAGACTCTTCTCTATTGGTTCCATGAACTCCATGCCAAGAATTCGTTCAAGCAGCAACTTATCTTTAACAATATAATCCATTTCTTTATGAACCTATAAGAAAAGGAAAAACAATAATTCTTGTTTTATGATTTCAAAGAAAAAGTACTTGTTACAAAGTGAAGTACAGCTACTTAGACCTTTATGAATGGAAAAAAGCACTGGTCTATTCCAAGACAAAAATAAGTACATAATAAAAAAGGATTTGTCTTTTTTAAGAGCAGGCTTTACTGTTGGACAGCACTCTTTTTTTTTTTTTTTTTGAATGAAGTGCTGTTCCAGTTGCCATAAAGTCTTTAACAACAAGTCTTTAAGCACATAAACTTAAAGAGAAATTAGTCCTTCAGATTTACAATTTTTAGTCTCTACTTACTATAATTATGTTTTCTTTAATATAGTAATGTCAATATACATACGTGATCAATAAAAGAACTGAGAAATTTGTTCATGGTGTTGTATGCCCTTGTGCTTTGTTCAAAAGTATTTGTAGATGAGTCCAAAAGCCTAGCAGGACCACGTTTCTGAAATATAACATGACCATGACTTCAGCAGAAAAATTACCTATTTTAAATAACATCTACAAAATACAAATATCTCACTTACTCTTGTTAGGTTTTCATGAATCCTGTCATAGTGCAGTCGCATTTTTCTTGAAATGGAAATCTGAAATGTCTGGCCATCTGTGTTCGGTAACAAACCTCTCTGACTACATAGATTTTCCTATACAATTAAACCAATTGTAAATTAACATTATTAATGTGATTCATAGACCCCAAAAAAGTAAAAATATTTTAATTTCCTCTCTTTCATGTACACATAGTACTTAATATCTCTAAATATTTGAATCCACTGCACTCTTGGTTCTATTATAGCAAGATTTTCTTAGGACATGAAATCCTGACCCCTGCTGTCACAAAGTCATATTCCTCTTTTTCACCTGTGTTCAGTTCATTACCTTCTAATACATCTTTTGACATTCACTCTGAAGCCCTTTCTTTTATGTTTATCATTTATTCTATACTTGTCCTGTTTTTTTTGTGCTTTGGATTCCTGACTTTTGCCATATGTTTTTCGGGTCACATTTAATAAATCTCAAAAACCCCAAGAAAACAGAAAATTCAACATCTTCATAGGGAAAAAACTGCTTTTTCCAAAATTATATTAAAATAAACAATTAGGAAAAAAATATAGGAACAGACAAGTCAAAAATATTATTAAAAAGATTCCTCTACATTTCAGTGTTTGAGATTTAATTTTCATGTGTTTATGTTTTTTTCTGTCCACTTATCATTGAAATAGCAATATCCTTCATCTAAGGTACTTTCTTCCTACTTGTCCCTACAAAGGTGCAAAATGTCATGAAATTTAGTGCAAAGTGTTCCAATCTTGTATTAGACATTTTACATTTGCCTGATCTTGCAGCAAAGATACAACATACAATAAACTAGATAAAATACTTATTCAAATTAATTTCTGTAAAAAATAGGTTATATCACCACAGGAGAAGAGATGGAACAAAAGAATTTATTGGAAGAGCAGATGTTTCTTTACCAGGAGTTTTTCAGATTTGTCTCTTTATGAAACTATTTTGGTATGCATCTTTTTGAATGTGGCCATGAGCTTATAAAAAGCTTCAATATCAAAAAGAAGGTTCTTAAATACACAAAAAAATTTTTTAGAAAAACAGGAATTTTAGATCTATGAAATCTGAAGAAGTAATAGAGAAGAAGAGATACTGAAGAAGAAGAAAGATGAAGAGCTAGTTAAAAGAACTATTGAGTCATATATTTACACACCAACAGCTGGTATCTTTTAAGTATCATAACTTGATGCAATGTAATGCACAAGAGCAGATGCATAATGCAAAGATGTGGGAGTTTTCAATAAAATAAATAATTAGAGCAGGTGTAAACTTTAATACTTTTACTTACTGCTTCTCTTTTTAGGTTCATATTCATTTCTTCCATATTAGTATCTGCCTGTCCATGCACAGAGCGACCATGAATATAATAACCAAAGCAGCTGTGTGACAAGAGAAACACCGAAATCTAAAAGAGATGGGGGAAGAGAAGAATAATTTAATTAAACATTATAATTTTATTTTTGAACTTTTGAATTCACAGTGGAGATCAGCAAGACCAGCCCTTCTACAAATACAAAGTAGGCAGGTACCAAAATAAATATGGCAGAAAAATATTTACTAACTCTTTTACTGATTAGTTTTATCTATGTTTAACTACAAATACACACCAGCTTCAAGTTTAGTTTATCAACAGCAAGGATCACTACTTAATTCCACAGAGCCAAAAAATTAAAGCAAAGTTATTAGCTTTTGATTCAAAAATTATTTCTGTGATACATAATACATATGCATGATCCCAGTTGAGCTCCTAGGAGACTATTTAATTGAATTTCATTCTGTATGATACAATGCTTATCTATCACATAGAACCCAAAATTAACTCTTTCTACAACCTATGCACTACATGTAAAGAAATGCTTCCTAATATCTAGTCTAAACCTTCCCTGGCGCAACTTGAGGCCATTACCTCTTGTCCTATCACTTATTACTTGGTTAAAGAGGCTCATCCCCATCTCTCTGCAACCTCCTTTCAGGTAGTTGCAGAGGGCGATGAGGTCTCCCCTCAGCCTCCTCTTCTCCAGACTAAACAACCCCAGTTCCCTCAGCCGCTCCTCGTACGACATGTGCTCCAGACCCTTCACCAGCTTCGTTGCCCTTCTCTGGACACGCTCGAGTAATTCAGTGTCCTTTTTGTAGTGAGGGGCCCAAAACTGAACACAGTAATTGAGGTGCGGCCTCACCAATTTGTTACTTACAATTCTGTGTGAGCATATGTAACCAATTAACTTTAAAAAGCAACCTAAAAATCACAAATCTAGAAGAACATATTGATACCTATGGTTCCAGAATCTTTTTCCAATTAAAGTTTAACTGAAATTTTCTTGTAGATTGCACCAATAAAGTGAGCTGAAAGAAACATTGACTTTGGCTGTTAGCTAGTAATCTCTGATTAAATTCAATGAATAAATATTATTTAATATTCTTAAAACTATCTTCTGTATTATTCTATTTAAAATGCCACTGTACAAATGAGACAAAGAAATACTTACATTGCTCATGCAACACAAATCAACAAATTGGCTTATCTTATCTTCAACAAATCTTTCATAAAACACAGAAAAAAATATAATCTGAAATAAATCAACCAAATTTTCTTTTATTAGTTCATCAGATTTGACTTTATTAAGCAATTATCTTCACAGTTTAACACCTACAAATTACAGACTTCTGTAGTGGCCACCATTGCATTGGACTCTATGAAATGGGATTGACATCCTTCCTCTAAGAATTAAAGTTGTAGCAATAACCCGTTTTTCATTTTGAACTTGGAGATACTTCAAAGTTGTTTAAAACAAAACAAACATGGTGCATAAATTCACATCTTTGAGAGGATTAAAATTCTGACTACAAAGTAAGATGTCTCATAGCTCAGAAGATTAATTTTGAGTTCTAAGGTGTAACCATGCTAAAGCAGCTAAAAGTCTAGATCAAGCAAAACAGTTAAGAATATACCCAATGCTATGATACATAGTATGGATGGCCTAGTAATATATTCTAGCTTCCAAGAACCAACCTGAAAATGATAACTCAGTATGTCATGTGTTTCACATACCTGTAAGAAGGCAATGGCTAACCAGAGTGCAGCAGATACACCAAATCTTAAAATGCGGCTCCAAGGAGCTATGTAACTCTCACTGCTTCTTGTAAGACTGGAAGAAGAATCCATTAAGGCCAGGTTTGAAAATCCCACCACCTGAAGAGATAAGACGGTCAATATAACAACATGAGGCAATGAATAGTATTAATTATGACCCATCATAACAGGAAATAGAAGAAAAAACTAGGAAAAATGGACGTGGGAATAGTAGCATGTTCACTACGATAGAGCCCAATTGTGTGATCCAGTGTTATTACATTAACATAATTAAAAGCATAAACTGTTCATATATGTGTTGATACGTAAATTCAAAAACATACGCAGCTAAATCTCATGAAAAGTCAACATTGATTTTTACTGAAAAAACCCAAAAGATTCTACTGTTAGACTGGATAGAGATATTATTTCTGTCAAATTTCAGCTTTTTGGTCCTATATATTCCAGTGTTTAAATATTTTTTTAATCTGTTTTGCAACTGTAAGAAACTGATTTTTTTCTTTTTTGTTGACCAGAAATGTATTTCCCTCCACTGTTTTCATGGCTGAATCTACTTTAAACAAACAATCTAGAAAAAGTTCCCAAATAAAAAAGGAAACACTATGTCTTGAAACACTTAAGAGGGGAAAATTTGGTGAAAATCATTCAGAACTGAAGCTGCACCAGAAACATATTTGTGGTGGGTTGACCCCCACCACAGCAGGACAGGGAACAGGAAAAACAAAAGCAAGAAAAACTTGTGGATCAAGATAAAGACAGTTTAACGAGCAAAGGAAAGGGAAGAAGAAGGTGAAATAAAAACTCCATGACAAGTGATGCAAAGGCAATCACTAACTACCTCCTACAAGTAGACTGATGACCAGCCAGTCCCCAGAAAATCCCTCCCCTCCATTTTTATTGCTGAGCAAGATGGTATATGGTACAGAATACCCTTTGGTGAGTTGGGGCTTGCTGTCCTGGTTACGTTCTCCTCCCAGCTTCTTAGGCAGCCCCAGCCTCATTGCTGTTCAGCAATAGCCAAAGCACTGGTGTGTTATCAGCCCTGTTTTAGCCACAAATCCAAAACAGAGCACCCTATGGGCTGCTATGAAGAAAATTAACTCCAAGCTCAGTTTTGCTGCCAGAGTGCTATCTGCACTAGCCATGTAGCCAACACTGCCACAGCGACCCAGCGCCAACCAGAGGTTGCTGTGGTGCCAGACATGAGGCCTGAGGGGAGGGAGACTCCTTCTTCTACACTTTCCAACTTCCTCCAACTATTACTTTTCCTGGGCTGTTTTCTACTACTGTACAGCCTGTCACCATGATTTATGAGAACTGAACAGTCACTTTATCAAAATTGCTAACCCAGGAAGACAGGTTTTGAGCAATCCAGAAGTTTCCCCTTGTAGCAAGCAGGTGATGGTCGTATCTACCCCGTGCATTATACTTCTAGGGAAACTATGTTCCAAACTCCAGCATGACAATGAAAGTTATGAAGATTATCTGAGGTTTTCACAAACACCAATTTTAGCCTATTTAGGTATTTTTCACTACTTCCTCCACCACCAGTGGCAAGAAATGGATTCTCCAGTGGGAAATTCATAGCAGGAGTTGTAGAGCAAGATGTTAATCACTCTCTACTAAGAGTAGCCTCTCCCTTCTAGTAATACCAGGAACCTACAAAGAATAACCTAAAGAGATTGTTAGTTTTGGGAATAAGTGCTCGCTTTTCTCCCATTTCTTCCTTGTAACATGGTACCTAAGTTGGTCCTGGCCTGTATTTACCAACAGCAAAACCACTGATGTAGTGAATGAGGAAAGTTTGGGTTGTTTTACTGTATTTAATTTAAAAGAAAAATAGGAAACTTAAAAACAGAAATATAAAAATGAATAAAAGTATTTAAAATATGTAAAAGAACCTCACAAAACAACTATATGCTATGTGCTTTAAGAATACTTCCCAAAATAAAAGTATTTACCAAACTACAGAACAAACAAACCAGAATGTTTTTGAAAGGCTAAAGCACAGTTTCTCACCTATCCTTAAGCTGTAACTGAAGGCATACTGCCTTGTGTTACGCCATCAAAAAGAGAACTGGAACATTTAATTTCCTGCTTTATAAAAGGTCACTATAGCAAATTAGAAGGAAGGAAGCTCAGTTCAGATAAATATGAAACCAGAAATAAAGCTGTAGACTGTGGCAGGAGGGACCCAGTAGGCAAATAAAGAACTGAGTATGTACACAGATTTATCAGTCTCTTAAGCCATTTATGGTAATTCATTACCTTGAAAAAACCAAACAAACCTAACAAAGGTCTCTGAGGTAATTAAGGGTTGGTTTTGGGGTTTTTTTTAAGTCTTCCTTAATAAAATATTGCAATGACCTATACATACACACATATACATTTTAAAAATGTATTAAAATAATTGCTTTACTAAGGTACGTGTTTTCAAGTGAACTTGAAGGTCATCCACTATTACCACAGAGAATGCAAGAATTAAAAACCAGACCCTTATGTTACACTCTGGTTGTGAATCATAAAAAATCAGTAACATTAACAATAATAATTATAGTAATAATACCTCCAGAAAAAAAAGAACCGCAAGCACTTGAAAGAGGGGATTTATCTTCCTCACTGTCTGAATTTCATTCCATTCATTTGCTATAAAATATGTCCTCCATATGCTCACAGGTGCAGCAGCACTTCTAATAACACCTTCACCTAAAAAGAATACATATGATAGCTCTGAAATTTAATACTTGAGAGTAATATCCGAATTTAACGGAAGATGTTTATACAGACAAGCATAGTTTGAGTTACCTTCAACTGCTTTAAGAACTTTGCCCTTAGGTCTTTCCCAGTCAATAAAGAAAATATCTATAGTAAGTTGTGAAACCAGCAATTGTAAGAATTGCAGAGCCTAAGAAAAAAAAAGGAGAAATATAACAAGTAAGGACAGCAACAGAATATAGACAAAGATGAAGAAACAGTCACTGCACATGTCATTCATTAAACACAAGTAATATACTTGACTATACTTGAGACTGCAACTCGGTTACCAACTTTTGATACATCTTTTTTTTTTTTAATTTAAAAGTTTAGAATAATGGTAAGTCATGTGATGATGTCCAAAATTATGAACAAAATACAGCGAAGTAAGAAATTTAAAAAAAATTACTATTTTCATATAACATATTAACCTGTATTATGAATTCAAATTCAATACCCATCATTAATAAAATACTTGCATGTCCCATGAAGACAGAATACCGCTCTCTGAATTCTACAAGCATGTCTGAACACAATTATTTTAATATTTTCTTTTTAATCAAGAACTAACAGCACTTATATTCTGCTTCAAAAGAGCACTTGCTTTCTTGATATGGTGTTATTTTATGTGGGTTGCTTTACACCTTTACCCTTGGAAGAATAATTTTCCATAGATCATCTTCCTTAGATATTTTTTTCTCTATAAAGACTCCACAAAATAAATTTCTATGGAAAAATGATTTAATTCTTAGAATAAAATAATTGTTTATGTCTATACACTAATAAAATGAACTGTACAACATGTTTAAAAACAAGCTTTCTGAAAATATACAGAAGCATATGTTGAAATGTCTTTAATGCCAGAGGAAAAAAATATTTACCTTTAAACTAAATGCACATGCTATGTATGTAACAAAACCTTCTTCTTGAGATGGAAGTGGTAAGAGGACGGAGGCAAACTGCTGAGCCTATAATTGAGAAGTTACACTGAAATAGTACGGATGGCATATGTAACAACATACTAAGTGCTTAAGAGTGAATAACGTTTTGCAGAAAAAGATCAATATTTAATGTGCAATCATTTTGAATTTATAAAATATTTTAAGTGACTATTAAGCAGACTGCAAGTACAATGAATCCTAAGGAAAAGAAACAGGTGAACGCAAAAATTTAAGCACACAAACCAGAATATGATATTGAACTTGCCTCAACAGTCTGACCAGAAAGGCAAAAAAAAAAAAAAAAAGAAAGAAAATGAATTTGTGTAAAAATATATGTAGTATTAATAGGCTTTCATAACACCCAAATCTGGAAAAACACTTACCTTGAAGAACACAAGCCAATAAATGCCTGTGCCCACTGTGATGATAAAGAAAACGTTGGCAAGGTCTCCCGCATAAAACAGTAAGAACTTCAAAACTGTCTGCAATTATAAAAACACACCGTAGAGATCTGTAAAACTAATTAAGTAATGCATATGTACATTCATATAAAACATGCAGCTCACACTACAGGAAACTCTAGTACTGAAAAGTACCCTCGAACAAAATTTCTCTACTGCAGTCATATATTGATGGTATATTCAGTATCTGAAACTCCTACATGCTAGTCTTTGTTCGGAGAAGAATTAATCTGAAAACTAAGCCCACTAAACTGATTAGAACAGCTCTGTAAATACCTTTATTTTTAGGAAAAGTATTTCCTAATTGACAACATCAGAATCTAAAAAAATGCAAAAACCCTACTTCCTCAAGCGAGCCTAACTCCAGATCACAGTTCTATGCAGGTAGGCTAGAAATTATTTCAGTTACCTTAAGAAACAGAATAGTTATATCACAGAGAATAACAGCAAAAGTCTCCTCAAAGACAAGAAGACGTGTCTCTTTCTAGGTTGCCAGCTGTTTATACCTGCAGGTCAATTATAGAGCTTCCTGTACGCCTCTTCCAGCCTGCAGTCTTGAGAAGGGACCATAACACTGCGAGCCCACCCAACACACCCAGCGTAATCTGAAGAGAAAGAAAAAATATTGGCAGATATTTTTAAAAACCAAAAAATAGAAGTATATCCTTATATTGACAAATTAAAGTGAAATACAACTTACGTCAGTCTGAATCTGAGCCTCTGACTGATTCATCTCATAACTGACTGAGAATGAAACCTGAACATTAAGATACAAAAAGTAAATATGCATAGAAATTCTGAAATACTACAACCATTATAGACAGTGGTAGTTTTCACACTTTTAGTTGGTGGGAACTCCCATCTAGGGCTACTATACAATCTTCTTTTATTGTATACATCTGATCTGGTGTGCTACAGTGCCAGTCTTAGTACTAGCATGTGCTCTGTTACACTTAGTGCAGATTTTACCAACAGTAATGCTGGGGATAGATGCCTGCTATCTGCAAGTTACTAGCTGTACCTAATTATAATCCTTTCAAATGTGAATAATTTTTTTCATTCTGAAAGGAGACACCAAAGGTTTGATACTTTCCCTTTTATCAGTGTTGATTAAAAGTAACTTTAATGTAATGACACCAATATGCAAAATCATAAAGTGAGCTCTTATACATGGCTCAGACATGAATTATTTTTTTCCAGCTTGAATGAAATAAAAATTGTCATGCAGCATCAAAAGTGCTCCCTCCAACTTAAATATTTATCTAAACTACGACTTATTTTGACTTTGGTCTGAAAGATTTGTACAAGGAAGAAAAAAACGTTTGTGTTGGTTTTATAGCATTCTCGCCTGAGTCTTTGTCACTGCAAAGCTACAGTTAACATAGGTACGATAATGAACAGTATTTTTAATTCAGTTCAAAAAAAAAAAAGGACAACCCCCTCCCAAACCAATCCTTTCTCCCTCTTCACCTTGGCTTCCCAAAACATTTGTTCCTGTCAGAACTCATTCTTATCACCCCACTTGAATTTAAGTCTAAATATGCTCAGTTACTAGAAGCTCAGTGTTTATAGAACTTGGAATGAAATTCAATGTATCTTTTTACTTGCATAAAAATTGTTAAATGCAACAAAACATCCAAAATTGACAACACCTAAGTACATCAGATGTAGATGTAAGGGTAAAATAGTATAAGAGAAAATAGAGGAACTGAGAACAATTGCTTCTGCCATGGCCATTTGAATGAATTATTTTCTAAAAACAGTGCTGTTTCTGTGATTAAATGAAGACATAATTTAGGCAGAGAAGAATGTCTGACTATTTTTTCGATCTTCTAATTCCCTGTCTCTCCTTTCAGGCAGCTAATATGGAATGCAAGGAATGATTCTAGCACCTGAAATTTCTAGCTAGATGTCTATCTGTACTGGAAACCTGAACTGTCAAAGGTTGATAAGCAAAAAATGTTAATATTATAATTTTTTTAAATAGCAGAATTATTATTTGACTATATTAAGCTCAACATTTTCAGTTTTTAAAGCAGTGTGATCTAAAAAACAAGGGACAGGAATGGGACATCTGAGCTGCTGCCCATCATGAGAAGTAAAAGGGCAAGTAGGAAATGCCCCTCCTGCATCTGCTACAGCAGAAGTCAGTGGCTTTCAGTAGAGAAAGATCCCCCAAACTGATCTCCAACCATTCTGGCTAGATTTTTGGATTATTTTACTTTAATTCTTAGAGATGTGCTGTAAAATAATACACAGCAGACAAAACACTAAAGGATGTTTTAGATATATTATCAGTATTTTAACTTAAAGTACAGGTGACTTGAAATGTCTGTGTCATAACAACCTTCTCTTAATGCATTGCTTTAAATAAAAATATTCAATTTCTTGCATAAATTGCTGGTTTCAGTGCATTGCATGAAGAGTACTCTTCCTGTTATTTTCTGTGCGTAATTTATTTGAACTGTAGCATACTCTAGCATTATCCAACCAACTGTAAAATTCTAAGTACTTCAAGTTAAAAAAGACTCAAAATAAATAAAAAATACTTTGAACTGCTTTGTTTTAAAAGCTTTACATTTTAGTGAAAACTTGCAACTTCAAAACTGAGCAGAACCAGAAAGTGCTTATTAGATTTTTATAACACCACCCAAAATGTTCACTCAACTGGAATTCCAACAGAACTAAAAGTATAATTAACAGATCAGTTCAATTAAGATAGCACAAAGATCTCACCATCACACTCTGGGTTTCAGGGTTTTGGACAAGCACATCTGTATAAGCAATAGTAATTAGAGGAGGGTAGATAGTTCCTCTCTGAGTATGGGATACCAGACGAATACTGCAGAAACACAGAGTATTATTTTTAATACAGAAAATGAATGAGTTGCTTGGAAAGCATTAATTGAAACTTGTACTAATAAGAAAAAACTAAATGAACAGAACAACCTGATCAATAAAATGAGAGTTTCAAACCCAATGACATGGCAATTCACATTTTAAAAGCAACTGGAGTGTACAAAAGCATGTACACAAATATATAAAAAAAGAAGCTGGGAAGGTTGGTTTATTTGTAAGAAAACAGCTGAATCAATCTTTACCTACTGCTCACATTACAACAGCCGCAACTGAAGCCAATTCCAAAAGTTAACTTTTCTCGAAACTTTACAGAAAGACCTTTTTCATGTGCATTTTGAATTTTTGGCCTCATCCTTTTTTCAAAGCTAGGGGTGGGAGGGGGTTCTCCTAAAATACATAAGCTAATCCTTATTTTTCCAAATAACGTAGTATGTAATTCTCAGCAAACTGAGTTAGTTCTTAATCTTCAGGATGATTACTTGTATGGATCAGTACACAGTACTACTCAGCAATCTTTTAAACTCATAAATTGTGAAGAAGAGCTGAAGGAAAAGGGAGATCTCAATTTTTAGACAGTCTTCTCAGAGGAAGACATTATATAAAGAACGAAAAAAAAAGAGGTTCTTTCAAAACATATTCCAGCTGAGATTAACCATCAGTAATGACCCTAACAGGCAGTCTCACAATTTCAGTTAAATAACTGCAAGCCTATTCTGGATTGTACAACGGAACAGGCAACAGTCTTTAAAAACACTGCAAAAAATAATACTGAGTATGAAATAGCATCCCTGTATAGTCAGCACATACACATCGAAAAAGAATCAACAGAGGAGCTTCTAGGTCTTTCTAGACGACACCTGCTTCTAAGAGGTGACTGAATGTCTGCTAAGGTGCATTATGTATACATAGTCTGATCTATCCTACCTGCAAAGTAATCACAGTAGTTTTAGCCCCCACAAGTCCATGTTTGTGTTTTCTCACTCACTCATCAGAACAACCTATGGAAACCCTTGCTATTTCCAAGTGTGCAATGGAAAAAGCAGCACAGGACATACTAGAAACAACATAATAAACAACTTTCTTTTAAGATAATAAAATGCAGACTGCAGAAAACTGGCTTTATTTGCTATGTATTATATATTACATGCAATTAATCACCTTATTGTTATTTTGCTAGCAATCCGAATTACTCTTGGTAGTTTTCCCAAGTCATTCTCTTTTCCACTTAGCGCATCCACCAAAAAAAATCGACGAGTCAAAAGCCAGTTGTTCATATTACTGCCTTTGAAAAAACATGACAGTCACTTAATATTTAAAAAGAATGAAATCTACTAGAAACGATACCTATAACTGTTTAATACATATAACTGTATAATACATATAACTGTATTCAGGATGTAAAATTATTTTCAACTTAAACAAATACATAACAAAATTAGATTACTTTATTTGTTCATATTATTTATTGGGCTGGTGTATGCAATCAAAGGTTGCACTTAACACTATCAGAACGTGCCCATAAAATAGTAAATTCTTAAAACAGAAACAAGTTATGGTGTGTTGTGGTATCTCTAAAAACAACTCAGTAACAGTAATTAATACAAATTACTTCTATCTGAAGCTACACAGATTATTTAAACTCACAGAAATGTTACTGACAGTCTTACCTTGATTAACAAACATTTCACTGTATTGAAGATTCAAGTTTAAAACTGGCACGGCCCAAAGATATTGTTGTCCATTGTCACCATTATATTCAAGGAATAGGTCATAAAAGATTGGATTAGCAAAATCCAATAAAATCTTGGAAACTGAAACTTTGCACTACAAGAAAAAGAAGTTAAAATAAAAAGATCACTTTAGCCATTTAATGCTTTTATCAAGTTGTGGATTCTTCCCTTACAAAATTATTGTGGAATCCCTTTGACTTCTTCACAAAAGACAAGGCATTCCAGCTATTTGCAAGCAATTACAAAGTGCTAACGACTTTATACAAACCTCTTAGAAATTAGTGCAATTGACTAGAATGACTAATGTGGAGAATGAAGCTCTGCTAACATTTTTCAACAGATTAGGAAAAAATATCCTAGCAAATTTCACAGACATAAAATTTGAAACAGCATAAACACTAAAGTCAAGAAACATCAATGCTGAAGTCATGGAGTACTGTGTTTGGTTCTGAGCTCACCAGTACAAGAGAGAAATGGACTACTTGATGTAGTCCAGTATAGGCCACTAAGATGATGAAGGGACTGGACCATCTCTCCTACGAGGAAAGGCTGAGGGAGCTGGGACTGCTTAGCCTGGAGCTGAGAAGGCTCAGAATCTTATCAATGTGTACAAATATCTGAAGGAGAGCATACAAGACAGCCAGTGGTGCCCAGTGACAGGAGGCAATGGGCACACACTGAAACAAGAGGCTCCCCCTGAGCATCAGGAAGCACTTTTTGACTGTGAGGGTGACTGAACACTGGCAGAGGTTGCCCAGAGAGGTTGTAGAGTCTTGCTCCTTGGAAATATTCAGAAATTGTCTGAATGATGTCCTGACAACAGGTTCTACAGACTCAATATATCAAAAAAAGAATAACCATACTTGACTAGTTCAATGATCCTGAAATACTGAAATAGGATTCAACAACATCAAACAATATGGAAAAGTGAAAATATTTAACAAAGATTTGTCAAAATTATTTCGTAAATACTTTAGTTTTCAAGGACTAAAGCTTTAACAGCTATTATGCTACAGGACTTTCACACTGCCCAGGTAGCAACCAGAGTTTATACATTTTTATACTGCAACACATAATGTGGGGAATGGTTTTGAATGTAGATGAATTAATAAATAATATTATTCGATATCTAATGATGCTGCACACACATATGGAGTTTTATAAAAATAAAGATGTTATTTCTCCACCCGTCTGCCAAAGAGACTACCACCTCCCCATTTAACATGTAAGTGACAAAAATTAATGATGCTTATTGCTGGCAGAACCACGTCTGTGGCTGATTGAATTTAGCACATAAGTATACACAAGCTCAAGTGTTCTATCTCCTTTTCCTTTCCTGGTGTTTAGCAAGGTGCAAAAACTCCGATAGTTTTTTCCATAGTTAAGACAGCTAAAGAATCTCTCCTCTGATGAGTCATCTGTTTGATTAAAACTTGCCTTCAATCTCTTTATTGAACTCACTGAAATCAGGGCATACTTTAAAGAGTTAACGGACATGGCATGATTGCATATGCCTTCTTTCCATATGAAACTTGGCCAAAGATGGAGACAGGAAAATTAGAAGTTACGACAGAAAGTATATGACTGTCAGAATTCAGGCACTGTGTGCTTCCACTGAGAAGTCAGCAACCTCACTAATACAAATGCTAGTTCAATTTATTTTGATTATCCTTTGTAATAAACAAGTTTTGTGATGTATAAATATTCTTTAAAAATATATTATATCACTCAATAATAAAGAAATTAAAATAAGCAACAGTTTCACAAGAAAGAAGTCCACATTGCATCTTATAGCTAAACTCCAGAGGTCCTTCAATATGCACTGAATTACTGAACATGTATAAAGCAACTAAATTAAAAATTCAGAATAGCATCTTATCTCTTACTTACACTTTGTTGATAAGTTGTTCCAAATGTGTAAGCTGCATTCAATTTAGTTTGGGTATCAGGACAAAGCTGAACAAAACATAATTATAATTAGGTTAATTCAAAAGGTATAATTTTCTCACATTAAATATTTACAGGTACCCCAAGCAGTTTATGTGTTCATGGCTCTCACAAAAGATATTTTGTTCTATTTTTTAAGAAGAGAGGGATTGAGTTTGAAGAGTAAACACGATTATTTATTTTACTAATACTGGTGTTCTTAAAATGCTGCTTTAGCTTATTCATACTGGCATAGTATTTTTCATTTCCATCACTGAAGTTGAAATCTGTGGACAGCAGCATCCAACCAGGCAAGATAATCTTTTTGGGGACTGAATGTTCAATGCACTGTGCTGCCTCAAGCTTTATTAGTGGCTTCTGCTAAATCCAAGAATCCCAGGAGAAAAGAGCTCCACATTCATATTGCCCCCCTTTCTCTTGAGCTAGCATTCTCACAGGATCAAAGTTACAAAGGCAAGTAACAGGTTTTTTTTTTTTTCCTTTTTCAGTGTAACTGTTACATTTTCTGCAAAGAACAAATCATTCTAATCAGAACCCAGGAAAATGGACCAAATTCTAACTAAATGAGCATGGCACTTAGTGGAGGGCGTAGCCATTTTCCCAACATGAAAATCAAGTCTAAATTTACATAAAACACAATTCTATTACTGTGCAACTGAAATCCTGGGAATTGTTACAATTATGCATTGAGATTGCTTTAGCACTGTGATGTCTTATCAACATGCACAATCTATTACATTAAAAGAGGCTGTGAGTGGAAAAGCTATTCCTTTCCAATTGATTTTGATAGCTACTAAAAGCTCTGCATTTAGGAAGTTAATGTCTCCCAATAAACCTTAAAATCTATGTCAAAATATATAATTTTCTATGCACAGTAATTGGCTTAGCAACCTGTTTTCTCAGACACTAGTTTTCTTTACAATTTGAGAGGCAGATGTAAGACAGTTCATCCTGAGACAATAACAAAAGAAATAGCAGTCACTATCTAAATCCTGAATGTCAGCTGTTCCTCTGTAGATACTGAAGCATTTGAAGTGACATGCTCCATGAATAGCCTGAAAAAGGGGGCAGACAATTCCCAATTGTTCTTGCTAGTTTTCCTATTGTTGCCTGCCTAGGGAATTGCTGAGTGCCTAGATCACCACTGGACTGCTAAACAAATTCTACTCTGTAATGTGTTTCACAGCTGCCAATTTCTGTTAACTGTTAGGCTAATTACTTGCTACTTGCTGCTTACTTGCGTTTTTCACACCCTATCTATAGAGCATGGTACTGCCGAAGTAGGTGTGTGTGCAACTGAAATCTGAGGGTAGAATGTTCAAGGGTACTGTGAATCTTCTAGCCAATGTTCCCCATTTCTATTTAAAGCCTCCAAGTGAGTTTTTAAAACTTTCTGTTTTGAAAAAGCCAGGCAGATCCTGGCCAAAGTGTATATTTTTATATTTAAACCCAAAAGAAATAAGCAAACAAAAAATCCCAAGAGAACCTAAAGAAAATGGGGTGGTAGATCAGCTTTCCTACCTCTCTTGACAACGACATAACGACTGATTTGCTTTGGCATCCCCATAAGGTGTGAAAACAGGTGACAGCACCTAATAGGGACATACTCATAGAATCATCTGTAAATGTATGTGGACTGAGAGCTAAAGAATATGCTTTTCTTGACAAGAAAAAGAGGGCTAATAATAAATTATGTACATGGGTAACTGCATGCTGAATGGAAGAAAGAGATGGTTGGTTCCAAACAACTGGTGCTGTTTCTCAGAAATTTCCAAAATTCCAAATTTATATTGGTCCAATGGATGAAGGCAATGTTGCTGAATTTATACTTTTGATTTTGTAGAGATCATCTCGAGCAAGAATCAAGGGCTATTTTCCCCTAATCTAGCTCTATAGTTATCTTATGAACTGTCACTAGTATAGTAACCAAACTCTTGACTTCTGTTTTAATTTGGCTAAAGGCAATCAGAATGTTATAGTATCAACAAAAGATAATTAAAATCAAACATACCTGTAAGATGCCTCCTTCCAAGCTTTGCCATTTAAGGAAATTTCCTGCTGCATCAAATGAGGCTGCAATAAACTGCAGCTTTACATCCTGATGATGAAAAAAGATAAAGAAACAATGAAACTGCCATGAAGTGGACATACACATTTTAGGGACTGCTGTCTCATCATTTGATGCTTCCCTAAAACTTTCATCACAAAGCTTCATTTTTTTCCCCCCTTTGATTTTATGTTTTTAATCTTGGTTTTGGTAGTTTACTTTTTTTAAAAAGCATACATTACCATTCTTCTACAGCTTCACTGGTGATGTGGAAAAAGTTCCAAATACTTCTACACAGGTAGATGTGCCCTAAACTAATCAGAAATCTATGCAGATTTCTAATGTATACCAGGCTGGGATCTTGAGGGCTTCAAGGACCTTCAGTGTTAGGAAAAATAGTGAGTATTTTAGTTGTTAAAACAACTGCTGCATTGCAACGTTGTTTAATTTAAAACACAACATTTTAGAATATGGCTGAAAAAACCTAATATTTTAGAGTCAGTAAAAAAACAAGATAAATTTGGCAGCATAACTGACAAACAGGTTATCACTATCACTACTTACTTTCTGTGATTAGTGTAACTTGAGTAAGCTATTACAATTATTCTAATTTTACAATGAATCTGTAAAATAACACACTTTACTGTTTGATTTACTGTTTGATTCCTTCTTAAAACTGTGCCAGTTAACAAACTACTTAAGCAGTCCATCTCTTCCAGGGATGGATACCTGGCTTTGTTAACACTGAAATGATTGTTTTTCCTCACCTCTTTTTTTTTTTTTTTTTTCCTCTAATTCACTGTAGGAAAAGGAAAAGGCTGCAGTAATAGACCAAATCCATCTCTGATACAACTCAGCTTGTAGAGATTTGTAACAGAAATATTAAGGTTGATATAAATGAAGTAGGGATAGAAATGCATGTGTAAGCATCAGAAGCAACAAAAAGAAAGGGTTAAACACCACATAGCAATAATGAGGAACATTGTTCCCAGCAATAAAGCTAGAGAAATGGGTTGTGATGAATCCATGGCACAGACAACTTGTCAGCATAAGACCCTGCACTGTACCAGGAGAATAGCAGCAAAGTTACAGCACATCACATATACCCCTCTTCTTCCAATGAGGTCACTAGGAAAACTGACAAAAGGATGCATATATTTCAAACAAGGGAAAAAGACAAAGCCCAATTTTGCCTCAGATTTACAGAGATTAAAGTAAACAAGATTCTGAAGGAGAGTGCCAAAAAAACTAGTAACTCCTAAGGGGTATAAAAGATTTGTCTAATTACTAGTTCATCCCTGCCAATCCAGAGTAACCTTGGGGACACAATAAGGACTTAACAGCTGGCATCCCTTATTCCTTGTGTCACACACAATTGATCCTGGTCAGACCACCCAGGCAAGCACATGAGAATGTAGGTATGAGAGTGTGAGCAAAACAAATGCGTGAGCGAGTGAATGTAAGACAGTAAAATCATCTTACATAGAGATTTTTTACATAAATACTGCCTTCCTTTTCTGTAAGATCTCACGCTGAGTTTTGTTACACTAACTGCCTAAAAATTATCTTTAGTGGAGCCACATCTGTAATAAATCTAACCCTCTTTATGTGATGACGTCCTCTTCCTAATGTCTGCTTCCCCATGTCTACCACCCAACACCTACCTTATCTGTTCCTTTAAAACTGAAGATTGTAGGGAAATGATTCGCCTCAAGCACTTGGGATGCTAATCCTGGTTGATCACCGTAATATAGCCATGGAAGATTATGCCGCCTGAAAAATTACAATGTTTTCTCTAAAGAAACAATGTTTTGCACCAAAGAACATTTAGAATAACAATTTCAATAAAACATTACTAAAGACCAAAAGTTATGGAAAAGGCAACTTACCAGAAGGCTATCGAATGAACTATGCCTAGCCTTGCTGTATTGACATAAATATACTGAAATAAACCACAGGCATCAGTACCTGAAGAACTCAATGAGTTCATATTCATCACACACATATTTCCAAGAGCTTGGCATGCTGTTAGATTAGAGTACAACTGCAGTGGAGAAACACAAGAACACAAAAAAGTATTTATTTACCCCTCCTTTTGGTGAGGCAGTCGTAAAATTAATGTTACCTTTAATAAGCCACTCCTAAACTGTCATTTTTACTGGAAAGTAATTTTGTTTTGTCAACACCTAATATTTTCTCCCAGCTATTCAGGTTCCATATTTTTATAGGTCTGCAGATGGCAGCATGAAATCAATCCTCTTATTTTTACAGTTTATTTTAGTTGCATCAGCTAGATGGTATGATGTGACAGAAATGTCAAAATCTGCATTTAGAAAATGAAGTAAGAATCAAAATGTTTAACACCACTTAGGCGGTACGACAAAGATGACTCCATCAAAGACCTAAGACTGACAACTACCATTGCATGTATCGCAAATATCTTCTTTTGAGTTTTAGTACTTTTTCTATTCTGCTGTTCCTAAACTATGTTGTATTTATACCATTGCTCAATTCTGGTAAACAAACCACTGCCATGATAGACAAAAGTAGTGCCTGGCATCTGTGCAGCCATCACTGCACTAGTATTAACTTGCCACCGCCTATTGCCTTTGTGCGGGTCAGATCGGCAGCTGCACGTTACAGTCAGGCACTACCTCTGAAGAGCTGAGCAGGCTGAGGCAGATAAACAGGATAAACTTAGGTAAGTGATGAGGACAGTCTCACTTTGTAAAAAAGAATAGGATAAGTAGGACAATACATCTCAGAGCTGTGTGTATGAGATGGTGATGGGAGCAGCCACAAAAGTGATTGGGGAAAGTACTGAGCAGAAGTCTGCTGAAATACTGACAGAGAGAATGCCTGCCAGCCTGGGAACCAGGCCTGGGAATCAGAAAGATCCTTGAGAAGTTCAGCTGGGTACCTAAACACCAGAGACATCTTGAAATGTCATCAATAAGCACAAAACCAAGGAACTGTAACAGCTGCTTATCATCTGGAAAGGTGAAAAATAGTCTGGAAAAGAGGCAAAAAATTCTAAAAAAGTAGCCATTGGCAACTGCTATTGGCTGTTCTAGCTGAAAGAGCAGAAAAACAGTCTGCAAAAATACAAACTGGTTTGAGAGAATATAAAATATCATCATCTATTGGCTGCTTCAGGTGGTGCTGTCCAATGCTGCCTTATGTCTCTGTGATATAGAAATTACTTACTTTATACCCAAAATGAAGAGTGAATCTGTCCCTGTCAGTCTGTCTGTCTCTCACACACACACACACACACACACAACTTCCCCTGCACAACCTTTTCTATGAGCTCTCCTAGGCAAGTTATGGCCTAGGACCACTGCTGGGGACAGCTGGCCGACTCCAGACTCGTGATGTGGGTCATCTTCGAAGTGAGACTTCATCTGTCATCAATTTCAAGGCACCACTCCTGGGAGTGGTTTGGTGAGCACTGCACTGGCACTATTTTGAATAATATATATATATAGGTGTGGATATAGGTAATTGATGATAAGTGTATTTGCTGCTTTACTAGTGATAATTTTGTAGTAACTTGTAATATTGAAATATATGCTTGCTGCTACTATTGATTGCTGCTTCCATTAGAATACATATATACTTGCTTTATTAATCATAAGTATACTTACTTTACTAATAGTAATTTGTAGTAATCTGTAATAAAGAAATGTAGGAAATAAAGACTCCGCGTGCTTGTGTATTATGGAATTCTGCAAATCCACTGTTGTGATCTTTATATACCTGTAGGCCAGGTAACTCTTTGCGTTGTGACAGATTAGGAGAAAAAGTAGGGCCTGAGAAGTTAAAATCTGATTTTGAGGAGAGGAAATGAGGATGTGTGATAATTGGTAAAAAGGAGGCAGGGGCATATCCCCTTCACAAGTGTGCATGATTCTGTTGCTGCAGCCACTCTTCCACCCATGGCTACTGCCACTCGGAGCAACATAATGGTAAATAACACTTGCATACATAAAGGAAAGCAAAGCTAAAAAGGATGGTTCTATGATCATCCTTCTCCATCACAAAAAAAATTGAGTAACTGAAAGCCAAATAAGAGGTAAGGACCAATTGCCGATCAATACCAAATATGTAAGAAGTTAATTTTCTGAGCAATCCCTTACTGGGTATACTCAGGAACAGTTCACATACCTACTGACTATTGCAGGATTTTTTCTTTAACCCCATTTACCTTGTGAAGATTCCAACCCTGGAGACTTGCATTAACATTGACTAGTGCTCAATATTCTTTCTAAACATTCTATATGTGTACTTCTTTCTTATTTACTGTCATCTCAAAATAAGATTCTTTAAAAATAAGCAAGCTAACTTCCAAAAATTACAAGTTCCATGGTTTTATACAGAGTATCACTTCTGTATAAAAAAGCAAACTGCAAACATTAATGAAACTCACCCAACAGGCAGAGGCTGAGGACTGCAGGTTTTTCAGAAACCATACTGATGTCAGTGTTATACCCTGTAAATAAGGAACTACTTCACTGCCTTTGTTCAGAATAATTTATCCATAATATAAGAGTCTGGAAAACTGTCAGCTAAAAGATGCTACTTATTTTTTCTAAGAGCTTTCTGTCCTTTGTAAATGTCTCAGTCAAACCAGCTCAGTTCAAAACACAACCATAATGCAATAATTTCTTTCGCTTCACTAAATTTGACAAAATATACAGAACAAGAGCAGAAATATTTAAATCTGGAATATGGATTCTGTGACAAGGTAGTTTTCTTTACTGTACAAGGGAAGTACTAATGATTTCAAGGGTAAGGTGTTGACTGGGTTGTAAATTTAACTCAGGACTAAATTTGCCAAATTAATTATTTCAAACCTGCTTTTTATAACTACTCATACTTGAACTAAACATAGCTTTCATACATACTGTAAGCAACTGAAAAGGCATGTTTTCAATAAAATGTTATTTAGAAGATGACATTTTCAGAAAGCAAGACTGATATTTGCTGTCAGGAAAACTGAAGACTGCTTTTTGCTTTCTTTCAAGCAGTGGCCTTTAACATTAACTCAGTTAAGAACAAAATACATCTATTAGCCACATAGCATTTCCTGAATTCAAAACTACTTGGAAAATGGTCCTAACTTCGAGATTTCACAACTAATAAAAGTTCATTAGCTAAAACACTTAAAACACCTTCTTCTCAATAGAACATATTTTCATCCATTAGCCAATTCAAGGAGTTGAACAATTTCATACACAACCTCAAATTGCATAGGTGTCCATTTTCTTCTACCAGCTCTAATCGTCTGACAACTAAAAATGCCCTTTCAATCCTTATATCTCCTTTCAAATATTTTATATAAATATCAACTACATATTAAAAAAAAAAAAAGGAAAGAAAAAGCCCAGAGGCCCTCATAGACTCTTCAGAATGTTTTTGTGATACAAGAGTGTGTTTTAAATACATATAATTAATACAACAGACCACTTGCTACTTATTTTGATACTTAATCCATGTAAATTACTTCCTTTCTTCAGTTTCCAAGAGGGCATGAATTTTCTTAAACATATTCCATTACAACAATGTTTGTCTGGTCTACATGTCTACAGTCTATCTTGATGCATATCACCTTGCAATCACCTTGATCAGACAACAAACCACCACCTTTGTTTTTCAGGAATGGAATTTAAAAGACTTAATTAAACTAAAGAATGAGATAGCATGAGAATATTTTAGAATAAACACTTACCAGCTGCCCAAAACGAACAGTTGCAACTCCCTTTGGAGGTAAGCTTTCACTGGCACTGAAACACAATCCCCCAGTCTGGGGAAAAAAAAAAAAAAAAAAAAAAGACATTTATACACTTATCAACATATCTTTTTCTGAGCTTCAATAGAATAAGCATTCTTGTACTCACTAAAATGTTTGGGCTGCTGCAGTCACAAGACTTGCTTACATTGATGAATGTTTGTTCACATCTTACACACCTATGGATCACAAACATGAAGAATTCACTTAAAATGTAGTTAAATATGAGATTTAGTATTTAGCGAAAGCCAATTTCATAGTATGCCCAAGAACACTATCAGCATCTTCACTAGTTCGAACTGAAATCAAAAGACATTATCGATTTGTTTCTATTGTCATTGAAGTAGAAAATAAATGAAACAGTTAATTATCAAAATAACAATTCTGTTTCTGCTTCCAATCCAAAACCAGCTTTTCAGTCACGCTAAAGCAAAACTAAGAAACAAACTAAGCGGCTGGTCATATAAGGACTTCAGTGAACACAAAACATGGGGTTGAGGATTTCCAATTCACTGCTTTTAAAACTGTCATGCCAAAATACAGAAGTGACACGTTTAAATTTATCATCACAAAAGGCAAAATACTCACCTATTTCCTGATGCATCTGAAGCAGAGAACGATTGCTCACTTCCATTACAATGTATGCACAATGCTTCATTAAGCAAGATGCCATCGATAGCTCTTTCCACTAAGTGGAAAAGAAAAGCAACTGTGATAAAATTGCATGATGCACAGTATGTCACACAAGCTCAGCAAAGTGTGAAAAAATAGTGCCTATGCAGATCTAAAATAAATGCAAAAACTTTATTTAAAAAAAAAAAATCAAGAGTACAACTTGCATGTAACATTCACTATAAATGCACATTCATGTATGTATATGTGTATTGTTTATAGCTATGTACATGCAGTTTAGTTTTCATGAGAAATGCAATATTTCATGTCCAGTTTTGCTGTTCCTTTGTTATTTATTCTGAACCAAATTTCAAACCAAGGCTTCATTGCAAAGCTAAAACTCAAAACATAAAGTTTACAAATTACGGGAAAAAAAATTTTCATTTTTGTCTGAAATTATTCGTGCAAATGTCACAAATTCAAAGTTTCAAAACTACATCTTCCAGCAATTAAATAATTTCACAAGAGATTTTGAGTCTAATTATATTAAAAAAAAAAAAAGATACAAAGAGAATCAAAAGAATTACAATACTAACGTTCTTTCTGCATGTTAATTTATAGAATCAGCTTTGCTGTCAATATTTTGCCATAAAGGCTCGTAATGTATTTTGTAACTCTCATAAAGTTTAAGGGAGATGATTGGTATTCACTCTTTTACAGATTCCTAGGAAAATTTTAAGTTAATGATCTGGAAAACCAAAATGGACATTAGTAATACTTACTCAAAGAATTGTAGGCACACGGAAAGTCTTCTCCATCCTGTGTCTTTGAAAATAAGGAAAACTAGAGCTCCCAAGAATTTTTCTGTTTTACACCCTTGATGAAAATTATACTTTGCTCTTAGTTTTTTACTATGCAAGATAAGCAAAACTGTAGTTAACACAGACACTAAAGTTAACATTAAAATTAATTTTCTGTGTTTACTGAAATTCATCTGCAACTGAGAGCATCAAGTAAGAGGCACAGATGTAGGGAAGCACATCACAGGAAATCACAGATACAGGCATATCTGTGCCTATATCCATGTAATCCACTGATATTAATGCACAGTAGTCTGCTTTGCTTGATCAAGCTGTTCTGTTCCACCTACTCACACATGTATAATTCCTGTACTGCGAAGTACCTACGCATTATATACTTCAAAATATTTTAATGTTTTCTTAGTCTATATTGACATTGTTTTATTCCCATTTTAATGTCTCCACCCAGTGTCAACCAGCTTAAAGGAAGTGATATACCAGTATTCATTTTTTGAATGTTTGTGTAATAGTTTTTATTGCAGTGAACAACGGTACAGACTTAACTGTTTTCTTTCAGGAATGAGGTTTAAGATCAAGAGGAAGGTTGAATTTTTACATTAGAAATGTAAACATGTTAAATTTCCTTTCTTATTTAACAGTAGAGCATGTCTTACTGAAGTCAAATATCTAAAACAAGCACTAATATAACTTCCACATATTTCTTACCTAATATTTCATTATTGAGGCATTTACATTTTCCTTCTGAAGTTAGGCCTTTAGGACAAATAATACAATTCCACCCATCTTGAGTAACGCCGCTCTAAAATAAAATGTAAAACTATTAAAATTTTCAAAAATATAGACATCACCCAATATCTGTGAAGAATGCCTGATTCGGATGTTACTAACTAGAAAATGTGTTCAGATACATTAATAACATTCATGAAGCTTTTCAAGATAAAAAAAGGGTAAACAATCTAGAAAAAGTCATTCCTATGCAGACATAGACTAAAAAAAGTGTTCTTAAGTTTTTCTGAACCCATTACTTAACATCCTTTAGAGAAGATAAGAGTTGATTAAAAGTGGAAGGTTTAAAAAAAGATATAGAGGTTCTACACTGGAAAGAAGTAACCAATAAACGTAACAATGCATATTTATATTTATAAATATGCAGAGGTAATGGAAGTGGAGGATTTTAAGGGAAGCAGCTAATGTAACTGCATGAAATTTTGCACGTACCCAAACAGTTCACATCCATGCTTATTTTGCACTATGAAGTAGCTGTACTACATATCAAAACCAGTGAGGAAAATTAAGATCCTCAAGTGATACTGATGTTATTCCCTTCTGCACTATCGTTTTATCTTTGCATAAGCCTTGCCATAGGATCAAAGACAAATGCCACCATTACAGGAAGGAGAAAGAAACAGCAGCATGATCAAAACACCAATGGATATTTGTCAATGTCTTTGTCTAATGTAGCAAGAAGATGGAAACAAGAGGGAAATAATCTACCTTACCCATTAGCCACTGAACACCTAACTTGCACAACTAAGCTGGTCTCTTGAGAGTTCTTCTACAGTTACTGGAGAGAAAGAAGTACTCAGGAAGGCTTTCACCCTGAAAAGTTGTTTTTGCTGGAGAAAAATTACTTCTCTATTTATTATAGTGGGAAAAAGCTGGTTGAGCCTGGTGCCTCTGCTTCAATGCTGTGAATATGACCCAAAATTATAGCTTAATTTGTCAAGAAAGGTAGAAAGAACTGACCAAACTACAAAGATATATATAATTAAAGTAACATAATACCAGCAGCTTATATTGAAGTAAAAAATCAAAGTATGAGGGACTATGAAGATACGGCCTAAATATTACAATTTTATATAATAATAAGTTACCTATGAGCTGAAAAGCATCTTTGGCATTCTATAAAACAGTCATCTCTGGACAAGGATAACATAACAGGAAGCAGAAAAGAAACGCAGCAGAAGGAAATGAAACATTTAAAATACTTTGTCTGTCAAATTTACAACAAAAAAATGCCTACAAAATAGTAAAAAACATTTTTAAAGAGAAAAAAATTACTACCTATAAGCATGGTCTTAAAAATTCCCAAGCAAAGACTATTATGCAAAACGATTTTAAATTAATGAAACGTAACTTGCAGTCAGGAGGAAATTTCAAATTAAAAAACCATTATTTTTATGGCAAAGTACGGAAAGTTCAATACTTACCATATTTTCTGGGCATTTTTCACAAGTAATGGAGGATCCACCATTACTAGAAACCATTCTGTATCCTGGCTGACATACACATGAACTACCTGGAAAAAAAAACCAAATTCACTTTTAAATTTTTTTTTCACAGAATACTGGGAACAACTGCTATTGTTCTCAAGAGATCAATATAGATTATTAGATGGACAAATAAAACACCTGAGTGAGAAGTGCATGAAAATCATCTTGCTTTTTAAAAAATGTTCATGTGATAGTTTGTACAAAGATGTTTTGGGAAAATGTTACTAGGCTGACTGATACACCCTGGTGGAACCAGAGCTTGTGCTTTTGTGAGTTTTTTTAAACTAAACTGTGTCAGTTGGTCTAATAACAGATATAATCTCTCCCTCTAAATCTTGCCACAGTGTCATTCTTAGCCCATTCTCTCTACAACACCAGCATTATATATTTGTACACAGTTTTTATCCTTTGAATAGGCAGTCAGTCCTAAAAACGAAATACGTTTATATGCAAAGGTTCTTCAAAATACAACTGTCATTTGTAAAGCTATTTTAAGCCCAAAGCTTTTAAAATTGTGCATGGGGATCAAGCTTTATATTGAATGTTTTTCAGCAAATAACAGAACGTACTTAACATTTAGTATGAAATTAAATTAACCACTACTTTCATGGCACATCATAGTGCATACCTGCTAGTGCTCAACAACTTTTTTTTCAGAAACTTTTTCAGTCTCACTATCATGGACCTCTCTCTGTATTTTTAAACACTTACTACAAACCAAAACTGATCCTATGTACTAATAAACTGTATTTATTATTAAAGCTTATTGACCTGTGCATGTAAAAATCATGTACAATTCTGTGAAAAGTTTTATAACCTTAAAGTACATTCTCATGAGACCAGTTTTACAGGAATATGATTTGTCAAAATGATCAACCATTCATACTTAACTGTGAAGAAGAAAAAGCCTGATAGGATTAGATCAATGAAGAGACTTGAGTTGTGACATTCACTATGACAATACTTAAATTTTTAGGTATGTTGCTTCAAAGCAGAATCCACAGTGATGAGCCAGACGTGGAGTGCATGGGCAGACCTGTGCAATCCCAAGTGGAATTCAGACAAGATGCAAACAGCTGACTGAATGACAGCTACCTACACTGCTCCAAGTCAGATGCTGCAGAAAAAAATAAATCCTTGACCTACCCCTGGAATTTATGTCTCCTTGAAGCCCTTGAGTTAGAAGAAGATTCAAGCCTAAAAGGGAGTTATGGATTTAGACACCCACATTATCAGGTCTGAAAACTATTAAAGTGCATTTTTTCTGCAAGTAAACTGTGGTGTTACTCTTTTAAGATACCATGAAGGCGGTAGAACCAGATTTTACAGAGAAGTTGTGAACAGAGCCATCCAGATCACTTGTACCTGACTGAGGTACCAGTCCTGAAGAGAGATGCTGTTGGGTCTTAGTCGTGAATTTGTTTCTGTACACTAAACACTGAACTCCAACTTCTCTAGGACTGTGTATTTATAAAAGATGGTCACTATCACACCATCTTATCTCCTAAAGAAAGTGAACTACCATCTGTATTTTTCATTTAGTACTGTCAAGGTGTGTTGTGTATGCTCCAAATTCCCACATGGGACTTGGATTAGCGTGCACACAGCCTTAACATCTCAGGCATTCAAGATTTGACAAGTAGTTTCAAGTTACGGAAGTGTTTGAGAACATAAATTCAGGGCCCTATGGAATTTTACTGATGAAAATGTGAATACCTATAACCTTACAAATGCCGGAGGAAAGAAGGATCATTAAAAAAAGGCCTACAGACGTTTCTCCGGGATATATCTCAAACACAGGTATCAAAGTTGTACTGTGGCCACCTGTGTCTTTGCGGGACCCTGGCCCTTTTAGCTGCCTTTTCAGACTTGCCCCGAAGGACCGCCGCTTTACCGCCAAAACCCGAGCCCAGGTTTTGCATCTCCCGCGGCCGGCGGGCAGATTTCAGCGCGGAGCTGCCTGAGCTCCGCCGCCCCCCGGCCCCAGCACGGCCCCCGGACCCGGGCAGCGCCGCCTCCCCCCGCGCCGCAGGGCCGGGTCGCTCACCGCCGGCGCTCTGTCGCTGGTGGGCTCCGCAGGGCCCGCAGGCCAGGCGGGAGATGTCGAAGTAGCGGGCGTCGCCGCAGTCGGCGGGCCGCTGCAGCGGGAGGGAGAAGCCGCGGGCGGGCGGCAGCGCCGCCGCCATCGCCAGGAGCAGCGCGGCGGCGGCCCAGCGCCCCGGCGTCGCCATGGCTACCCGCGGCCTCCTCTCGTACGGCAAGCGCGAGGGGCCCGCCCCGGGAGGCAAAGCGTTCGGGGCGGGGGGGCGCGGGCGCAGGGGACGAGCGCGGCGGAGGATTTGGGGTATCGGCTACGGAGGGGCAGGGAAGTGGGGGGGGCGGGGGCCGAGCGGGGCGGGGGAGCGGCAGGCACCGAGCAGCTGCAAACGGAGCAGTGGAGGTAGGAGGATTCTGTTTGGCTTGTTTTAGAACATGGAGCTGGATGAGATCAGTGGGAAGAAACAATCCAGAGAAGACAGAGGCCTGGTTTGCGTTTTCTGGTACCTCATCTCTAAAACTGCCACACAATGTATAATACAGATGTAATATTTGTGTTATTTCCCCATGAGGAGAAACTGGTAACAGGGCAAACACACAAAATGCCTAGAGGAGTGCTCCCCTTTTTCACCTGCCAGGATGCTCTTGTTTGTTACCAGAACTTTGCAGGGCACTTCATGTCCTGAATTTTAATTATTCCTCACTGCTCCTTTCCAGTGTGCTAACTGCCAACTACCGTGATTCTCTGTTAGCATTTCTTGAAAGCTTTCCCACCAGATGCTTTATTCCTCATCAGTTTTCTTCTGCTGGGTTCAAAAAGTTTTTAAAGGCTGAGTTACTAGGTGAATCTACCATATATAATAGATTTTGTCTATAAAAAAAATGAAGCAGACAAGTACAGAACAAGCCTAAATACAGGGGAGAATACATAAAAGATAGGGAAAGGCAGGCAGGATAAACACTAGAATGAAATACCTCACCCGCACAACCAAAGTAGTCTGCCTCTCCCCTTCCCTGCACGTGGCCTTACACCTTTCCTCTTCCCCTGCTCTGTCCCTGCCTGCTTTTCCTCCCAAAACCCAGACTTGAGCCAACCCCGAGTTAGGTTAGAAATCCCGCCTGTAGCCATTGAAGAAGCGCAACCTCCCACTTGGTGCCTGAGGCATCCACAGAATCACAGACTCATCTAGGTTGGAAAGGACCTTGAAAATCATCTAGTCCAACTGTTAACCTAACACTGACAGTTCCCAACTACACCATATCCCTAAGCGCTATGTCAACCCAACTCTTAAACACCTCCAGGGATAGGGACTCCACCACCTCCCTGGGCAGCCCATTCCAACGCCTAACAACCCGTTCTGTAAAGAAATGCTTCCTAATATCCAGTCTAAACCTTCCCTGGCGCAACTTGAGGCCATTACCTCTTGTCCTATCACTTATTACTTGGTTAAAGAGACTCATCCCCAGCTCTCTGCAACCTCCTTTCAGGTAGTTGTAGAGGGTGATGAGGTCTCCCCTCAGCCTCCTCTTCTCCAGACTAAACAACCCCAGTTCCCTCAGCCGCTCCTCGTATGACATGTGCTCCAGACCCTTCACCAGCTTCGTTGCCCTTCTTTGGACACGGTCCAGTAATTCAATGTCCTTTTTGTAGTGAGGGGCCCAAAACTGAACACAGTAATTGCGGTGTGGCCTCACCAGTGCTGAGTACAGGGGCAAGATCACTTCCCTGTCAAAAATAACCATCTGGCTCAGGCCAGTCAGCCCTGGGCCCCACCGGGCCTGCCTTCCTCCCTGCCCCTCTTCTTTGGCTGGGCAGCCACTGGGCCTAATGGAAACAAGAGACAACGTTTAACGCGCCAAAGCAACGGTGCTTTAAGTGACGCTGTCCCCTATATAAACCTTGGGTGTACACGGGGATGCCAAACAGGCCAGCAGGCCGAAGGCGCATGCGCACTAGTAGCAGAGTGACTCCCCTCACCCCCCACACCCAGCCCCTCCGCGCGCCAAGGGAACGCGCATGAGTATTGACACGCACTGGGCGCGAGGCCGCGCACGTGCAGTCATGGCAGCGAGGGTTGCAGCAGCAGCCTCTTCCGCCCTGCCTCCCGGCGGCCTTCCGAGGTGCCGCGCGCTCGGGGCATGCGCGTGCAGGGTGGCGCTCGGCGGCGCGCCGCGGGGCGCGAGAGGGCCGGAAGGACTAGTGTGGGGTCAGCCGTGGGGGCGAGGGGAGGGGCTCGCGCAGGCGCAGTTCGGCTTCTCCGCAGAGCGTTGGGGGGGGCGGGGGCGGCGGAGGACGCCATCTTGGCGGTGCTGTGCCGGGAGCTGCGGAGAGCGGGGCTCGGCGCGGAGCCTGGCCTGCTGGCGTGTCCGGTGGGTGGATGGCGTGAGGGCGAGCGCCCGGCTTACTGGGGCACTGCGTGTAACCAAGGGCGCGGGGTTCGCGCCCTGAGCCGGTTCTCGGCAGCCCAACCCTCGCGGAATTGCTGCGCGGTTCCCTGAGCCGTGGCCTCCTCATGCTGCCTGGCTGCCCATCACCCTTACACCCCCCCCCCCCCCTCCTCTCCGGTGCCTCCCTTGAGCCCTGTCCCGGTGCCCCGTGGGGAGGCCGGGCTTCTCCGCGGGCTCGCATCACAAGCAGCCTCTGGCGGGCCGGAGCGTATGTACTGCGGGGCGGCCACCGCCTCACCCCGTTCCCTTCACTCTCTGTTGCCCATCCCGCCGCCCGCGGCCTTGGCCTTGGGCTTCGGCCCGCTCGCCCCTTCCGGGCTTGTGCTGCGCCGTCTGTGCTCGGAGCGGTGTAAGGGCCGCTACGGGCCGGCCCTCGAGGGGTGCTGCTGCTGGCGGGCGTCTCGCTGGCTTTCTCCAGCTCCCAGCGCTCGGAAGCGGCCCCGTGCTCAAGCCGGCCGTGTCGCGGGCCCAGCTGCAGAGCGCTCCCTCGCATCTCCCTTCAGCGATGTGAAAACTCATTAGCAACAGCTTACTTTGACTGTTAAGGCTTATTTTGAAGAATATTAGTCTAAGAAATCATTCTCTGATCCACCAGTTATTCTCATATTGGCCCAGTTTATAGTTGGGGTATTTATGTGGGTGTTCTTTCTAGCTCACCTGCTCACTGCATGCAGACTATGTAAACTCACAACGTTGTGGTAAAAATACTAGTCTAGTGCAGACTTAGTTTCCTACAATGTTTACAAGTTGGTTTTTTAGTGAAGTTTTAATGGTATTTGGAATTTGCTGAGGCTTTGGAAGTATAGGTGTTGAACTGTTTTCTAATTAACTCAGTTCAAATACAAAATTTTTTAAAATGGTGTGCACACTTCTGTGCTTTTAAATTGGTGGCATGAAGTTGTCAATCTATTTATTATCTAAATCTTTGCTGTCTGAAGTCCTTCCTCAGTTAATGAATTGGTCTGAGTTTTGCGTGGCACTTTTCATCCCAAAAGTCACTCTTTTTGGTCATTCACTTAAAATTGTTGGATGGCTTGTCTACACTTTCTACCAGTGCTTGATTGTTTAATATGCAGTCAGTAAAAGCTTATTGTTTGAACTTGCGTTTCTCTTTGTGGACTTCTTAAATACCGCATTATGATCTGGAATCGCTGTGTATAGTTTTCACCACTGAAGGTTGTATGTTGTATCCATGGTACATCGTGGACAACGTTACGTTTATCACCGAAGAAGTACTGAGGAGATCTGTTCTGAATGCTGTTTAAAAGTTGGGATAAGAATGCAGAGTTGTGAAATTCAGAAATGCTACAGATTAAATACATCATGAAGTAGCAGGGCAGCGGATTTGATTTTTCAAGACATGAAGGTCCTATGAGAAAATTCTGCCTCCAATTCTCCTTGCTTTTGGGCATTGCCGTCACATCTGGTGGGAAGATACTTATAAAGTATACTGGGTCTGGCTGGGATGGAGTTAACGTTCTTCATAGCAGCTAGTAATGGTTCTGTGTTTTGGATTTGTGGCTAAAAGAGTGTTGACAACACATCAGTGTTTTGGCTATGACTGAACAGCACTTGCACAGTGTCAAGGCTTTCTCTTTTCTTCCCCCACTCTGCCACCCCATCGAATATGCTGGGCATAGGCAAGAAGCTGGGAGGGGACACATCTGGGACAGCTGACCCAGGCTGACCAAAGGGATATTCCATGCCATGTAACATCATGCTCAGCAAAAATTGAGGTAGAGGAAGAAGGTGGTCTTTGTTTGATAGCTTTGTTTTTTGGGGGGAGATTTTTTTTTATTGGCTTCCAAGGTGGTGGCTATTCGGAGTCAGGCTGGACATCAATCAGCCTGTGGGAGGTGGTGAGTGATCTCCTTTGTTTCACTTTTTTCTCTTCACTGATTAAACTGTCTTTATCTTGACCCACAAGTTTTCTTGACTTTGTTCTTCTTATTTTCTTCCCCATCTCACTGGTGGGAACAAGGAGCGAATGATCAGCTGTGTGGATGCTTGGCTGCTGGCCAGGGTCAAGCCACCACAGAAGAACGGAGAACAGATGATCTTTAGTGAAGTTACTAAATAGGCAGTTGTTTTCAGTTGTGTTTACAAAGTGCTGGTGTAGAAGTGATGTAGAATCCATTATTTACAGAATTTGGTCTTTGCTCTTTTTTGTTAAGGTCAGGTGGAGTGATAGTTACTGTTATCAATAGATAACTTGGCATCAGGATCTAGTGCTTTACGTTTGTTATTGAGCAAGGGGTTTGTACAAGGGATATTCTCAAACACTTGTCATTGGAGCATTGGGCTCTTCTTTTTAAAGGGATGTATCATTTGCTACAGAAGCTTGTGTTTGTTCTGAGAGTACTGTTGCTATGTCGTGCTATGTTAGATAATGTTGAAAATCAGGGTATGTTTCAGTCAGTGTGTTGAAGTGATTCTTGTTCTTATGTTTGAAAGGCAGTAAACAGAGGGAAAATCCTGAAGTTTGCTTTGTAAATTGAAGTACTCCCTGAAGTTTCTCCTGTTGGGATATTTCTGCTCATTCATTTGATTGTCTTCACTGTGTACATTAAGTGTAGTGCTGGACTGGTGAGTAGCATACTCTTGTGGTGAACTTTGAAAGCAGGTGGATTTCAGAAGAATGGACATGTCCTCTAATCTTGAGATGGACTTATGCATCTTTCAAGGACTCAAAAGAATTGAAGTGAGAGTTTTTCCCTCGATATACTGTCAGTCTGTTTCATTTCAACAGTTCAGTGTGGCGCAATTGATGACCAAGTAATCTCATCGTGTTTTCATCATTTCCAGAAGTCAACTTAAATTTTTAATTTCTTTTGCTTCTAAAATGGAGACACAAAGATGCAGTGCATGGCATCTTGGAACATGGAAGGAGTTCTTCATAGTGTCCCGAATTGTGGGTTCATTACATGCTTGGCTTTAATATTAGCCACTGCTATGGATGAGCTGCAGCAGTTGTAGCACAGTATGTAAAGTGAAGTACAGATATCAGCCATTAATTATGTTTCGTTTTCTTTCCACAGTTAAGTTGATTTTACAGAATTTATCAGGTCTTCAAAGCAGAAACAGGTAAGCTGCCAAAAGCTTAACACTTCTCACTGAGTATTGTGACAAGATCGTACGTGGCCTTTTTTTCTCACAGACTTGTGGCTGGGAAGTAGGATATGCTCTCCTGAGTGCATGTGGCTGCTGCAGTTAATGCTCTGACTACATGAAAGAGCCAACAGTTTTGAACGCTGAGAAAACGTACATTATTGAACAGAACTGATCACTGGGTAGAGCAACTTGTCAAAGCAGTAAAGTCATCACTGCTGGTGAATTACTTCATTTTCCAGCGACACAGTTATCCTTTTTCCTTTCTCCTTTTATCATCTAGTATTTTCTGTGTTACGATCACAAGTGTCCTGTTCAAAAGTACACAGGATTTTTTTTGATCCTTAGGACTGGGCAGAGATCTCTGGCATACAGTAACTATGCTGTGAAAGACTTCAGGTGCTTCTAGGTATTGTGGATGGTGAGGAGTGACTTAGGTGGATTTTGTTGCCCTTAGGATAGGGAATATTGATAGACTTGTGCACGTGTGCCGGTGGAGTAGCTAATTGTTCTGACTAATCAACTTTCAGTGAATCTTGTTTTAATCTTGTTCTTGTGAACTTGTGGGTTTTTTTTGATACCTTCTGTTTAGATTGAGACAAGGACATTCATTAAAAAGGCTCTAGCTTCTTAAGTGTTAAGATACTGTAATAGCTGAGTACTAAAGACGTGCTATCATGTGTACCTTTTTGTCTGCAGGTGATTTTTGCTGTGGGTTGAGCTCAGCATGGCTGTAGTCATCCGTTTACAGGGGCTTCCTGTTGTTGCGGGTCCTGCAGATATTCGTCGTTTCTTCTTGGGATTGAATATTCCTGATGGAGGTGTGCATATTATTGGAGGAGAGATTGGGGAGGCTTTTATTATATTTGCAACAGATGAAGATGCACGGCGTGCCATGAGCTGTTCAGGAGGGTTTATCAAGGACTCGCGCATAGAGCTCTTTCTCAGCAGCAAGGCAGAAATGCAGAATACCATAGAAATGAGCCGGAAGCGATTTGACCGTGGGGGACGAGAAACTATGTCTGGTTCTAGAAGAACAGGTACTAATGGTTCTGGTGCATCAGGTGTTGGAGACATTCCACATTTAGTCACGCCTTTTCCAAAAGGAATAAGTAAACCTGGTTATGGTCCACCAAATCATCCAGAGGCTGGTTTCCATACCAACGGCACAAGACATGGTGATATAGGTATACCTAAATCAAACTATCAGTCGAGAAAGGATTCTCATCCATTTAACCCAGATGATCTTTACTTATTTCTACGTGGTATACCTTACTCTGCAACAGAAGTTGAAGTACGTGCTTTCCTTTCTGGGATACGAGTGGATGGAGTGATTCTGATAAAGCATCGCAATGGTTTAAACAATGGTGATTGCTTGGTAAAATTTGCTACGCCTGGTGATGCCTTAGAAGGACTTAAACGTCATAGACAGTACATGGGTCAGAGGTTTATAGAAATTAGCCCATCTACAGAGGAACGGTGGATCGAATATGGTGGGAGGGTAGACATGCCAAATGAAATAGATCACTTCTTGTGCGAAGATCGTTCTCCAAGAAGTTCGGGCTACATGCATTCAAGGAAGCATTCTCATTCAAGATCGCCAAGGAGACGAACACGTTCTCGTTCATCTCCCAACCATGAATATTACATACACTTAAGAAATCTGTCTGCTAATGTGGAGAAGAGAGATTTGAGAGCTTTTTTCCCCGATGTGGATATAGGCAGCAAACAGATAAAGATTCTAACGGATAAGCATCAGAGGAGGACTAGAGATGCCTTTGTGGTGATAAGGAGTGAGAGAGATTATCAGGCTGCTTTGGAATGTCATAGAAAGGTTCTTCTCAATCGTCCCGTTTACATTTTTCCAATTTCAAGAAAGTCAATGTTGAAAATAATTGATTCTTGTGAGAGGAAAAGATCACAGGACAGAGATCATCCTGGACAGGCCATACCGGAAAAAAGTTACCGGGAAGGTCATTCTGGACCTAAGATTTGTGTTTATGTAAGGAATTTTCCATTTGATGTGTCAAAAATTGAAGTGCAAAAGTTCTTTGCGAGATTTGATATTGATGAAGATGACATTTACTTGCTCTATGATGACAAAGGAGTTGGGCTCGGAGAAGCATTAGTGAAGTTTAAATCTGAAGAACAAGCCATGAAAGCAGAGAATTTAAATCGTCGAAGATTCTTGGGAACAGAGGTATTAATAAGACTTATATCTGAAGAGCAGATGCAGAAATTTGGTGTAACTGTACCATTGTCTGCGCCAAATGAAATGCAGGGTCATTCACATCCATATGACAGGGGTGAGCTTTCTCGTCCAGTTGGTTCACCATCTGGGCCACCACAAGGGCCACCCATGCATTCATTTGGTCCCCCTGGGAACTTTAGGCATCCTTCTGAATTTAGGCACCCCCCTGAGGACTTCATGTGCCCTCCTAAGGATTTTAGAGGTCCGCCACCCCTCATGGATTTTGGTGGTGACAGTGAACCTTTTGGCAGAATGGAGTTTGGGAATAATAAAATGGGAAGTTTTCCTGAAGGAAGATTTATGCCAGATCCGAATTTCAGTGGTGGTTCTGAACGTGTTGTTCCTATTCGATTGAAAAATTTACCTTTTAAAGCCACTCCTAATGAGATTCTGGATTTTTTCTATGGCTACCGAGTGATACCAGAGTCAGTTTCTGTACAGTACAACGAACAAGGATTACCTTCGGGTGATGCCATCGTTGCTATGACAAACTATGAGGAGGCTATGGCTGCTATTAATGAACTGAATGATAGGCCAATTGGTCCACGGAAAGTGAAGTTGAGCTTGCTGTAAAGGAGGAAAAGATGCTCTAGAATAAAATGTTCTAGATTTGACAGTATTGACAGTTATTTTCACTTTTTTAATTACTGGAAGATGCAGAAGAAAGTTCCCATCAACGGTTGTAAATAATATCTAGTTCAGTTGTTTAGCTCTTGGTTGAAATATCTGTATGGTTAAGATATGAGAACTGTTTTGTGCCTACTTCTTGTGGCAGAGAAGAGCCCAGAGATTCTGGAGGACACTGAATGTCTTACATCAAGGTATAAAGGCATGGAGTTGCAATGCTTTGGGTTGGTTTGGTTTTTTTTTAGTTTGCTTTAATTCCATGTCCCATGACTTTGCATCAAATAAAAATGTGCTGGTTGACCACACAGACGGTTCAAATAGAAGAACTTCAGTGCTACCTGCATTAGTAAATAACACTTCTTACTGAGGTTAGCATAGTAAAACTAAAAAATGACTGATTTTTTTTTTTGTATAAACTGTTCAGGTTTTGTTCGGTTTCATGTGTTTGCAGGCATTCCTATTAAAAGAAGAAAAAAGAGCTTCTGTTCACATTAGCTGGCTTTGCAACTTTTTTTAAATAAAAAAGAAATTGCCATTAAATGCGTGTCTTATATTTAAAACTTGTATAGTTAATGGTCTCAACTATTAACGCTCAGCATACGTAGATCTTGGTGAGAATGATGCTGGCTACCTCCTCTGGAAAGAGTGAAGTATTACAGTTTGTCAACACAGAAATAAATAGGTTGTTTACAAAGACTGCAAAATCTGTATTAATCCATTGGATAGGCCTCCTTGTTCTCCCCCCTTACTGTAGTACTTTGAGGCAGAAAATCAATGTTGGAATTAGATCAAGAATTCTGACTTTAGCCTGAGCTTTCACAGTGGTCTTTGTTTTATCTTCACATGCTCATAATATGGATATTAACTTACTAATGATGTCTGGATGCATTCCAGGTCAATCTCTGATTAGTTTTTAACTAACACCTGTCACTGGCAACCAAGCTGACAACCAACTATGTTATTTTCTTATGTCATTATTTAGAATGCTTTGATTGGTTTGGTACCAGCATATTTAACTTGCAGGAAGAAATAAAAGCTAGCCTGTTTTGAGGAAAAAGTGTATCTTCAACATTCAGGCTTAGTAGGAAATTTTGGTTGTATGGATAAGGACTTTGTTGATATTGCACCTGGAGTACTAAGGAATTTAATGAAGTTTTAGTCCCCTCTCAGACTAAGACAACAAAGTTGCAATTTGGTGAAGACAACTTGTTTTAACATTTGCTCAGGCAATACAAAAAAAATCATAGATTCATACAGTAGTTGAGATTGGAAGGGACCTGGAGGTCTCTAGTCTAACCCACTTCTCAAAGCAGTGTCAACTGGAACACTGGATTTTTTAATAGCACTGAGGCTAGAGACTCTACAGCCTCTCTGGGCAGCCTAGTCCAGTGACTAATCACCCTCATTGGTGGTCAAACCTTAATTACTTTGTTTATGTAAAGTCATCTTTGTTACTAAACTTCCATGTAAACTCTTAAGTAGAAGCAAACAAATTCAAGAGAAATTGAGTTTGTTCTATAATTTTTAAAAGGCTAGTGTAGCTTTATTTCTTCTGCATATTGTTTGCCCTCTGTTCCAAGTGCTAGGAAAAAAGCATTTTGAATGAGAATGGTAATACCAAGTCTGTATATGTAGACTCCTCTGAGCAAAGAAACATAAATGTGGCCAAACTTTCAAATTCTGAACACTTACATATCCTTTTTTTCTGTTAGAAAGTAGCTTCAGGAGCATACTGTTTTGAATCCTCCTCTGAGTTCAAATGGAATTAAAATAAAACCCAACAAATTGGTGGTTTTATTTCACAGCTGCTATAAAAGAGATCACGGAGCTGGAAGATATTGCAGGGAAAATAAAGATGTGTTATAAGAAGCCTCAAAATAAACCTGTCTGACCTAATCATACTGTTGAAAACTTCATTGTGATTATTTTTGTAAGCTAACATCATCTTTACTACGAATTCTTGCCTCCGTATTACCAGCTGTGTTGTAAATGTGAATGCAAGTAACTTCTCCAGTGAATCAGCTTTAGAGGATTTGTTGGTTTTAAAGTTCTTCTAGCCACTACACAACAGGAGAATTCAAACACTGAAAATAAAGCGGTACACTTTTTACCATGCTTCTAGAGTAGTGTTGGATACACACATGAATTCTTGTAATGAAAAAAAAGGATTTGGAGGCTGGAAAGATAGGTGAGTTTAGTAGGTTTTTTGCTGGTTAGGTGTGAGATTATCTTTTAGAAAAAGCATTATCTGTTCTCAAGAAAATTAAGAATAATTGTTGATGAGATACCATTGATTTTTGGGATGGTAAACTCCCCCCCCCATTAATACATAAAAAGTAATAAAGCTTATAATGGCAGAAGTCACGATTAACACATTTCAAAATGGTTTTTTGTTTGCCCTATAGCTAATTTGTCTTTAATTTAAAGACAGATTAGAGTTTATGACTACTCTAGGTTAATCTGAAATGTCTGATCGATAATCCAAAGAAGTGGGTTTTTTTTAAAGGTCTGTAAAGACAAAAGCTGTATTCCAAAGTATGCACAGATGTTCTGAAGCATAGGGAAATTGGGAAGGGATGCCAGTACATCAGTTAAATAATAAGAAGGTTAATAGGAGAGTTGATTCTCAGTTCATAGCTGTTATTTTGCCAGTATGTTTTGGTTAGCGTGTTGGGTTTCTTTCCCCTCAACTGGGATGTGTATATATAGGCGTTGCAGTCTGATTCTGCCTGAACAGGTGGTACAGGTGCATGGTGTGGTGACAGCATTTCCTGATACGAGGGTTTTATAACTTCTGCTGTTTAATGGTTTGGAGGCACTGTACTTTCAGTATAAAGGACAAATCAGAGACAGTCTGTAATTACATGGCTTGAATTATTGCTCTTCCTTTTTAAGTATCATCCATATAGTAAAAGAATAACAAATGAAATGCTGCAGTTTGTGGTGTGGATATAAAATAAGCTAGTTTCCTTAGTTATGCTTACTCTGAAGTCGCTTTTGCTACCATTGTCCAAATGTTACGATTTAAAGAACAGTAGTCTCTATCATCAAAAACTAGTAATAGTGATCACATACAGAAGCAGCTTGTGGCATGGAGGAAGACTGTAACATGACAATCTGATGAGTACAAGAAGATAATCCTTAGTCCCAAAGGGATGGGGCAGCATGTTCAACAGAGTGGCAAAATACTCTTGGCAAGAATGGATACAAGCCTGCATCATCTAGGTAGGTGTCAGTAGTCAAAAATATATACAAGCAAATGGGGTACTGTCAATTTTGCAGTAAGCACGTATGCCATGAGAAAAATCTTTGCTAAAGTATCTTTAGGTAATAATTAATTCTGTAATTACATTCTAAATTATTATTCTGCCTTTAAAATATTTTAATCGGTGACTTCTTCATCTGTAGTTTGAGGTCACACAACTTCTGTCCAACATGCAAACTTAAGACATCATATATGCAGGACAAAGTTGCCCAACACCATATTTCTCCCTTTCTGTAAGTTTTTCTGTAATTTCTAAAGTCAACTTTTGTGTTAGATAGGGGAGAAGGAATTTGAAGCTGTTGAGGAAAAAAAAATACTTTCTGTACCCCAGCTACTAATCTTTTAGTGGGAATTAATCTAAGCACTGCTTCCTTTTTTCTTCAGAATTCATTTTTCAAGGCATAGTACAGAAATAATCACTGTTTGCATATATGGGTATTATATGAAAACCTAGTATAGTCATGAAGTTAACCATCTGTTTTGGAGATGGAGTACATGACTTCACTAAATATGAAGTGCTAAAGTGATCATCATAATTCTGTTGTGTGATACAAATATTTATTGAAGTGCCCTACTTGCCTAAATAGATTGGAATTAGTTACCTAGATAGTTTTTAAGTTTTGGTCATTAGTATTCTACTCCTTGTCAACAGTGGTTCAATGTCAATCGTATGTAATTCCGGTGTTAAACTATTTTATGGGTTTAAACCAGAACCCTATACTGTGACATTTTCACTTATATTTTCATCACATTAATTTTTGGCAAAACCTGTTTTTTCACCTGTCAAAATAAGTATGCATTGCATCCTTTGCATCAGAGGACAAAGGCAGCAACAATATTAAAAATGCACTTCCTGGTTTATTTCCGTAACTGAAAGAATATTTGGTTATAACTTAAGATTGTTTTCCCAGTTTACAAGTTTAACTTCTGGATTTATACATGTGTTCTTTCTTTAGCAGACACTAACAATGGAGATAAACAATATGGTAGCAGCTTTCTGGCAGACAGTTGGATGCTATTCAGAAATGAACATGCATAACCACCTTCTCCAGGATAAGAAATTACACTCAAAATATGTAATTTCTTGTATGTTTGATGGAATCAGTAACTGAATCAACCAGTTAAACACATGAAACATGAATTATTTGGCATGTCAACTAATATAATAAATGTCAACTATAAATTATCAACTAGTTCTATTATGAAGGCACTTTTATTTAAAAGCAAAGCAGCATTAAGAGTAGATACTAGGCTAGGCCCTTATTTGTGAATATTCATTCTGTATGTGTAAAGGAATCAAAAGTCATCTTAGTCAAGCCTGAGGAAAACGAGAATGAGAGAACAATACACCTCACCCTGCCTTCTGCCTTCCAAGGTGGGTAGCAAAATGGAATCTAACAGGCTTGTTGCTGCAATCAGTTTCTCGAGTACTACAGTTACTTTAGGATGTATAAAACCAATTATGAGAGGTATAGCTAGAGGACTTGGTAAATTCAAGAGGTGTGTAGCTAGAGAATAAGGTAGTATCTTGGCAAAGTAACAAGCCAACCCTTATGTTCATAACTGCTTGTCAGCTTAGTGCAGTTTTTGGACATTGTTCATCAAGTTTAAGCAAATGTGACTGCAGTATAACATCTATGCAAATATAATACAGGATTCCATTTAAATATTTCATTTTCTAGCTACTGAAATTGTCCATTTTCAGCAGATTTTGTTCCATTCTTTGAAACTGGTCATTTGTTGTCTGGCACTCTACTATTAGTGCCAATTCTTGCTCCTGTTGGAATTTTACAAATACAGCCTCAGTGAAGTTTTTGATTAACACACAGAAGCCTTTATGTAAAGGGAAATATTCCCCCCCCCCCCCCCAATTGAAAAAAAAAAGAGACTCTTAGAACAGTTTTGTTATCTCACTTCCTTAGCAGCATCTAATTCCTCCTCCTCTTCCTCTTCCTCATCTTCGTCTTCCTCCTCCTCTTCTTCTTCCTCTTTTCTTAGCATACTGCTGGAAATCTGCTAAAACAAAAATCCAGCAAAAGTAAATCAAGTGTTTGTTCTGAAAGGAAAACAATTCTCTGTTGGCATTTCCAGTCTAAGTACTTGCAGGTTTTTCATTTAGGGGGAGGGGGAAAGTAGTTTTTCCCTTAACCCTTCAACTTACAGCAACATGCACAATGCCAACAGAAAGATACGGCACAGAATATAAATACAGCAATGATTTTTAAAAGTTAAAAAAATCCCCATGCTCCTGAAAACTACTATAGGATAGGGAAAACTATGCATTGATCAAATTAATGTTAAAAATCAAGAGGATCGAGTCAGTTTTTTTCTGTGTTGACTGTTGAGACATCAGGCTGAAGATGAGTCTTAAGGCATTATCTTATCTTGAAGACATCAAACCTCTTCAGCTAAATGAAAAACTCAACACTATGCTGCTCTAAGCTGTTTTTGAGAATAAACTGGAGAAACTTTACTGGAAGAGTCTTGATTAATATATGAACTTTTTTCCCTGCCCATCAGCGCATGCCCTTCAGAATGATACTGTAGTCCTTTTTTGGTTCATCAAATGTTAAAAGCAAGTGCCAGCTGCCAAGCTTTTATCTCATCTGACAGATTCTGCCATCTATACTTTTTTCTAATGAGGGCTCAATCTAATTCCTATTGAAGATAGATTCTTCACAGAAGATGCAACATTTACAATTTGAAGTAGAATATATGTATTTTTTTTCTTTCCCCATAAGAAAAGGAACATTAAACTCAAAGATAGTTATCCAAGTCATCTGGAATGCTTTTGAAAACTGATTTTAGGTTCAGCAGTTCTCTAAGGGCATCTGCAGCTCTAATTTTGGTTATATTTTCTGAGTTTTCTCACATTCAGTGATATAATAAAAAAAAGTATTGAAGACAAAACTTGCCTTTTTTTTTAAAAAAAACCCCTATTTTAAAAGTTCTTAAATGGTTATTAAATTGACTTCTGAGATTTCATAATTCATAGTTATGTATGTAACAACAGTTTTTTGTGTGTGCATAAAGCAAACTGCAATCATTGAACTAATGAAAGCAGAAAAATCCTTAGTCTTGTTGATGCTCACAAGTACATAATTTAGCTTGAAGCAAATGCTTGCTTACAAATCTCTGAACATAACAGAAAATGGAGTTAATCATTGGATGAAGCTGCTTTAACTTGAGTCTAAATGCCTAAACCAGCAATCTCTTACTCTGTGAAAGAAGAAAAAGACAATGACACTGATTTGTAATTGGAGATTAAGGAGTGCTGCAGATTGAGCCTGTTAAGGTAGCTTCATTTCAATGGACAGACTGATTTTCCAAGTTTTTTCTAGTTAAGGGCATTTGAAATTCTTAAGCAGAACTTCAGTCATGTTTCTGAATAGAAGCTCCCCCTCCCTCATTCCTGGAATAAGAAGTGCTGTTTTGTCTTTAAGGCTTTTTTCTGCTCACTACTCAAGTACCTCTGACCATGCTGTAATTAACTAAACAGTAAATTAAATATTATCACTGGTGGCAGTGAGGTGGTGGTAAGAAGGCTAACCTAAGAACCAAGCTGGATCAGAGTAAGGCACATGAGAAAGGAAATTAGGCAGTTTAAATCCATGCTTTTTTGCCATAAAGCAAGAACTTACCAGTACTTGAAAATTGAAGGTTTGATTACTTAACGCTAAAAAAAATTTAAAAATTTAATGGAATCTGATAATATGTTGCTCATCATAAACAATTTTATGTGAAAATGAATTATCTAAGTTTACATTGCAGATGATGACTGTTCTTGCTTAAGCTGTTTAGTGGTGTGTTTCACTGCATGTGCTACTACAGAAAGCACGGCAATTCTCCCCTTGTGTCTGACACAGTGAGCAGTATTGGAACACCTGGATGCAGACATTTTCAACCATGGTTAAAATGATACTTTGCTGTCTTAGAGGGCAGGTGCAAAACACTTGGCTATATTAAATGCATGTGGATAAAACTAGTGTAGTTAAGTTCGATTTAAAGTATCTGGAAAAGGTCATTCTCTTCTGCTATAGTGCTGTCTAAAATACAGCATATTAACCTGAATCAGTAAAACAAAATGCTGAAGATAAATTGCTAAGTAAAGTGCAAAACGAAGGGATTTACAAAGGATTGTCATGAAAACTTAAATAGCCTTCCAGAACTTGTCTAAAACTAAGTATCTGCAATACACATGTTAAAAAAAGCCCCGAACCCCTGAAGAGGTTTTCTCCTAATGCAGAGCCATCCTATGAAAAACAGCTTTCCTGGTGCATAGAAGCTTTCTCTCCTGATCATACTAATTGCATAGAAATGAAAAATGCAAGTCTTCTTGTGCTGTTAGTGCAGCTTGGGACATGAATTCTTTCTAACAGGACTGCCCGTTGCTTCTTTCCTTGTGGTTTCACAGTACTGTCTGCTAAGTGAAGTCTGGCAGGTGGGATGGAGAAACTTGCCATCTCAATTGCTTCAGCTACTCTGAGTGAGAGTTGAACACAAGTATGAAAGTCAAGGGCAGAAATAGTTGAGGGACAAAAGTATTAAGATGGACAGAAAGATCAGTGGTCTTTGCAAATTCCTGCTTTTGATAATTTAGCATACAGTACTCTTTTCAGAATACTTACTCCAGGAGTAAGTGACAGGACACACTTGGATTAGACATCACGCCAAGGCACCAGAACTTTAAGAGGAGGTAGCTCTTTGTGAAAAAATGAACCGAGCTGAAGGAGTACTTTAGATTTTTAATATGGAAATAGTACAGAAAGGTAGTCCACAGAGCCAGAAATAAATTCAAGGATGGTATGTGCTAAATCCTCTGAAAGACAAGCATTGTGTTACTGGCAGTTTATCCCATCTAGTATGCAGTGACTTACCCCCCCCTCCCCCCCCACAGGTTAGTGTTTGTGTCGCCCACCCCCTCCCTGTACTCCAAGTCTGTGTGATTCTGTGAACTGCTTACTGTATTATTTATACTGCTTTACACTGAAAATTCCAAAGTACTGCATTATGGTCAGTAAATTATTATTATGTAGCATGAAACCAGATGCGTGAAAACTTTGGGAATGGAAGATCCACAGAAAGGCAAAACAAGTCACCTGAAAGCTTTTCTGAATGCAGCATTTTCCACTAGGGAGGGGTTTGGTGGGTTCCAGAGATGAGAGCCCTTAGTGTCACTCAAGGCACCGATCCTGATGCAACATAGTATTTTGCAGTATCAGAAAGGGCAGCATGGGGGCTGTGCAGAACAGGATGTCTGCCTCTTTACTGCCCTATAGTGACTGCATTACTAGGGTGTTCCACCCCTTTTTTCTGCCATGTGATCCTCCTCTGCAGATAGCACTGCATAGCCCAGTAAGATTCTGTTAATTTGGAATGTAGTGCAGTTTCCCTCTAGGTCTATATGACTTCCCGTTCTTTTCAGATACTCCAGTGAGAGGTTATGAGAGTACTAACATCTGAAGTTATAACTAAAAGATGTCTAGGAGAAGAGTAAGGTAAACTTGAAAGTTAGTGAAGATGGGGTTCCACTCCGTTTCTGAGAGAAATCAGTGTGCATAAATTCAGTTTTCTGTTGTTTTGGGTTGGGTTTTTTTTTTGTTTGGTTGGGTTTTTTTTAAAAAGAGTCCAAAACTTAGCTATCTGTAGTACCTCAAAGTAATTACAGATGCTTCTATACTCTTGATAGTTTTACAGCACTGTAGGAAGTTCTCAAGGAAGATGGCAACAGATTTTTGACAGCTTCTTCTGGTCTTCAAAAAATGAATGGGTAAACATTTTCTGAAGTAACTTGAACGTGAAATTTGCTGATTTGAAAAGAGAGGACAGGCAACTTAGTCAAGATTGGTCTTCATGCACTGAATCACTGGGTTCTTTTTTCAGATGGCACAACTCATACTTCCAGCAACAGAATAACTCAACTGGAATAATTGATCCTTTCTGTATTGAGAGCAAAGAAGTGTAATGGTGTGTATGAAGTCAAGAAAACTTTTTACTATTACAGTATCAATGCCTGATTCTATCCAGAGAAGAAAAGCAAGATGCTTACATTTTAAATTTGGCCATCTTTGTCTTTAACCAAAACACTGTTAAGAATCATCTTAGTTACAGGATTAAGGCTGCAATAAAGAAAAAATAATTTAGCCATTTTGCAACGTCTGCAAGTTTACTCCTGCAAACAAGTGTCAAAGACTTTTGCAAGGTAGCTGGTTCAAAAGCAGTGGCACTTTCTCCATCTGTTTCACTTATCTTTATCCTCCTCCTTTTCCTCACCTGCTCTGAATTTTCAGAGTATAAAAGAAAAGGTCTGTTGGTCATGGGTTTGCTCTCCTGCTAGGAGGCATTGCTAGTCTGAGTAGAGAATCTACACTCTACGATCTGGATACTGAGACTAAGAATATACAGGTGTTATTTAAAGAATGTCACTTCTGTTTCCAGTAAGCTCCTAGATCTTTTCTCCACAAGATGCCAGTTTGCTGATGAAAGAAATAGTATCACTGGAAATGGCACTTTTCAAAAGTAAGCAACACAGCTTTAAAAGCTGATTTTGGTTTTTCCTCAAATAAACATTATATTTAGAAGCTGCATTATTAAAAGCTTAGTATGATCTTTATGCCCTTGGAAGTCTTTACCTTTGTAAATGTCTTCAACTGAGCAAAGATACTGATCCATGTACATGTACGTTAGCTAAGGCTCTACTTAAGACACTCTTTTAATACAGTGAAGCTTTTAAGTTTTCTATCTTACCTGTACCGTCCTCAGTGAAGCTTTTAAGGAGCCAGTTCTTTGCAGGGGGGACTTTGAATTTGCACGAACTATGTCTAAGCGAGATTGATAGTCTGGTGGATAAAGTGAGCTCCGAAAAACCTGTTCAAAAGAAGAAAGCTATGACTTGGGTGCCATGATAAAGCTTGCAAGCTAACAATCACCAAGACTGAAGCTAACAAAAATGCAGCATTGGACAATTAAACCTGCTCTAGAGATATGCATCAACTGTAGTTTGGATTGATCACTTTGGGCTGAAACAACATCTTTGCTCAACCTGAGACATACCAACACACTTATGTGGTCAAAGAAAACCTCTTCAGAGGTCTGAGGGGATTTACAAGTGAAAAACTGCAATGGTTTCCCACCAACATACGTAGCTGAGTTTCAGGCTAACCTAGAGGTATGAACCCCAGCAACTCCCTTTAGGCTCTCTATTTCTTGGAGAGATGAACTTTTAGCCCCTTCAGAAGCAAATCCTTGCTGCCAGTCACAGTTGCATCAGAGAAATTTTATCTGAAATGTTGAGGAGATGGGCAGCTCAAGAAAAAATTGGGAAAACCCTTAGAATACAGGGAGACTGTAACTTCCATTATATTTACAAGTTCTTTCCAATAGCCAAAGAGAATAAATTATAAGACTAACAGCCTGATAACTAAAAATAATAAAGCTCTTCGTGCAAGGCTTTATTAATAAAGTCAAGAAAGATAGTAGAATTATGATCAGTGTTTTTATGGAAAGTAAATATTGTCTGATTAACAGGAAATTTAAAATGAAATTAGAAGTTTGCTTGTGAAAGATAAAGTATTGACTTAAAGGATTTTTTTTGAATTGGTTCCACGTGACATTTTAATTGTGAAACTAGACTAGTACAAAATTGCGATGGCATAGTTTAAATGAAGTAAAACCACCAAGTAGTCTCAAATGTGACTGTCACTGAACAATCATGATTTTGTATGTCTTGCGTTAACTGTATACTGCCATCCTTGGTCCTGAGCTATGTCATGGAAAAAATAAAATTAGGACTGGTAAGATTTACAAAAAAAGACTGAAAATGATCCAACTTTCTTGGCAGGCTGAACACATATACACAACATACATTTCAGTGATAGTAAGTTTAAAGGCTCAACATCCAGAAGAACTGCAAGAATGAATAAAGGACTGGAAAACATGTCTTGACAGAGACTGTAACTCAAAGCAAACAGAAAGGGTGACTAGAAAGCAAGCTGTAACTGCCACGAGGCAAAAAAGCACAATTTGGTAACAAATGTCTCTTAAGTCTAGAACAGCCTAATAAAAAGCAATGACTTAAAGATGAAAACAAGCAAACAAAAATCCAAATAGAAAGAAGAGATTTTTAATTAAGTAATTAGTCTTTAGAACCTCTTATCAGAGCACTGCAAGATTTTCTTTTAGTGTGCATCTTTACAGAGAGATTCACTGCAGAGGTGTTTTTTGAGAACTATGATTAGCTGAGCTTGGGGTGACAGTTAATTTAGAAAAGTCTCTTATTATCCGTATTTTGTGGGAAAGATCAGACTGCCACTGCAGTTGTTCTCTGTTTTTAAAATCTCTGAGTTTATACATCTGCATGCTCTTGCTGGTGCAAAAAAGGGCTCGGTATAAGAAAGAAGTTTGTTCTGGGAACCTGAAACATATGTTGCATTTTCTGCCTGGAACATGTATAGACCCAAAGTGTGAAAACTTTTTTATGTGGTAAGTAAATTGAAGAGTAAATCTTAATCACTCTTACCTCTAAATCTTCGTTTTCATCAATATTTTGGATATTTTGGTAGGCAGCTGTATATATCTCTAAAGCTTTCCCATGGAATAACATTTCAATAGTTATAAATTCAGAAAATATGTTCTAAAAAGCAAATGAAAACAAAGGTTTTCTTAATGCAGTACAGTTCCACTTCAAATACAAGAAATTACTGAATTTTGTACTTGGTATTTATATGATACAAATAACTGCACAATACCTAGTACTTTTAAGGAGTCAGACCTGAATTTTAGAGATGAAATATAAATGCTGGCTGGGCTGTCACTTACACAGTTGTCATTTCATACTGAATTCTAACTAAACACTTGAAAAGCAAAGACGAGACTCATTAGGACTACATAAAACGTCATGCTGAAAACTTACTTGATATTCCCCGCTATGTATTCGCAAGATGTAGTCAGTGGATTTTTGCTTTATTGATGGCAATCTTTTTTAACAGGTTGGGGATAAATTATCCGTAAATTTTATACTTATCTATATTTTACAGATGTTACATATTTTATATAATAAATATTATTTATATATAAAAAACACAACGATGACATGTTCAGAGCTCACACAGTCTTTTTCATGTTACTCTTAACATCAAGTACTGGTTGGTTTGGTTGGGTTTTTCAACCATCTTTCATTCTTTTCTATTTAATTTGTCATTTTTCCCCCCCAATAAAAAAGTATCTCACTTCAGCAATTTTATAATTAAAATTGAGATCACATAATGCAAGTGTTTTTTAGTCACTATAGTCTTTGGGACTTAAGCTACTTAATGTTTGACATTAAGAGAGAAATGAAAGCTTTGATTACTGGCAGTCACTGAACATTTTGTGCTTTCTGCATCAGCTGCAGTGACCTACACAAATTTCAGAATGGATACATTATTTACTTAACACTATTTCTGTTAATTTTGCTGATATTAATCCACATATATCATTTCACTAACAAATGCAGCTACCAGTAAGGTAGAATACAGCAACTATTGGAAGTCACAGAGACTAAACAATTGGGTACAGGAAAATTCTGAATTCAGTAAACTGTAAGAATAATGAACTGATTTTTTTAATTGCAAAGTTAATGATATTTGGATTACGAAATATTCATGAATACCACAAGATTTGTATTGATGTAGGCTTAAGTTAATGCTAAGTGTTTCTGGTCTTGCCAAGGAGTAATTACAGTAAGTTTATTATGCAAGATGAAATGCAGTGTCATCTACTGAAATGTGAGCGCACATACTTTTATGTCCTTTATTTTCTGTTTCTCAAAATTATCAATGGTTTCCTCTAATTGCCGAGTTGTTCGAGTTGCATCCAGTGAAGCTCTCTGCAGTTCACTTTCGGCCTGGTGAAGTAACACAAAGGGGAAATTAGTCCTGTATTTGATACAGATATTTGCTCTACTTGCCATGGAAACATTGAAGCCTGGGTTTTCAAAATACTACACATCTGTGTTACTTTGTGTATTTGTAAATTTGTTTGTGGCTTAATAGACAAATAAAGATGCTTCTTAACACTGTTGTGATTTTGATCTGAAACTTGAAAAATTACTAGCTGCAGCCAGTCAGGAAAGTCCCACTGCCCCAGTCCGTTTTCTGTAATAATCACCTGCCAATTCTACAGATGCTCTGTTGATGACACAGTGACTGGGTTCAGGGAATTAACACAGCACAAGTGTTTAACCTTCAGAAAACTTATAAAGGAGGGGGCAGGAATGCATGGGCCAGAGTGGTGGATGAACGGAAAAGATCACCCTTTATTTTCAAGTGGAGATCAGCCTACTGGGTCTAGAATGAATCTTTTCCAGTGTTATGTGCTGAACCTCATTTTACTAAGCTTTTCTAAATTATTTAAGGAAACAGCAGAGCAGCAGCTGGAACAAAAACTTCTCCTTTACGTATCTCATTCAGCAGACTAGAGTTAATATTTTTAGATCCAAAAACATTTCAGGCACTTTATATTACTATAATTTTTATAAAAAACATCTTCAATAGGGCACTGGGGAGCAACAGATCAACCAATCTGTAATGCATAAATACACAGTTTTTCTCATTTTGTTACTACAAAAAGTGTTTTAGATAAGTAATTAGATATAACGATAAACTGTATAAAAATGCACACTACCATTTAAATAAAGATACTGAAGCTATTTTGGTTAAGTCTGAGAACTGTGTACTATTACAAAGTAATGATGTAAAGATGCAAGAGCGTGCACTTGACTGCAAAATTTGGGTTCTAAACGTATTTTCCATACTTTACGGTTATTATACTGTAATTATACTGTTATTATACTGTAATTATAGCCTAGTCAAGACAGTATTTATTTACAGGCTCTGTCAGTATCATCAGGAATCTATTCGGTCCTGTGATTTGGAAATAGCACGTGGATCAAATAATTGTATCCTACAATCAAGACATAGGATTCTTCCCATTTTTACAACACTGCAACTTAAGAACTTTTTTTTAAAAAATGGAAATAGACACCACAGGCCCAGTTCCCATGATCTAGTTTTTAGTGTCATGTGTATATGGAAACCTAAGGCATGCTCTGTCACTTCTTTAATTAAAATCTGGTAACCTTATATTACAAGATTATCCATTTGAAACAATCTCCTTCCAAAAATGGCTTAAAGTCATAAACACAATTCTGCCATTATTGGGCAAACAAAATTTGTAATGATCTTTAGTACATAAGGTCACACGTTCATCTCCCTTTCTTGATTTTGCCCAAAACACAGGAGGGAAACAGAGTAAGAAAAGGCATTTTGTGTGTTCTCAATTATTACAATAAGTCACTCTCTGTAAATGAAGGCAGTTGTTATGCATAAGCCGCCGTTACACATACAAATACAGTATTTCTATGATAATCAAACATATCTTCTTAATTAATCTTAAATAGACTCGCCAGATTTTGCACACAGATGCTCTGGAAAAGGAATTTTGTTTGTTGTAGAGTGAAATGTCTAAACTCACAGAACCTGCATAATTTGAACAACAGCAGTTTGGTTTTCTCTTCTGAAACACTCACCTGTGACTGGAAATATTAGTAAAGGAAAAAATGGCAAAATAACAGTATTTTTTAAAGTATCTGTTTTCACTTCTACTTTTAATATCTTGTGAAGTATTTGGCTCAGCTATTTCAAAACTTCTGTATACTTGGAGGGGGCCATTATTATGTTGTCTGAAGCTTCCTGCTGTAAGACATTACTTACAATTTGTTATAGCTTTGCTAGAATTCAAGTATCATGGCCAAAATATTTTAGGATAGCTATTTGTCTTGGACTGAGAGTTTGGTTATTTATTTATTAAAACACCCCCAAACCAATCAGACAACCTGGGTAGACCATTTCAGAGAAAAAAAAAAAAAAAAACAAACTAAAAAAATGCATTTTTATATTTAAAATAATCTGGTAAGGTTTTCTTTTCAAAACTGTACTACCCCCACATTTTATAAGATGGACTTGAAATGTGGGAGTGAGTACAGATCCTTTGCTATCTGTGGCCAAAGTTGTTGCTGCTGAAACATCACAGTTGCTTAAGAATAAGGGACCCAATGCTGGAGCCTAACAGCTGTGCTAATGAACATGGTGAAGCCTCTCTCAGACCTAAAAGCTGACCTGCATACAGCCTCAAAAGCAAATGAACATATTCCTGGTCCCAATACTTTTTATGCATTTTGTGTTGATCACTTTAAAATGCAAATACATAGCGTTTGGTGCCTTTGGCCATGTGCAAAACCAGACTGTACTGAGATTTAATAACTCTTCAGGCAAAGTCTTAAGTACAGAAAACACAGGTGTTACAAGAAGCTAAGCCACAGAAGGGTATTTGGGAGTAGCTTAGCAAAGAGACAAGAAGAAACAAGCTAGGTGCAAGCTATATACCCATGAAATCAACTGGAAATTAGTGCAAGAGGGACAAAAATGGGACCAGTCTCCCTTTGGGGAGAATAGCTTACTGGTACCATTTACTCCCTCAGTTCTCATGGAAGGGAACTCTGCATCACAGCTCAAGTTCTAATCTTACGCTGACACTGTGTGCCTTTATTACACGAGGAATTCTAGTGAGTTATTACTTAACTGATTTGATTAATGTTAAATGGTAATTCTTTGGCAGAGACAAAAAAAAATTAATTCTCCTGTGTGGCATTTGACCATCACAGTAAGTTTTGCTCTTTCTGTAGTTCCATGCCCCAGTCACTAGAAAGATCCTAATTTCTGAAATAAAGTTGATGAAATCCTACAAAGAATCGGACTGCTTCACTGAGTCCAATGCTACAGTGTAATAAAAAATAAACAGCGTATCATCATGAACTTAAATGCTGTATCATAATACATAGGCATAAAGGACTGAAGTACGATTGCCTTGATCCCCTTTATTCTGGCATTTCCTAGATTCTGATTGCTTCAGAATTTGAAACTTCAATGAGATTTTAAGGGAAATTCTGTGGAGGATTAATTTTCTTCCCCTGTGATACAGAATAGTATAGTGGGGAGAGTCACTGGGCTTTTGAAAGGAACAGTAGTCTGGTTGAATATTCTACTAACAGAATAACAACTTTTACTTTCACACTTCATCTCATAGCTGGAGGAAACTCACACCCCATCCAGGAACAAGGAAACACCACTACCAAAATAACAGGGAGAAAACCAGTAAAAACAAAAAATCCACAGAAGTAAAAAAAGTTTTCTGATTACACTTATTTTCAAAAACCTCCAAATTCCTAGATGCAACCTATGCTTACCTGTCTTGCATAAACATATCAAATACTTTGTAGTTTCTTTTCAATCAAAAAGGGAGTGACTAACAAAGCAGCTATTGTAAGCTGTAACTCATCATAAAGTTTAAGAAAAGATTCAACATGAACATAGGTAAAGAGCATTCTTCTCTTACTACTTTCTAAACACAATAGTTTAATTCCTGAGATGTTTGAAAAAAAAAATTTCTTATAGCTACTAGAAATACAGGATACAATAATGTGTCGATCTGAAGGATTCCGCTGACGTGTCTTTTCCAGCTGAGTTAATTGCTTGGCTTCTCTGTTCTTTGCTGTTAAAGTTGCTTTAAGATCATCCTGGAAATAAAATGTTTTAGACATGTTTGAAATAGATGTAGGAAAATACAAAATTCACTTTTCATACATGCATTGCCTAGAAAACATGAACAAGAGTTCTGCTTTAAATAAAACCAGATTTTACTGATCTTATTCTGTTAAATGATCCTCTGAAAGTGAAGTCAGTGGTGACCAAGAGAGTTTAGCACCTTGTACAACTCTGTAGCACACACTGTAATTTAAAATGTGGGGGAAAAAAGAAAAACATATTTACAGCTTTTCATGAGAAGTATAGTGGATGGTCAAAAGCTGAGATCCCCAAAGCAGTAAGAAGACAGGCTCACTCCAGGCTTAGCAATGGAATAAAGGTGGCATTTAGAAATAAAAAGTGGCATCAAATACATCAGGAAGAAAAAACCAAAACAGGCAGCAGCCAGTACCAATCAGAAGTTATGAAGAACACAAAACTGCTACACAGAGCTTAAGGTGCCATAGAAAATCCATGGCTGAAAGGGTTAAACTGCATATTTATATATGCAGTTAGGAACATGTTTAAATAGATTCAGAACAAAATGCATCCTAGTAATGATGTAGTGGAGAAGATGAAACTTACTGATCTAGAAAAGGCAGAAACTGTTGATAAATACTTTTGCTCCTCATTTTCAAAGGAGAATTACAATGTACTTCTAGGAAGATTGTGACAATTTAAGAATGTTTATATACCACTCTCAAATTCTCGTTCATGCTATAAAACTGTGTTTTGCAAATACTTTGGCATATATGGAATCTAAAATTGTCAGTCAGATACTTATCACTCCATTGACCCTGGTATGGGATATGACATTAATTTTAATGTCTCTAATTTAAACGAGCAGTACCTTAGAACAAGCAGAAATACAGCCCAAAGGAATCAGTCTAACAAAATCTGAGGCAGGAGCTGGGCATGCATTTCAAACCATTATTTCACACAACAAAGACCAGTTCCCATTTATCTACCCCTCCAGAACAGAGCGGATTAAAGCTATTAAAAACTATCATCTCAGGAAGTTATCTGTGCTCCTTCCTTGGATTTCAGAATTTTAACATGGTTGTAGGTCTCCTTCACCCAGACATGCAACCAAGAATGTCTCAAAGTTCTGTGATCCTGTGACCAGATCACTAGTCAATGACAAGCAAAAGCAGGTTTCAGAGTGCTGTTTCTTCAATAATGGGTCTGTACGTGAGGTCAGGATCAAAACACGCAGTTTCTTCCTTATTTCTATCCTTACTGTTTGTTTATATGTCTTTGTGCATATGACTCATTTTGCTGCAGAGCTGGTTTCTGATAATAAGAACAACTTCCTATCAAAACTAATTTTGCTGCTGTTTTTTCAAAAGGGAATTTACATCGCCTTTAAGGCCGTCTGAAAGACAGCTGGAAAGGGCTTTCTCCTTTATGAAAACCATGCGGCTGCAAGAAAAGCAGCAATATAAAAAAAGTTATAATTTAGATTTTAGAATGTAAGGTGGAGAAAGAGAAGAGAAAAACATTTATTTTTGCCATAGAACAAAGCAGTATTGTCTCTCATGGTCACAGCTGCGTGTTTAGTGTTATTTAATGAGCGAGCCCTGTTAACAGCACTGGCTTTCTAGGCCCGTTTAAAACAGTCAATCAGATTTAATCCCGTGGCTGAAAGGGTTCTGACTTTCAAGCAAAGTATACTTGAGAAGGCTAAGGAAACTACTAGAGTTACCATTATAAAATTCAGTCTTTTCTTTCTAGTACGTAGTGACTTTGGAAATACCTCCAGGGACTGCACTGTTCCCTTCTCTACCTCTGTTCTCTGTAGTAACACCAGCTATCAAACTTCTCTGCTAGCCAAAGCCTGACAAAGATTTGGTGCTACTGTGGCTATAGTGGTGGAGCTATCTACGAGTTCTGAATGTACAAAGGTAGGGCACAGTTACGTATTTTCTCTAGGATGCTGAAAAACTGAAAAGGGTGCAGAAAAAAAACCACATTAAAAATATTCAAAAGCTGGGGAAAATGCCATTATGGTTAAAGAATTACAGCCTACATTATTAGCTAACTGAAAAGAATGAAAAGGGCATCTAAATGCCTTCATCCAGGAAAAAACAGAGCATCACAGAGCTATTTAATCTCAGTGGAACATATAACAAGAACCAAAGATTAGATGAAGTCTTTCATTTAAAACAAAACACCACAAACTAACCACTACCGCAAACTGTCCTACATTCCCCTCCAGTGTCTTCAGACCAAGTTTTGATACGTTTTTGGAAAACATGCTTTAATTATACGCAAGGAGAAATGGAATGTAATAGCCAGAGAGATAAAGAACAGGTACAGAGATTATGAAATTATTCATAGTCCCTCTGGTTGTAAACTATGAATTCAAGTCACACATAAAAACTCTGGTCAGCCATGTAATTTCAAACCACACAGAAGTACAGCTACAGTCCATCCACCAGACAATGAGCTGGCAGATCCTCACCATTGTACTGTTACCTGCTTTAGTCACTGAAGTTATTAAAGCAAACCAATCCTTTCTTCTGCAGGTGGATCACCTTGGTTTTATGATGGCCTGTTTTATATGAAGAAAAGGAACCAGGAACAGAGTTGCCAAAAAGCAGAAAGTGAAGATTGATATGTAGAACAATGAAACAGAAAGAAATTCTAAAATCCTGCATTTAAGGTGCATTACAGGACGAGAATATTATCCTAGCTTCCACTGAAGCTGCCAAATCCTGCCCCAGAGAGCTACTCAGCATAGTAAACCAGGACATGTGAATGAAACAATTTTATTGCATTAGCAGTTAAAGGACAACACTATTCTGACTGACCTGGGCCTCTTAAAAGCATTTACTATCACAGGACATTGATGTCTTACCCCACAGAAACAGCAACAGTTCTTTTTAGATACAGCACAAAAATAGTTTGTGTACACCCTGGAACAGATCCAATAAGTAGCAGTGAGAACATACCCTTTATAAAAAGTGCTATAATGACATATTCTGCCTGGTTTTACTTAATCAGCTAATGTAGTTACAGGTAAAGCAGTCTTAAAACTAGCATCCTGTGCTAGCTTTACATGAGTGACAAAACTTCCTTTTTCACTAAAAATGTCCCAGTGTTTAGAGATGATAACTGAAGACCAGACAGTTGAAGTTTTAACCAAGATTTATGGTAACAGGCAGGGGGAAAAAAACCCCAAACATAAAATCATTTAGTGGCCCACATCTTTAGAGAAGTCTCTCTTAGTTCAAAGATATGTTGATAAAATCAGTTGATCCCATCTACAGTTTAAGAATTTTCTTGTACTCCTCACTGTAGCTAAGATAAACATTATGTAATGCTTTCTGGCATTCTGAAAGGCAAAGACAACAGGAAATGCCATTCACTGTTGCACAGATGACTGTTGCTTCTGTCCTCAGCACAGCTATCCGGGGCAATGCACCTTTAACGCTTCGGAAGCCCCAAGCACTGCTGTAGTGCTCTGGTCTCCTCAAGAGATGCTATTGCCAGAAACACATGAAACTTGTCTTCCACCCTCAACATTTATATCCTAGAGAATACTCAGGCAGTTCTAGGTCTCAAACTTGGTTTCAGAGTGACTATTAAGGTACCAAATTCTAGGATACAGGCTCTATAGTCTACAACTCTGCTAAGGACTGCAACATGTAGTACTACTCAAGTGCAGGATGCATTTCCTTCCTAATTGTTTCTCTAACAACCATGTGAGATAGCTGTGCAGTAACTTCCACACACTGTACTCTGTTCTACACAGTACTGAAAAGATACAAGAACAAAAACATTAGAAAAATGGTAGTTTGAGTTTACAGGATGAAAGTATCCTCTATGTAATTTAAAGTATTATGAAGAACTACTTTCATCCTATAAACTAGTATGTGCTTATTAAAATTTACTTGCTCAAGCTTATCCCTCTCGGAGGAAAAAAATTTACAGATATTTTGTGGGAATATTTCAAACCCCTGTATCCACTGTTTCCAGAATATAGTGAATGAAAGACCTCAGTTTTTTGTGTATCTTTGAGTCATCCTGAGGACTTTGCAGGACAGAGTGGGATTCAGGCCACTACCTACTGATCAGTTTCAGAAAGTCTCTTCTACATTATGAACTTCAATGTAGAACATAATTGTAAGTTAGAAAAGCTGTTAAAGGCAGCACATAGATGACTAAGAGCCAAAAGCATTACAGGCAATTCACCTTTTGGAACTCTGAATAACAATGACATTATTTATAAAGAAAAGCATCCTGAATGTGCACTATCCACAAAGTTTTACGCTATCCACAATGCTTTTTTTCAGCTTGTGCTCCAAGAGTCTGAATACGCTTGTCTTCACATCCAAGCTTTTTCCTCCGACATATATATATAGCTTCAATTCAGATGTATTACTATATAATTTAGTTAGACTGATTACTGCAATATCAAAAATCAGAACCACCTCCCTGTAAAGTAGAAGTTTTCAACCGAGTGGCCAGAACACCAAAATGTAGCTTGTGGGAAAACAGATGTTTAACCTACCCTTTTAAGCTTCACTATGGTCCCGTAACTTTTCAGAGGTTCAACAACCTTGGCTTCAAGCCTGTCAACCTACAAAAGAAATCACAAGGTCACTAAAATCATTTATATCTATGGTGTGCAGAAACAGTAAACAATTCATTTACTAGTGACTCATCTTATTGGTAATTTAGTCCATATATGCTGAAAATATAGTGGGATGGAGGTTTTAAAAATATTGCAAAACCCAGAGTCAATTAAATTAACCAGTAAATCATTTGTATTTTGAGGAACTCAAGCTGATTTCTAGTGGAATTCCTTTTTCTTCATTGGTAATGTATGGGGATAAATGAAACACGGAGAGTCTAACAACTGAGTACTAAATACATCAAACACTGCATCTTGGAGATCTATAGCTTTCTATCTAAAGTTAAAGATCAGTGTATTTGCTCTATGCTTGTTGACAGATTATGGACTAAGCCCTCTTTGCTGTCAAACATACTGTATGAAATGCAACATTTCTGTTCTTAAAAATAATGGAAACTGTATTGTAAGTACTGAAAATATTAAAAATCCCAACAACAGGTTGTTTAAAATGCAAGAATGCTCTCACAGATGAGTGCATCTGAATTTTTGTTTCAGTTCATATAGTTAGAAAAACAGCTACATATGGTCAGACAGGCAATAGGTTAAGACCTGCCTGCTTGTCAGAATTGACAATACTGCACAAGTGGCCCCAGCATAAACTGTTCAATGACTTCGGACCAGTAAGTTGTCTGGCCCATTGCTGTTACATCCAAATTAGGATAAGGTGCATACCTCTATTAGGAAGGGACAGATATCACATTCACCTCTAAACTGGCAGTCACCATCAGTCAAAATCTATGCCAACTGAGCAAACACTCTACCAGTGCACTGTCAAACAATTTCACTTAAACTACCAATAGAATAGAATGAAATAGGGGCTCTAAATGAAGCACATGATATACCAAATAACCTGCCTGTCTTGCTTGCTCACCCTTCCACATGTTGTGGAAGTACCTCACACCTCAGCATTTATATATCTAGCAGTGCAGCTGAAGACCAGAAATTGATAACCCTTATAAGCTAATTTTGTCTTGCCCACATTGTCAATATACATGAAAACTGTTAAGTAACCTGATGCCCACAAGAAATAAATCTGACATTATATATTTGGTTTTCATGAGCAAAAGAGAACTTGATTTAAAGGCTAAAAGCTTCTCTTTCCCTTTGCTGCTTCTGCTGTTTCTCCTTCAAAGGGCTGTGGTGGTTTGGATCTAGTCATGGTAGGAGGATGTAGGCCAAGTGTCAATTTTTAAAAACATATTTAAAAATTGAAAGAAACAAAACTCAAGTTGTTACATAGGTACCTCAAAATTACAGATTCACAGTTTAAAGGTGAAAATGGACAGAGATATCATGCAGTCTGACTTCACGTACACCTTTGGCCATAATATAAATTTAACATATAAACACAGGAATAAATTACTATTACATCAATTGAAGCATATGGACCTATGTGTGGCTCAGCTGGAATCAGATACATAAGAGCTTGTGGAAAAAAAAAAAATTAAAAAAAAAAAAAATCGCACTATCCACACCCTTGGATTTCTTATTACTTCTTAAAAATCTGGCCCTAAATACATTGTTAAAGATCCATGCATATTTCTTGTTTTTCAAACTCTCTACTTAGTAGACTAGATACCTCATAGATTAATTTATTTTAAAACGTTTTCTTTTTCTACTTTGTTAATACAGAAAGATGACTTGCAATGCTTTTTCTAAAAACAAAACCAACAGCCCTGTCTGAAAACATCAAGAATGTCAACTACTTTAGTCTCTTTTTTCAATTATAATGGTTCTTTTCAAATCTATAAATGGGAATTTTCTATGCCCCACTGAAAGAATAGATATGTACTTCAAAAACTAGTTTGAGTACATGTGAATTAATTTATCTTTTCTTAAATCTCAGCATATGGAATTCTGGATCATGTTTCAGTTTGACTGGCCCCACACATAGATGTGTGACATAAACACCTTTCTTTACACTCTCATTCATCTAGCAGAAATGTGATTATATTGTCACACATGGTCCAAATCAGGTTTGTACTTTTACTGTTGAGCTACAGACTTACAAAATCTGGAGTAGTCCCCAACAGCACTTCAGAGGGGCTGTCAGCACCCACTGAAGGACTCCAGTTGTATGCTCTTCCATACTGCTAACAGACTCGGCAAAAGGAAAATGACTGATTTTACCTCAGCTGCTGCTAGACAACTCAAGTCACTAAACTAAAGAACACTTTATTAACCATAAATCATAATCCAAAGCCTAAGACCAATAAAAAGACTTGCTGCGTCTCAAATTCTGTGAGTGCTCATATGGATAGTTTCACTGACTTCAACAGGACTAATCACAGGCAGTTTCCACTAAAGTTATCAGCAGAGTAAATGATGAGTGCTTTGGCAGCCTACCCTGCTCTGCCACTAATATATTTAAAAGTGTTTTCTCCTATGTTTCTCTCGTGATTGCACAGTACATCTTTTCCCTTTTAAATCATAGATAAGTAACTGAAAAGTTCAGATGGCAAACACAACATGTACAGCTTTAATTTTGTACCTCTGCCTGGCGATAATCCTGAAGTCTGGAAAATTCATCTGCAAAGTTTTTCAGTCCAACTTTTAAGTTTGGTGTCTCTGTGGCTGCATATGCATATATTTCATTTACTAGAAGATCTGCTTTGTCTCGTAGTCTGGCAGTTTTACGTACATATCCAGCAAATATTTGGCACAATTCACCAAAATGTTTTTCCACATTTGAAACAGCATCTTGTATTTGTCTAGTCTGATTGTCCCTGGATACCAAAGAAAAATAAGTGAAAAATAAGAAGGGGACAAACATTTACAACACATATGGAAGAAAAACTATATAATTATGCTATTAATATTTTATACATGATTTGGGCATCTCATTTCAGTGAAAATCTGAAATCTATTTCTAAAAAGATAATGTTGCAACAGTCTGATGTCATGTGCCCTTATTTACAAATGAGTAACAAACAAACAAAAAAAGCAGGATTTATACTTAAAAATAAAGATCCAGTAGAGGAAAATGCAAATCACAAAAAAATCAGCTTAGAAGTTTTCCTCCTGTGGTTAAGCAAAAGATCACTATTACTGTTGGTATTCATTACTAACATAATGGTAACACCTGCAGGTCTCAAACAAGTCTGGGTCATACAGATACCTGCAGGAGTCTGCAATCTAAACAGACGAGTCAATGGTTGGAGAAATTAGGAAGTAGAGGGAAAATCTGTAAAGGTATTAAATGCTCTTTAAATTGTGAATAGATACCAAACTGCTCCTGGCCAGCACTACAGAGGATAAATACCCCTGCAAATTAGAGAAGAAAAGTGAATGGACACAAGCACAGAGGTGGAAACTCTAAAAAACACAGAAAGGGCATTCATCATACCAACAAATCTTTTAAATTATATTAGCTTTTTTATTTGAACCAAATGCCTGTATGTTTCAGTATTAATGATCTAGATAAGTAATTCTGAATTTTTATTTCATATATTTCACTTGATATTTTGCTTTCCTATTCCTACATCATTTGACAGCCTTGCTTTAGTTATGCTTCAGTAATACTATTAAACCAAATCAGTGTCGGTGAATTCATGACAGTTGTTGCTGACCTGAGTGAATCAACTACACAACAATTTAGCTAATAGTAAAGGCCAGATACTGGGTCCTAAGAAGTCTCTGTGGCCTACAGGAGGTGATTCATGTGAAGTGCTGGAATGCTCAGCAACAGAATTCACTCATACCTCTGTCTTGGTGAAGACAGAAACAAAAACTTCCTTCATATCCTTAAACTTTTCCAACTCCAAATGCAGACCAATATTTAAATATTGACTTAATATCAGGACACGTAAAAATCAGAAAAATTGAAAGAAATCCAATACTTAAAAACTAAACAACAATGCAATCAATTCAAATGAAGAACACCTTTCTTCAGGAACTCTTCAGGAAAAATATTTCAGGCCAAAATTCTGCTACAAGCAAAAACCCAGTTGTGTTGCTTTACGGCAAGCAGACTAGAAGACTGTTCAAGAGATTTTGATCAAAGAAAAAAAAAATTCCAAGTAAGTTGTTCAGTCTTCCAGGACCTGCTTGAGCACAGAACCATTTGAATAGGCAAGATTTCACCCAGTGAGTGGGAAAGCAAGAATCTCATTAAGTATTACTAAAGTTGTTTTTCAAAACGAATGCTATAATCTGATAAAATCTTCAGTAAAAGGTACATATTTTCCATTTTATTGGAAGGTCTTCATGTCAGAAAGTGTTCCTCCCCCAGGAGGAAGCCTTAAGCAGGTTTCCTCACCCACTTTACAATTTTGATCTCACAGTACTCCCATGCAAATAGTATTTAATTTTGGAACATGAAACAGTACATTTCCTTAGATGGGGGTGTGAAAAGTTTATATTTTTCTCCTCTTAATTACTTGTGACCGCTTAGAGGCGCCCACAAAATTATCAGCGAGAGGCCCGATTAGATCGGCAAGTCTTTACGTCACCTCTGCATAGCACACCAAGCCTAGAAAAGTTCTGCGGCCTCCACCTGAGGAAATCAGAGGCGGCTCCCCCACCCCTAGGGAGGCTAACTGCCGTAAGGGCGACCGGGCCCGCATCGCCCCCAGCCCCCGACGCCACTCCCTGGGCGGGTACCCTGGCTGGAGCAGGGCCTGCTCCCCTGCCCGGCAAGGCCAGGCGAGGCGGCCAGCCCTCGCCGCGCCGGCCCTCCGGGGCCAGACACTGACCCGCAACAGGCACCGAGGCGGCGGCACCCCAGGGCTTCCTCCGTCCTTCACCACCCCGTTACCTGGCGTCCAGCCCGCGGCCCAGCAGCATCATGGCGGCGGCGACGGCCCGGCAAGAAGGAGGGCGGCGCTCCGCGTGCGCTCGGTTTCCATGGACACCGCCCGCCGCCCGCCCGCCCTGGGCCTCGCCCCGCCCCGCTGGTGCGGCGGGCTGCGGCCTCGCCTGCCTGGGGCGCCGGGGAGCGGGTGGCTCCGTGAGGGGAGTGGAGTCGTCCAAGTACGCTCCCGCCCGCGGGACACCCGTCCCTCTCGGCGGCCGGAGGGCGGTTAGGCCCCGAGCCCGGGGGAGCGCGGGGCTGAGGCCCCCTGTTTCCGAGCTGTCTGTCCCCAGGAGAAGTGCAGCCCCAAGGCCGGACCGGCGCAGGAGCAGAAAGCAGGAAGGCTCGAACCGGTCTCATTTAAAAAAAAAATAAAAAAAATCAGAAAACTCTTTGTTTGGTAAATACTCTTTTTCTTCATGTCCAGGCTTGGCAAGTGAGAAGCAGTACCAGGGGAAGCGGCCCACCGGTCTGCCACCTCTGAGGGAGAGCTGCTGAGGTTGGGCAGCCATGGGGAAAAATCCCATGGAGCACCAGGAAAGGTTTTGGAAAAAAGCGAAAAAAAAGCCCCTTTCTGTAAAGATAATGTATTGGAAATGTGACTTAGGGACTGTGTGAGCATCATCCTGCCGCTGTGCTGAAGAAGGAGGCTGCTGGCAAAGTCCCAGCAGATGTTGGGCAACAGAAATGCAGAAAAGGCTGTTAAAGGAGGGAACGTAGGAATTGTGCTGTGTCTAATACAAACCCACTTGAAAATACAGCAATGCATGAGAGCTGAGACTTACGCAAGTGTTAGCATGCATGAGAAAATTTTACATGCGTGCCTGAGCATGTGAATAGAAACTGATACAGTTAAGATCTGGCTTTTAACTTTTAATCATTTTTTTCTATTAAAAGTAGATTATTTAGATCACTTAAGCTGAAGCTTTAATTCACCTAAAACAAACTACTCTTCAAATAATAAGGATCTATTTAGTTCTATGTAGTGGTTTGCACCACCTAAGCTGAACCAAAATGGTGCCATTCTTCCTTAAGGAAAGTTTGTGAAATCAGTGGTAAAACACACCCCAAAGCTTTGCAGCCCTTAAGGACTTAGCAGAATAATACATCTAATCCTAAAATGTCCTTCAGAGGATGCAGGGGTGAGAGGTCAGCTGTTACCTGAAGGTCTTCTTTTGACTGCAGGCTTGAGATGAGTGGCTATAATGTTTATTGTTAAATCAGCCCATTATTAATAATCTAATAAATCAGTTAAATGACCTAGCTTAGTAATGACATCACTATTATTAATGACATCGCTATTATTAATGTGCAATTCTGTAATTCCTCACACTGAAGCAAGATCTAAGTTTATCCCTTTTAAGTCTTACTCATTACACACAACTACCACTGAATTACAGCTCTATCACCCGTCTCTACCATGTCACACTGCTTGTTACTGGAGTGCAATATGATCTGTCTCTGGACAGTTTTCCCCAAAAAAGTCCCCCAAATTCCCCTTCAATTATCTAGTTCATATTGTCTGCATATTGTTTACATTGCACACTTTCTGAAACATACCATTCCGTTTTAGTCTTGATTCCTCTACCTAGCTCCAATTAAGTCTAAGCATTTTATCCTACATGAGAACAGTTGACATACCAGAGCAAGGCTTTTCCTGTTAAATGGGATTTTTTTTGACTGTTTTTATGCTCACATAGCATCCTGCTCTTAAGTGCTTAATTACATATCATTGCCCTTGACATGTTCTTTGAACAATCTCCTGGTTTCTTGTAGTGATCTTGTCTCTTCACGAGGCCCTCCAGCTGGACCTCTAGCTCACAAATTGTAACCCATTTCTGTGGCGTGAAGAGCTCTGAAAATTGAAAACACCTATTCTGCTACTTAGGGCATGTTTAGACTTGGTCAGGAAAGCTCAAGCAAAGCAAGTACCAGAATACCCAGAAATTCTTAATAAACAGCAGAATGGTGTTATGAGGTGGTATATAAACATCGTAAGAAGAAATACAGAGTTATTTGCTTCAAATTGCAGGCCAATGAGAAACAGAGGCTGACACTTAATGAGAGGGTAAAAGACTTTGAAAATAAGGAAAAGTTACTTGTGATTATAATCAAAGAAGTAGTTGTCACTGGAACAAGACACAAAAGAGGATTGACAGCTCATCTTCAGCTACTGCAAACTAAATCTACTTCAGTCCTGAAGTATAGGACTTGGCATAGACATTAAAAATCTTAATTTGTATATGCTGATTTCGCACGTGACTTGACTTAAAAGTTCTTACTATGATCATGCAGATACTCCTGGAATGTATGGCCCACCAGCTCCAGCTGCACATAGAAAGTTGAAAATAATGTCATGAGGGCCTGTTGAAATTTTGAGTCATCAGAGTGCACAAGAGCACAAGCTGCATAAATCATGGAGTGGAAAAATATTTTTGTACTATGATTTAGAAATAATTATGGAGAATTTCCTGCTCATTACCTCTAAGTAAGTTTCCAGAATAACATACTAAAGATGATAACATCTTATAAATGACATATTCTGAAGATAAGAAAGCTCTGAAATATCCAATTGACAGTGTTTTCCAATATTCTTCCAGAGCATAAGCAACAGAGTCCTCCTGACTTAAATGAACTGCTTAACACCAGCAGTTTCAGCAGCAGTAAAGAATTGCCTGTCATTGCTGTGTGGAAATAAGAGCGTATGCATGAGTCTGTGGAAACTTCAAGAACACGAATTGGGATAGAATCTCTTCTGTAATATTTGTGGAACATTTTAGCCATTGGTAAGGTAGAGCCATTTTTCTGGGTTGGAATTTCACATTTTGTCAATGAGTTTGTCCTAGATATATGTGTAAAATACCAACAGAATATTCAGTCACTTTCCTTTAAGTTAACTGATGTTAATTTATATGGTTTAGTAATTACAAACTGATCCATACAGGTCCAGAGGTCCATCCATGCACCATGTGATTAAGACTCTGTATGTAATTGATGAGCTGCCTATATGTTCATCTGACTGCTTCTTTTCTGCTAGTGTGTTTTGTAACTTTAGAATATTTTTTATAATCTTTAAACTTTTAAAATAATTTTCAATTTTCATGTCCACCTATGCTATCAAATCCTGTTATATCACTGAAGATATAACAGGATGTCAAACTACATTAATTTTAGCATATGAGTTTATCTTATAGAGGATTAGGATTGTTCTTTGAGATTCAGTAATTTCAAGTATTTTCTTCTGCTGCAACAGTTCCCCTCCCCCTGCTATTCCACTTCTTTGGGTTTGCAGTTCCCTTAATGCAGAAACTAGACCACCTCTTATTCCTAGCTCTGTGTTTTCTCAAGAACGAGAGGCAGGTTGTAGGAACCATCCTTCCCTGATGCACAAGTCTCCAACACCAAGTTCCGGATATCTTAATTAAAAATCAGTTAGTATGTTAGAGAAAAAATTGACAACATAATTAGAAAAACAGTGAAACATTGTTTCCTCAGGCTAATACCCACAGGCCAGTATAACCTTCTGTCATCCATTTTGTCAGTATTGGTTAGAGCGCAGTAGCCTCTTGATGATTTATGCATTTGCCTGTTGTGTTCTCAGTTCTTTAAAAGAGCTTTGGCCACTGTCAGAGGTAGGATGCTGGGCTAGCGGGATCTTTAATCTTGTTCAGTACAGGAACTTATGCTTTTATAGTGTTATGTTTTTTATAAACTGAGAGGAGTTCTTTTGTTTGCTTCGTGCTTACCTTTGCTCCTATGCTTCTCTTTATGCAAACTGAGTTCAAAGGTGAAATGCAAAATATGTCTGGAACATGCTGCTATACAAGTTTTTTTGATGTCTCTTGTTTTCAGTGATCTGTCAGAAAGTAAGGTTTTGTCTTGGTCTTACTGTCACTTTTGAATACTATGTACATTTTCAGACTTGTTTCTCCCAGATTCTCATTTATGTAGTAGGACCTCATCTTCTTGAGTTGTTTCCCCAGTCTAGCTAATCCTCACTGTTTCTGGTTTTTCGTTAAGACCTACTGCTCAGATATTGACAGATGAAGGTGTTCTGTGTTGACACTGTTTTATGCTGTTTGATACTCTATTTAAGGTAATACCATTTGTTGTGATGCAGACCATGATCTCAGTTACGTGTAGTGAGTACTAATTCATATGCCAAGGAAGGCATTGGAAAACATCTGTTTCCTGGATCCACGGTCTAGATGATTCTGAATGTTCTTACTCATTAGAGTCAACAAATGGTGCTCCAGTTATTGCTGGTAGCACTGTAGAAATCCTAGATTAGGCTGTCAGAGTGCTTTATTGAAGCCTGCTCAAGGCTCCTGAGCTGTGTTGGCACATTGTGAATGTTGTTGAAGATGAAGAACCTATGCCAGTCTACTTGTGTTGCTGGAAAGACAGGGCAGAGGGGGCCCTTGGAAGGAAACTATAATTGCACCTCCTCGCAGGAATCTTTAGTAAGAAACAAAAGATTTATTTGAAATTAGTATGTAGATAGAGAGGAAAAGAAGCTTTGGAGAGTGGACTGGCTACTCATTCTGCAGCACTGTCCCTCATTCCTTCAGTGGTAGTAGCACTGAAGCAGCCTGTTTGGCTTTCCCGGGCTCTGACTGATGAAGTTAGGCAGTGTAGCCAGTCTGTTTTGCCATTCCCTCAGGCTAGTGCCAGAAGCAATTTAATCTGCCTTTTGCTTTCAGATAACGGTGATAATACACACATTAATTAAATAGACACTTGTATTATTAACATAGTACATAATTTTAATTAGTAAATAGTTAGTTTCCAGACATATTTTATTATTGAAATGAGTACAAGGCAACAAGAACGAGCGAGTCAGAATTATTCTTTTTCAATTTCATATTTATTAAAATACAAAACTGGTGTCAAATCACTTTGCTGCCTGAGAAGTAGATTGATGAGTAGAGAGTTGTTTGTTGCCCCATTCAGCAGGTACAGAATTTTTCCTAGATCCTTCCCAACTGACATGAGGTTGGAAGAGTGGTGAGATCGATGGAGCTCATGTGTTTGCACCAGGTGTCTGCAACACGTACCAGGTGCAATACCTTTGATGGAAGTTTCTTCATGTCTTCTATGCCAGACTCATACTGGTAGTCATGGCAGGATTCCTGAAGGATGTCTATACTGCTCTTCAAGAATGAGATTGTAGGCTGGGCATGTGTCTAAATTGCTTCTCATATAAGCAACTGCTTCCTAGGGATCCCAACACCAATTGGCAGGGGTTGTCTTATGCCCTCACTGTAATTACTAGCTCAGTACTGGTAGTAGAGCAGGCTGACTGCATCTGTACTTTATGCCTGGATGTCTCCTCTGGGTCTCTTGTGGTGTCACTGTGGCTGAAATAATGCAAAGGCATGAAATAACCCTCCTGAGTGTTTTTACAGCATGGAACTCAGGCTGTATTAGTCCTGGGATGTGGTTTATGAGATATTTGAGGGGTAAAATTTGCTGCAATAATGTTGAAAGATAGTAGAGAACAGAGGGAGTCAGTCTCAGAGTGGACGCAGCAAACTAGTATCAACCAACTGACTTTTGTGATCATTCCCTGGAGTAAATTGTTCCCAGCACTGTGCCTGTACTTTGTCTGAGAGAGAACAATTTGGAATTGCCAAGATTTGGGGAGTGGTAAAACAATTAAACAATACTTGGGTTTGTCTGATGGCCCTATAACATTTAGCAGCGTAGATACACCCAAATAATAAGCTGTATTCAGAGGGTCTCTTCCAGGTGCACCTAGGGGCTCTCTTGCAGGTTTGCTGTCTATAGGATCTGCAGATCTGGTCTTTCAGGCAACCTTGGATTCGCTCTCAGAACATTATAAGTATTTTATAAGGCTTCAAAAGGAGGTTGATATTGGTTTCATTTAAGACCATGACAGTTCTGTCATTAGCAGTAACAATCAAATTTTATCCTTAGCGAATTGTTTTCTTCTTTTTACAATAGTAATATTCTGTTCCCAACAAACTGCTGTACCAGGAATATTTTCTGCAGCTGAAGTGGCAGCCTAAAATGAGGTCATGCTGAAGATACTGGTATGTGATAACAGCTACCGCTTGGTGGCATCCACTCCATGCTTTATTTAGCTGAAAACTCCATAGCCAGAAAACTGAGAAAACTTTGTGAGTTCCTGGCTTGGCATTCTTTAAGGGCATTTAAAATAGTTAACCTTGGGCTAGTCTTGATTGGTATGCTCAGCGCTTGACATGTGCATGACCCACCTTCTGCTTGTATTTTAATGTGGGAGTTTACACATTTACTGACCTTGCAGTTGACTCAAATAATCAAAGTAAATTGATTAAACTCTATATTTGTATAACTGTACAACTATTTGTTATTCACAGAAAACCTGTTTAAACTCCTGGACCCTTGGTCTTGACCTTGCTGTGTACCTCAGTTTAAAACAAACTTTGATTTTAGGTAAGTCAAATAGAAACAAAAATAGCATAGATTTGGTTAGGAGGAGAGTATACTTGAAATGAGTTCTTGAATCTTTGATTTGCACTTTTCAAAGGAAAAATATTCAGACTAATTCTGGAAAGTGTAACATTAGCATTACTTATAAATTAAGGTTTATTAGGGGATGTAAACAGCTACAGATTCACTTTACTAACTTTTGACATTTAAATGAGACATCAGAAATATATTTCACCAACCAAATTCTTAATTTGGAGGTTTCTATCTGTCTCTAAAATGATCTATGGCACAACAATCTTATTCAGTTTGATTCTCATGAGTAGCTAACTTCAAATTTAAAGTTGCAAGCCCATCCTCCTTGTATTTGTTGTCAAAGTACTGTGAAAAGAAGCAAGACAAGAATTTTTAAAATGGCTGGTAAATATGAACACATCAGATTTTTGGTAGCTTAATGCAGATATCCTTAAGTGAGCAGGTTTTCTGATAGTTTTAGTCTGATGTAAGGAGAATCAAGAACTTTTCAGCTGTTCAAGACTTGGTCTGCAAGTCCTTGGTCTCCTTGGGGAATATAATGTAGTAATGATCATGGTGTGAGATCTAAATAAATGGCATTTAGCAATGGTACTAGAACAATATTTCTACTTCTGAATATTTCACCCATAAAATCCACTTGTGATGGTAGTGAAATTAAAAAAAAATTTACCTAGGAAAACTGTATACTCACCATCTAATTGCATTATGCAGTGATAATTGAATGGTAGATGACATCTGAATCTTATTCATTGCTTTCACACCTAGATTCTTTGACTTCTGCTTGGAGCTGAGGTTAGAAGTTGAGGGTTGTCCTTTTTTCTAAAATTTAAATGTAATTTCATTAGCCATTCCTAAGTCATTGGAAAGTTGGTGGAAACCAGACACACACCAGCACTTTTTAGACTTTTTTTTCCTACTAATACAACCAAAATAAAATTGAACAAAAGTTTCTAAAAACTTGATAAGCAAATAGTCATTGTTAATAAATGAGATTGCTACCACTTTTGGGGGCAATAAAAATTTTAACTATTAAAACATTGCACATAATTGAAACTTGCTGACTTTGTGATTTTTTTCAGCATAACCCGATAAATCTCTCATTCCTCTCTGTGGCCTGTATCAGTGTAGTGAGGGTTGTGCTTTAAAAAATGTAGTTATAATCCTCTTTTGCTAATTTTTAGCTTTATTAAACAGGGTAAAGAAATAATCTGAGTTCATTTCTTCTTGGAATTTAACTCTTTGATAATGATACATGACACCATTCCACGTTTCCACCAGAATAATCAGTGATGTTATCAAATGTCTGTGAATTCAGAGAACACTTCAAAATTCTCAGTATCTCATAGTTCATCACATTTCTCTAGTCCTTCCACATTGCTCTGCTTTGTTGTTATATACATTTAAAAATTTGCAGCTTGGAACAGTTAAGAAAACCAAAGTATATGCGTCAGTCTGCTTCTAGAGGGCAGCAAATGACTGTGTTTTAGCCACAAGAGAAAATACAAAAGTCACATACAGTTCTGTCAGCAAACCAAAGGCACAATCCAGCATCTTGTAGTTAATGGCAAACTTCCCATTTTCTTTGATGGGAACAGGATCAGGCCCCTGTTGCTTTCCTTGCTGTCTTCCCCCCTCCCCACACTTTTAAAGTGTATAAGTAGCATGCATAAAATGCATTGGACTCCTGTTATCAGTCATCATTGTTTTAAACAGAGTGAACTATGGATGCAAACGTTATGGTTTTTATTAACATTCCGAGGCTACTATTCATCTGATATTAAAAAGTACATGACATAATTGTAATAATATTTATCTAAATATTAGCCCATTGGAGTTTTTTATCTGTTTCGTTTTGTGGTATTTGAAGGAATGTGAATAATTTTTTTCTCTGCCCACACATGGTAGAGAATAGTGGGGGGTGCCCCCTCTTTTGGGAAAAAACATACTGATAAACTCACAAGTGTTTCTTAATGCAGCAATCAAAAGAAAGAAAGATGGTAAGTAAAAGTTTTATTTTGAATGTAGTTCACTTTTATTTATGTATAGCTTTTTCTATAGCCCTCCTTACCATAGTAGTGGTATAGTCACATGTAAGCTTATACCAGTTGTGTAATATAAATGGTGATAAATTGCCTAAACATCTCATAACTGTTATATTTTTCTTGGTCAGTGGTCTATCTCTATAGAAGTTGTCCTAACTTTGTAGCCCCCATGATACCTTTAGCTAGACTTCCCCTTCCTTGTCTCTCAGAAAAAATACACAATTTCTTCTCAAAATTACTCTTGTGCAGAGCTAGAGGAATGGGAACTGGTCAGATAGCAACTTCTTTAGAGAGTGTGTCTTGACTCTTGATCTCTTTGGCGCTTTGCTTAGGAAGAACTTAAGTTTTGTGCTCCACATACCTAGGGAACAATCTGGCTGCAGATACAAGCTGATGAAATTGTAGAGCTTCTCTAATGCATGGTATGTTCCTCATGGCTACCTATGAATGTAGAAGACTGAAAACAGCCACAGGTCAGTACGTTCTGATAATGCAAAAACTGCATTGTTGGCTGGGAACATGGCTTGTATATTCTTTTAACCAAGTATCAGAATATCAGAAATAACAGTCAGTGTAACAGAACCAGGCTCTGACTGTCATAATTCCAGTGCTATGCAGGTCAAGAAAGGGGATTTTTCCAAAGCAGACCGAGAAACTCTCTTTCAGCTGAGAAACATTCCAGAGCATCAGACCGAATGCCTCTGGTTGAGGTAGAGCCACTGTGGATCATGTTCACAGCACCCTTGCCAATGGTGGCCTTTCCTGGGGGAGTTCATTCCTTTGAAGGTGCTCAGAGTCCGGAACTGCTGGGAGGAGGATGTGTGCTGTAAACCGTGGCTCTTCTGGAGCCTAATGAAGCCTACATCTATTTTCTTTGTCTCAGAGATAGCCTTATCAGTGGATGATTCTAGTGGCAACCCTGGTACAAATCAGATCTCATTTCAATCACATTTTTAAAAATTGTACTGGAACTGCCTTTTCCAGGTCTGCGTTCTTGCTCTTTTTTCAGTGCTGGTCCTGGGTATCTGTGTCTGAAACCATTTGCAGTTCTGATTCAATTTTCTAATAGAGACAAGTCTAAAGAGTGACTCTCACCATAGTTTCAATTTTTCTTTTCAATGGTTATGAATAAAACATAACATAAGGGGGGAAAAAAAAGCTTTTGTCATCTACTTCTGAAGTGTACAAAGGGAACATAGAATATTCTGTATGACTTAGTGCCTGAAAAAATCACAGCAAGGCTTCTAGAAAAGTCAAGAGGTGAAATACTTTAGCTAGAGATGATATCTTTGAGATGCCTCAAACAGGGAAATACTGTATAATTTTGCACCCATAAAAAGAGAGTTTTTGTTCTTCTCTGAGGTTTATGTTTAGTTTTTGGCAGTCTGTGTATCTAGAAATGATGATGTTTGCAGTGGCATAGTTTTTTCTCGGAATAATTATTCATTACTCATTTCTGAAATATTTGCACAGATACTGGCCCACAGCATGCTGTAGTTTAGGCTACTAAGTGTATTACTTCTTGTCTGCTGACGTCTTCAGCATATGGTACTTTATTGTGTTGGCCACAGAAATGTTCTATAGTCTTGCAGTAGCATTGAGTGTGGTTCTGTGGCTTTCAACTTTAATTATGCTTAATAACATAATACATATACAGCTAATAACATTTCCCATACTTAAAGTGTGGTTCTACTCTGAAATGTGATGATTTTAAGATAATTCAACAAATAAGTTCCTTGTGCTAGTCAAATCATAACCGACTACTAACAAAAATAAATTCCCCTATCTGCCCTTCTCTTAGCAGGGCAGAACCGCCAGGGTCAGTGCCCATGCTGGTACTTTTCCCTTTCTCCAACCTCCATGCAGGAAATGTGTTTGGTGTATTCAAGTGTGTATATACTGCCCTATGGCAGCTCTGTGAACTCTTCACATATTAAGAAGAGACCTTTTAAGATACCTGCCTCCACCCAGCTGAGTTTTTCATACAGATATTTTTTAAGCTATCAATAAAGTTTTGAATAATCTCAGTAAACAAACTCAATCTTTTATTTACATTTCAGCGATGACATGAACATGAATCAATAAGGATAATTTAAAAATCTGGGAATTGCTGTCACTTTTTTCTTTCTCATCCTGTAGAGATGATTATGCTGAGGTAGGGGGTTTTTTTGGTTTTGCTTTCTTTAATTCAGTTTACAGGATTTTGTTGTTAGCCCTTTTAAACTAGCCATGCTTTCATGATGCAGAAGAAGAACAAGTAAGCCAGCTTGACAGGCACAAGCTCAAACACAAAGCAATCGGGAAGTTAAGTACTGAGATAACCAAGGAAAATTTGGGACTGAGTTCAGAGCTGTCAATACCTTCCTGGTTTATAGCTGTATCAGGGCATAACTGTGCTGTGGACACAAGAGACAGCTTTGCTGTGTGCTGCCTTTGGAGCTGGAAGTGCAGCAAGGGGCGCAGAGGATAGTGCTGGCTCTAAGAGCTGGCCCGGTGAGGTGTGTGCTGGCTGTGGCAGCCGATGGATGGGGGCTGGTGTCCGCACAGCAGTGCATTGTGCACAGGACAGCTCACCTGGAGGTCCCTGCAACAGGCTCCTTTCTTTGGACAGGAGATAGCTTAATTTTCCTACAGAAAAATGGTTATGAATGGTTCCCAGTTTATTGCACAATACTGAACACAAGAAGGAAGTTGGTCCTTCTACTTTAATAAAACTGGCCATCTTTACAAGCCAATAAAAAAAAACCCTCCACAGATTGACAGAGTGAAATAAGTGAAATTTGCCTTTGTTGCTGCTTTGAATTTCTTAAAAAATTATCCAATATGTCACTCAGAGCACATGTGGAGGCAGTCCTGCTGTACTATAACATGAACTGCAATAAATGTACATCCATTATATACAAACTATCCATGTGTACATGCTGGAGATTCATGCACGCACACACATACAAAACTTTTAAAAAAATAACTTCCAGTTCAAGCAGAAACTTATTAAAAATAGAGATTTTTGCTTAATTACATTAAAAATAACTTTTGTTTATACAGTCTACAAGTTTTCATTCCAAATTCTTCTAGAGACACTGCTATCAGATGAAGATGTCATGCTACACTATCTTTTTCTCCAGGTTCCTTATTTTAACAGACTGATTTGTTATATGAATAATGTAAAAGTTGACTCAGTCAAACAAACCTTTAAGAAGCAGCACTGAGCAGTGGAACTGTTGCTTAAACCTTGTTTTCAGTGATTAAGGCAGCCCAAAGACAAAAACTAAACTCAAAGTTAAGAAGAAAATGCCATCCCCTGAAAGTAATGCAATAAAAGATTTTCCTTGTGTCTCTAGCTAAGGTTGCAATAAAGTTCACACAAAAAAAGATAAATGGTTGTTCATTTTTGCCCTTTAAAAGATTGTATTAACCCTGACCTCTCTGCTTTTTTAAACTGATGTTGGGAGAAAAATACCCCTGGAAAGGTGTGCTAATGGATGTGTGAATATGAACAAGATACGTTTACTGCAGGGGTTCAGCTAGTGCTTGCCACAAGGCTTGGAAATGTAGTGCCAAGGGTTGTTTTGGCTAGGCCTGGCCATCTCAAGGTCATGCTCTTCCCAGAGAATTTGTCACCTGTTCGTGTCACCTTCTTGCCATGATACCGAATGCTCAACGATATCTAGAGGGATCTATGCTTTCTAGAGGGAAAGGAGAAATGAGCTGCTTGGTTCAGTAAAGACAGTAATAGAGCATGTCACTTCAGGCTTGCTGTAACTTATGCAGAAGTTTCTCAGTTAATCATAGTGGACTGCCAGATGCGAGGCAAATGCAGGTCTTAATAGTTTGAGCATGGCTTCAAATAAAATGCACGGAGCTTTTTCTTAAGGGCTATAAAAATAAAATTGCAAGGCTATTGCTTAAGAGTCAACAGAAAATGCACAATAGTACTTATAGTCACCTGCAGAGCTTGTGTGATGACAAATTAGTGTTGTTTTCTAAGATTATCTTAGCTAAAATAATAAACCTTGGTACAGCCAATTCTCAGTATATTAACAATATATTAGATCCTTTATTCAGTTGAGAAAATGAAGGCTTTTGAAATGGGCATGTTTTTTATTTTGGACCCAAATCGTGGAAATATCAAAATGTTTCCCATAATTGTTTTTAACGACGCAGTTTAAAGCAGCATCATCCACCATATGCACAATTATTTTCAAGACATTAATAACACCCCTTTAGTAGTGTCTCCAACTCTTAAGAGATATACTCCAGCTCTGAACTTTGATAATGCATCATCATGATAGTGTATCATTTGTAACAGATAATGCTGAAGTAACTGTATACAGATTAATGGAAAATTGGAAAGTTATTTGTTTTCAACTAATTGTTTAGTTCATGTACTACATAATACATTAATATATTTGATAGCTACATTATTATTTATTCTTGAGGTTGTGTAATTTAAGTCTGTCAAAGAGTTTAAGAATTACAAGGGAGATTTAATTTTGTCAGCCTTGAAGATGAGGAAATAATGAAGCATGTCCCGACAAGGTGGTTAATTCTATATTGTGGAGTTGAAAGAAACTTAAAATGTTTTTTGTCTCATATAAATTACTGTTGGGTATGAACTGCCCAACTGCAATTTTATATTCTTCCAGGAAAATTAAAGTAAGGAAAACACAGGGATATTTCCAGTGACAGTTTACTACTTATATTTCTTTCAAAATGTGCTAAAAGATTTCTATGGATACACTTTTAAAATTACAACAGTTTGGTTTTGTGTGTGCTGAAGCTTAAGACATAACTCGTTAATTGAACGGTGAATTTTGACAAAAAGCTTGTGACAATTTTTGGCCATTGGCATTCATATATAAAGCACACTTCATGGAAAAAAATGAAAAGTGATGATGAAAATAATGCTGATATTTTAGTAAATTATAAGCATGGTTGGAAAAATAGTGAGTTCTGAGAGATGCAGTTGAGTGTTTGTGCTTGTTTTGGGAATCAGGGAGTCCCTTCTTATCTCTAGTATGGCAGCAGGAGGATATGTTCCTAGTGCAAACATACTTGGCCAGTTTACAGAAATCTGCTAAAGACTGATTCTGCTAAAGCTGAGCTTCAATTACGTTAATTTTGCTTGTATATGTAAGGAGTTCTAAGAATTGATTAGAAAACCCAAAGAAAGTGAATTATATTACAACTGTTAATTATAATTTAAATAATAAATTGACACTTGTGTTAATTTAACCTTATATTTGATAGTAACAGTTATGCATACTTGAAAGTGCCTGATATGCTAAGAAAAAATAATAATTTTATAAAATGTTATTTAAAATAAATCATTGTTCCTTATTTTTAAAATGAGATAACACTGTTTCTTTTTTTGACCATCTCAGCTCACAAATTCTTGATTTTCCTTTTTTAAAAAAATCAGTAACTTTTATTGGGGTAACACCAAATAAAAGTAGAGAGGACACTTCCCTGAATAATTAAATTATAGTAAATGACACTTGATGCATTCGGTCTACTCTTCTGCTAGAGAAAATGCAAATGGAACTAGACAGGATTTTTTTCTTCTGTCAACCTTGTACTCTCTGAGTACAAGCTTGATATTTTCACTCAGGTTTTGAATTAAACTAACTGCCTGTTTCATCATTACACTTAGTTTGTTGGGGGGGGTGTTGTATTTTATTTTGAAATTGCAGCTATATAACTACTTACTGATATTTGTCTTTGTGGATGGAAAGCAACTTCAATGACCACAGAGAAAGTGCAATGAGATGCTAGTGAGTTTGGCTGTAAAGAAGCAAGGGGCTTGGATAGGGAAGAGAGGTTAAAAAGTCTTGGTTGGATGTAGAGGTCTGGAGGCATCGTAGAGCTCCAGGAGGCAGCTTGCTCCTTGGTGAACCATGTTCTGTGCGAGGCTGGGAAACTTCTGATGGGATCTCACCAATTGCCCTTCTGCCAAGGAGTCACCTGATACTCCCTTTTTTCTTCCACTCCGGAGCCAATGTCATCAATTTTTGAGAAGGATCATTGAGAAGCCTCCTGTGGGCTTTGCCTTTCCAGGCTGGTAGGACAAGGCTGCAGCCCCAGCTGGCCAGGGAGTGCAATGGGAGAGCTGTCTCCAGCAGCTTGTGGGGGCTCCTCATGGTTCCTTCGAGGTCCCTAGCTAGGCCTGAGAGTTTGACACCTGCTGAGCATACATGCTTTGTGCATACATGTCTTTTCAGAGGAGAAGCACGCCTGTGAATATTAACCTTACTAGTTGTAAGTTGTCGAGACTGGCACAAATTGAAGGCAAGACCTAGTGGGCAGCTGGCCAGCTTCTCATCAGCTGAATGCAGTACAGGGAAGGCATGCTGGGTAGCAAAAGAAGGTGGTGGTTGAAATTACAGCTGAAATACAGGGAAATACATCCAACTCCTGAGAATTCTTTTGAAGGTGACAGGGTGAAGGATAACTTTGAAATTCAAAGTTGAGATTTTGCTTTTCATTGAGTCTCTGGTGTATGACTAGGCTCTGTCTCAGTTTTGCAGCAGTGGGAAGGTATGACAAGAGACCCCATACCTGAGCTTGGCTCCCTGAGAGATCAGTGATCCTACTGAGGCACCCAGATCCTCTGACATGCAGTCTCTGTAGCAGACTTTTAAGTTTGCAGGAAACTCCCATGGCTTTTATGAGATGCAGGTAGAGCAGCAAGCCTGGTTGCTACTAGTGGCAGAGTCAGGCCTTTATGTGGTTAATAATATGCTATGTGCAGCTTTAGTAATCAGTTGAGAGAAATTTTGGCTTCTTTTGAAAAATCAAAGTGATCATTAACTTACATTGAGCTGACACCAGAAATGAGTCAGAAGGGATCTTGATCTGAAAACTTCCCTGTAGGGCATGTAAATGTGTCCTCAAGCTTTTCTCTTCTTTCCCTGGGAGGGCTTACCATCATCCAGTTCATAACACTTTGACTTTCTGCCTGATGTTGGTAACTTTTGAAAAGTTGCCAAGAGGCAGAATTATCTGATTCACAGGAACCTCTGCACATTCTCAGTAAGAAGGATTTTAGTGAAATACCTTAGTAGAGTGATAATCGTTTCCTGCTCAGGCCATGGAAAAGAGTCAATTTAAGCACTTAGCTGATGTATAATCATGATTTGTTGTACTGTCTGGAATCTTATATCAAAGTGGATGAATGGAGCAATACTGAATAAAGAAAAATTTGAAGATGGGACTTTTCAAAGTGGATTGATCTTGTTATGTTCCCACTTTGCAGGCTTTAACTGATATGCTAGGCCAATATTTGCTTCCACATGTTTTCCTTAGGACTGCTGTATGTACTAAAAAACCTAGGCAGAGGGCTGGAAAAATTATGAAACAGTTTTGCAGTGAAAATAATTTTGCTGCAATGACTTTTAATAAGAAGGAGAGGCACTGAAATAAGACAGCAAAATGAATCAAATAAACTGCTGGTTTCTCTCAGAAGCTCCAGAGTGTTAATTCTTGTAACATCATCAGGAGCTGTAAAGAACAAAATCTGCATTTAAAGGCCCTGCTTGGTTTCCAGAATAAGCGCTGTAGCATGAGGAGAGGGATAATGCAAACTTTATGCTCCTCTCCATACTTGACCTGTGAAATATTTGAGTGAAAAATGAACTTTGCAGACAATATGAAAATAATTAAAGGGAAAGCAGGACTTTGACTTTGTTTTTGGCATGTATAGAGTCTTTAGTTTGATAACTGCTAGAACCAGGTCCTTGATTCTTCCTCTGTAAATGGCCTCTCATCTTTCTGAGAAATCTGCATTCTGCAGATTACCATCTCATTTTCTAATTAGAAGGAGGAACTTAAGTCATCTTACTGCATGAGAGCCTTTCTCTTCATGACATCCTGGTCATCAGTGTCAGTGAGCAGATGTCAGATTCTCTTCCCAGGACGGGCAGGCTTACCACTCCTGTCCTTTCACAAGAGGATGCTTTCCAAAACTGTTTTTCTGCATGTGTGTGTGCGTGCCTTCTCTCTGAATCTCTCAACAGCTATTTGAAAGCGGTTAAACAAAATTCTCCAGCTGAAACCAGACGGGTCTGTTGCTGAACAGAATTCTTCTACCACAGTATCACTTCTAGAGAGAGAGAGAGGAGCAAGTTCATGGCAGATGATACAGACAGCAGCAACCTGGCAGATTGACAAAATACATAGTCCTTAAACTAGAAATACCCATCTTGTTTTGAATCTTTTGTACCTTCTTGTAATCTTTCATGGGAGATTTTTTTCCTCCACTATCTAGTTTCTAGAATTTTAGAGGTTTGATGTTTGCTGAAGCATCTTTATGAGACCAGTACCCCCAGCAGAAACTTCTGTTTGGTTGTTAAACTTGTTGTGACAGAGAAATGGGTCAAGGTGCTACTCTGTCCCCAGCTGAGGAAGGTGGTTGTTCCTAAGGAACTGTTCAAGTAATTCTGCATCATCTTGAAGAGTGAAGGCAATTTTTAATAAGTCACTACACATTGAATACTGGTTCTGGTCTTCAATTTCTGATGTAAATTTATTCATGGCCATTTCTGTTGATGTTTTGCTTTGATTTATATAGCTGTTTTCAGCCTTGATGTTACCCCTTTTATATCCCTAGAGAGCAATCATATCTCAGCTGAGACTTTGTTTTGCTGGGTTAATAATCTGAGCTCTTTGACTCTTTATTTTCTTTCCTAATTGTTCTTTTAGACCATCCCAGCTTCTTTTCCAGTTTTCGTGAAAATGGGTATCAAGTTGATGCATAGCATTCCAAATCAGGATTTACCATTGGCAGTAGTGCCAATCCTCTTTTTGCATTATCTGATTAATCCTAAATTGCATGATTTGTCATAGCAAAATTATCTCCAGGGTTGACACCTTTGATTAGGATCAACCATATAATCAGTTAAAAAATTCTCATTTTTTTCTCTGCTTCTGGTATTAGTAAACTAACCAGTAACAAAAATTCTTGTTATTAGCCCCGAAGTGCAGTAATTCACACTTTATACTATACCTGCTATTCTCATTCCTGCTATGTCAGGCCTGAAGGATGCTCAAGATTATCACGGGCACTTCACAATAAAAAAGAAGACATCTTCATTGTCATGAGGAACTTGTGAATTTACTAAAAACATGGCATTATTTGATGGTATCAGGGCTGAAGCTGAGGTAAATCAATAAGCTCACAGTATAGTTCAGAAAGACTAATACACAGCATGATGGGATTAATAATTTTTTCTTTAATGACTAAAATAAATAATTTTATTTATTTATTGGATTTATGTGCAGCAGCAAAAATAGCTGACAATGTTGGAAAACATCAGAAAGGGTATTCAGAATAAGGCAGGGGATATTTTATCACTATATTATACCTTGTAACATCCACATCTGGGGTCTGAATGCCATTCTGGTCTCTGCATATCAAGGACAGAGTGGAGAAGGTACAAAGAAAACAGCTAAGATAATTAAGAGGATGGAGTAGTTGCCTTATGAAGAGAAACTATAAAGGCTGAGACTCTTCAAACAGGAGACAAGAAATCTGTGGAGGTATGATTAAGCTTTAGGAAACTGTGGAGATGCTGGATAACCTGAATATAAAACTGCTTTTTAGCAAATTCCTCAGTGTTAGAAATATAGGGAGCTTGGTAAAGCCAATAGGAGGTTAGTTTAAAACAGATTAAACAATACTTTTTTACTTCAAAGACAGGGAACTGCTGGATTTACTTGCTATAGAAGATTGTGGAACACTATCAGCAGGTTCAAAATAGATTAGACAAATTTGTGATCATCAAGTCCAATTAGAGCAGATTACTCAGAGCTGCATCCAGTCAAATTTTGAACAACTCCAAAGATGGAGGACCCATAACTTCTCAGGGCAACCTGGTCCAGTATTTGGCAGCCCTTGTAATAGAAGAGGTTTTCCTAATCTTTAATGGGAATATTGTATATTCCATCTTGAGTCTGTTGCCTCTGGTCACATCACCCTTCACCTCTGAGAAGAGAGCGGCTCCATCTTCTCTGTACTCTCCCATCAGGTAGCTGAAGATAGCAGTAAGATGCCCCACTGAGCCTTCTTTTCTCCAGGAACAAAGCCAGGTTTCTCATCTTTTCCTCATACATGTTGTTCTCCAGTCCCTGACCATACTGATGGCCCTTCACTGGCCTTGCTGCAGTATGTCCATGTTTTTCCATTGTTTATTGCAATGAAATATGTTACTTTGAAGCCATAGTATTTTGAACCGATGTCTTCCTTTTCATATTTGTCGTCTCAATGAGTTTTTAAATCTGGAGAGACAATAATATCATATTTATTCCCAGCACTGAAGTATATGACATTTGGTCACTGATATTGCTGATTCTACAATTTGGGTTTTCAACTTGAGAGTGCTATAAATCCCCCAATATTCAAAGTGACAATTGCAAAAATATTCTTCTTCCACCTTCTAGAAATAATGTCATAAACATTGTCAAAATTGATTAAGTTTAAAGGGCAGCAAGGTCTAATCTCTGCATAAGGGACAAGATGAAAGCCACATGCTCCAGAATTTTAATGAGAATTCCACAGTTGACTTAAGCTGGCTGTTCCAGTGATGGAAAAGTTCCAGGTATTATCTATATCCCCTGTACAGAATTTCCTCTTTTTACTTCTCAGGCAGAAATCCATTGTGTAGTTTGAACAATGAAGCTGCTGATACTTCTGGGATTAATGCTGTTATAATGATGGTCCAGTCAGTCTACTGAATTCAGCAGAGAAAAAACATTTAGTTGTACCATGAAATCTAAGAGCAAAACGTAGTTCCTAAGGTGCATATCTGTATGGCACAGACCTAAAAGAATGTAGCAACTTGCAGGTTTTCCTCCTCAAAAAAACAGCAAAAAAATGTATTGATTTACTCCACTGCTCCTAGACTGAATTGGGTAATAGCTTGCCATTAGCTTGCAGTTCATCATCTGGTGGCATCTAATCAATAGATCAAGTGGTAGTTGCAGTTAATCTTATTTCTACATATCAATGTACAGATCAGCACAGAGTTTTGTTTGTTTCTTTTCAGCCTCTTCAAGACTGATCCAAGAATTCTTATTGTTGATGATAGGATGGATCCAAAAACCTGCCGTATACCCTCTCTCCCCTTCTGCAGTTTCCCCATAACCACATCCAGACTTGAGCAATTCACATTACATCCTCAATACAAATTTAATCTTAATCCAAACTCAGTCTTCTCTTTCTCCCATCCCTTCCCTCTTTTCACATTTCAGACATACCGTCAGCTCTTCCTGTACCTGACTGGCACATTAGGGAATTTCTGCACCTGCTTCTCATCAGGTGCCACCTGGGTTCCTCTGCCCATCTCTTTTGTTGAGCCCCCTTCCCAGTCCTCTCTCTGACGGTTTCCCACAAACCTCTACTTGAGCAGTTTTTTGCCCTTTCTTTCACAAAAACAGCAGGCTTTATCCTATAAGTATTTTTATTCTGGACTGCTGTTTGGCATTCCTGACTTTTTCATAGAGCTACCTATACAAGACTAATCCATCTCATACGGTTCAATAATTTGGTTTATTTTTCTAATGCTATGTATAAACTAATTGGTGCATGTGGTACAGCAGCACCCCTGCAGTCATAGTCCCCTAAAGGTTCAGGTCACGGATAGATCTGATCATATATTCTGGCTTTCACTCCAGGGAAAACAGTGGATGTCAGGGTGAAGGAGCTGCTGTGTATGCCTGCTCTTTGCTCAAGTCCAAATTTCTGGAGTGTATATTTCAGCCCGAGGAGGCTGGAAGTGCTCCAGGGTGCCCAGCTTGGACACAGCCTAAAAGACCAGAACACCCAGGGTCTATTTTGTTTTTGTTACTTATCTGTGTTTGGGCCCAAGTCAGACAAAACAGAAAGAAAACACAAGGCTGCATTTGTGTTGCCTGCTTTGCAAGTTACTGCTTTTAGTAATGATACACTCAGATGTATTACACAAAGCTAAGAAATAATGTTCTTAGAAATAACTGTATGGACTTTCATGGAGAATACCAATAAAAATAGAAACAAATCAAAATTAAAACAAAGACATATCTGATCTATGTTTGACATTTACAAATCATGAACTTCAGATTTGTGTTTGACAGGTCTGTATTGATCCAGCAGAAAAAAAAAAGTATTTCACTGTGAAGCAACTGAGATAAGTATTAGAAGAAAACATGTGAGTCACAGAAAATGACATTTGGACCCACAAATGAGTAGTGTGGGTAAATTAACTGAGGACATGTGGCACAAGTTTTGAAATGACAGCAACGAAAAAAGAAAGATGAGGTGAGAGGGATGCAGGGATGCAGTGAAAAGAAGGAACTGAACGGCAGTGATTGTGCTTGCTTTGGAATGGGCTACTAGCTAGTGGGAAAAGTAATGGATGCAGCTGGAAAAATTACTGAGTTTCAGATGAATTTTGCAGCTGGGATGGTGACATAAACCGGTGGTCACCAGGACTCTTGTCATTGGTTTATAAGCTGGTCACCCATCCATCTTCAAACATCACTTTCCCTATAGTGTACACTTCTGAAATTGTGCCCCTCAAAACTGGGGAAGTCATTGGAACAATAAAGAAAAATAGAAAAATAGTTCTTTCAAGAACTAATAGTTTTGTTATCTTGTATGAGTCAGCTTGTGTGGGAGTTGAAGAGCTTTGTAGCACATTTGTTAACTCTGTGCAGCTAGTGAAGTTTAGTGTTTAAATGAATGCCTGTGAAAGTTGTCTCATCCAACTAAATCAATTTATTTTAAGTCTTTGCAACAAATCTGTTCTTACAATCTCTTTGGTATTGGGTTAAATTCCTCAGTATAAAATGAATTGCTTATCAGATTTTGCACATTATGAAAGCTGTACCCACAATGTTTCCAGGCTTGAGTCTATTAATTGGTGGAATTTAAAGATGAATACAGATGGTAAGCCTATTAATAAATGAGGGTAGGGAAGTACACACCGATTCTTAGAAAAATATTATATGTGGAGTGTACTGTGTAGTTTAAGATAAGACTGATTTTCATCCCCAAGGAATTTTTATATATACTTGCAAATTAGACCTAATATATGATTGTAAAAGGAAAGGGCAACTCTGCAGCAGGATGAAATTGCTCACTTTTAGTGTAAAATAGAAAGAGTCTCATTAAGACAGATTATTAAACAAAAGAGAGAGTAAACATCTCTTGGCTGAGGATAAGGGAAAAAATGTTTAAATCAAATACAGCATCTCTATCCAGTTTAACACACTGTGAAGAGGCAGTCTGTAACATCCAGACATGTACTTTCAGAGCTTGGTACAGATGTGCATGTGCTTTGGAGGGTTTAGAGGCTGTGGCAGAGACAGTGCAATGTTTTATGAGAATACCGTGAGTGCCAGGACCAACAACCAACTGTGTGATGCTGCCACAGTCCTACCTGGTTGTGACTTTGGCCCCAGCTGGGGTGCGTGCGGGTGAGTGGGGCTGTCAGAAGCTGACAGCAAAATGGCACTTAAAGAAGCCTACTTTGGAGTAGGATATGTATATGTAGCCCAGGGAAAGTGAAAAGCTGCCGAGGTGGTGCAGAGAGTATGATACCACATGCTGAACTATGAATGTCTTTTGAGGTCTGTGTTACAAAAAATCATAGAATCATAGAATGGTTTGGGTTGGAAGGGACCTCAAAGATTGTCAAGTTCCCACCCCCCTACTATGGCAGGGACACCACCCACTAGACCAGGTTGCTCAAGGCTCCATCCAACCTGGCCTTGAACACTTCCAGGGGTGGAGCATCTACAACCTCCTTGGGCAACCTGTTCTAGTGCCTCATCACCCTCACAGTAAAAAACTTCTTCCTTATATTTAATCTAAACCTCCCCTCCCTCAGCTTCCACCCATTACCCCTCATCCTATCATTACAGTCCCTTGTAAAAAGTCCCTCCCCAGCCTTCTTGTAGGCACCCTTCAGGTACTGGAAGGCCACTATGAGGTCTCCCCAGAGCCTTCTCTTTTGCAGGCTGAACAAGCCCAACTCTCTCAGCTTGTCCTCATAGGAGAGGTGTTGCAGCCCTCTGATCATCTTGGTAGCCCTCCTCTGGACTCGTTCTAACAGTTCTATATCCTTCTTGTGTTGGGGGCTCCAGAGCTGGACACAGTATTCCAGGTGGGGTCTCACGAGGGCAGAGGGGCAGAATTACCTCCCTCGACCTACTGGCCACACTTCTTTTGATGCAGTCCAGAATCTGGTTGGCTTTTTGGGCTGCAAGCGCACACTGTTGGCTCATGTTGATCTCATCATCCACCAACACGCCCAAGTCCTTCTCCCCAGGACTGTTCTCAGTCCACTCATTACCCAGCCTGTATTTGTGCTTGGGATTGCCCTGGCCCAGGTGCAGGACCTTACACTTGGCCTTGTTAAGCTTCATGAGGTTGGCCTGGGCCCACCTCTCCAGCCTGTCCCAGGTCCCTCTGGATGGCATCCCTTCCCTCCAGTGTGTCAACCACACCACACAGCTTGGTGTCATCAGCAAACTTGCTGAGGGTCCACTCCATCCCACTATCCATATCGCCAACAAAGATATTAAACAGTACCAGTCCCAGTACTGATCCTTGAGGGACACCACTTGTCACTGGTCTCCACTTGGACATTGAACCATGAAAGAAAGAAGGATAAACTCAGATCAGTTCCTTTTCAGTTGATGAGGGTGTAGGAGTGTGGAGATCTTGCAGGACAGTCCTGTAAAAGAGTTTAAACAGAAGGCTTAATGACCAATTCTCACCTTCTTATTTCAGCAAGCTTCTTTCTGATATGTGCAGAGCCTACCGGCTCCTGGCATGTACACCACAGCCTCAAGCAAGAATACTTTGTGGATAACTTGGGCTAGGATCTAACCCATATTACTCTCCATGCAGTACTGGGGGCTCTAAGAGATATGCAGTGACTTTAAATTCTGTGATGCAAACAACGAGGACTTGACTTTAGCTGCTTAAAAAGAAGCCTTTTCTTACTGAAACATCCTGCAGAAGTTAATCTGGGAGATGAAATGAATAAATTCAAACTAGTCAAATAGAAGTTTTATGAAAGTGATTCTAAAACCCACAAAATGTAATAGGCAGTGATATTACCAGTGAAAAAGCCTACAGGATTGGCTAAACTGTCTATAGACCATGCTCTGTTTAACTGCACCACTGTTACTCTAGTAGGAAAAAACTGCAGATGGAAATAAATACTAATTCGTTATGACTAATGAGTGGTTGTATCCTAACCTTATCCAAGTACCTTTCTAGTATTTCATTTAGCCTGGGAAATTATATCTGCTCCTTTAACTGCAGTCTCTCTTCTGGAACTGCTGTTGTCTGAACTAACTTCAGCAGGCTTTGTCTTAGCCTGATGGTCAAAGATGTTTTTAGCTGAGCACAGAGTGAAGTTACAGCTTTGTAAACAGCTTAACTAATGACTGTACTTACTTTAATTGGTCTACAGACAAAGTGTTATATTGTGTGTCAGTCTAATTCATTTCTGAGAGACTGATGGAAATTGCTATTTTAATTATTGATCCTTTGACTCACTAAGCTCCCTGTTAACTTCCCAGACTTACACTGTTGCCCATAGGTGATAAAGTTTTAAAGTACAGTGGCCCAGTATGGCTGTACAATATTATAATTAATATTTTTATAAGCATTTAGAATATGGTAGGCACCTCAGAAAACAAGAACATGTCCTTGTCCTAAGAGCTGCATTTGCGATGACACAGATGTCCATCATATGCTAGAAAGCTAGATAACAGGGAAGGCATGAGAAGAAAGAGAAGGATAAAAACACGGCAGCATGGGTATGCACCAAGGTACAAATACAGCAGTGCAGCTTCTTTTCATTACCTCTCTCACCCTAGACTTCTCAAAGGAAAAATAATGGAATTGAACTTTTGGTGTTGACTTGAGTAGGAGGAAGCTGATGGATTGAGGGAAGGTTGGAAGAAGAACACCCTTCATGCTATGAAATTACAGAAAAGCGGATAAATATAAGTTAAACTTGCATATGTACTGATTTAATCCTGAATGCCAATGTGCAAATTTCACTGTATATTATAAATGTAGAATAAAGTTCTTACAAAACTTAAGTTACCAAGCTCCCATTGGCATAACTGCAGCCTAAATTTTACTCATCTTCTTCACTGGTTTAAAATCTCTTGATCAAATCCAAATCACCTTTTTAAGACTCTGGGATAATCCTTCAGGAATAGCTTCAGTAGTTCAGGGCTGTAGTTTGTGCTGCTTTATGATCAGTCTTTTGTATTTCCTGTACCTAATTATGCATTTTAATGAAGCTTGCCTCTATAACTTTCATCTCCCAAAGAGATGATAATTTTCACTTAGAATAATTTTAGAATTCTTTTAGATGATTAGTATTCTTTAGAATATATAATTTTTCTACTCTGCCAGTCGGAAAAATCATACTAGCAATTTATGCCTGTTCTAGCCTCAAAACCTACATGAGTTTAACCAAGCCAATTTTAAGTCACACTGTTAGATAATCTGTGGAAATCTATCTGCGAATATCCTTTTGTATTGGTTTGGACTGATAGATATTGATACAAATAAAGAAGATGCAAGCTAGGTTTAAGTGGATATGACAGCATTTGCAATACACATTTGCAGTGATTCCCCTGTGTCAGTTTTTACATCAGTTTAAGTTTTACTGCTGAAACGTGCTTCAAGACCTTCAGTTTTTTTCATTTTACACACAGAAGCTGACCTTTCAGCCCTGTGCCAGCAGTAGGTCTGGAGGTCTGGTTGGTATGGATGTTACCACCCACGGTCTCCATTGACTGAGGTGGACGGTCCCAAGGTACCATCGGCAAAAAGGTCAGGGGAGTGAGCAGGCGGGGGGGAAGATGTGGTGGTGGCTGGGCATGATGGGTTGCTTATTTGCACAGGCACAGAAAAGATTGGAAATTACTGAGTGAAAACAGAGCTGAGCAAGCTTAAAGAGCCTCCCATGAATTTGTGACTTAGAGCTGTCAGTGTTGCCAACTATTTTTAATGCTTGCCTTGCGGGCACAGCTAGAAGTACGAGTTTGATAGCAGGCACAGGTGGTGCCATGGCCTATCCCATATTGTCCTAGGTCATGGGGCGCAGAGGAGAATATTACTGCCTGGAGTCCTCACCAGCTAGGTGGGGAGCTGGAAGTGGGGGTGATTGCAATGAACGTTGAGTAATTGAGAGCAGCGACTGCGTGTGTTTGTTGGGGAGGGCTGGAACAGCTGGAAGTGCTGACACAGACCCTTTGCAATCCTGCTGGGATCATCGTCCCTTAAATGGATTTTCATAATTGGAAGAGTACGAATAACATAAATAAAAGGTGGTGATTTACCTTGCATTTCTTCTTGTTGTTTCCTGGTGTTTTATAGCATAGTTGTGTGCTGTCTCTGTTAGTAGGCAGTGGGTAGTCTGCTCATATGAAATATTAATAATTGCTTCTAAATTATTGTTTTGTTAAATATAATCTTCTCTAATGAAAACACTGAGGATGAGTATTATTCATTGTACATTTTTGTGTGTTTCTGTGAAGGTATTTTTATTTTGCTTGCTTAAGGAAATTACACTTATGTGGTAACACACATAAACATGTGTGTGTATTATGTTTATGAAGGCATATGAATACACGTGCCTTAGTGCCTTAGTGCTTGTCTGCCCAATTAATTTTTCAAGCTAGTGACTGATTTCTACCAAATTTAATAAAGCAGTAGGAGTCACTGTGTTCTTGTACCTTCTGTAAAAAAATAGACATCCTTGTAGAGGAAAGAAGCCCTTTCAGGGACCTCACCAAAGGGAAGGCTACTGTCCTTAAAAGACAGCAAGGAATCCCTGTGGAAGGTTTCCCCCTTGAGATGTAAATCAGTCATTAGCTCCACTGCTGAGAAAACTACTCATTTACTCTATTTGGATAACTTCTGTTATTCATGTCAGGATATTCGTGTCAGGAGACAATTGATTTGCTAATTGTAATGAGAACTTTAAAAGGACTATTGAGGAAGTGGAGAGCTATTTTTTCAAACAACTTATGTAAATAATAGGAGCTACATGGTGTCTCTGTCCCTTCTCAAAAGGGACCATAAAAGCAGAGGGAGAATGGGTGCAACACCGGAGTCAATGTTCTCAGTTACTGAAGTGGTAATTCAGAGTAACTCAGGAATCATGCTGGGATGCCTGAGAGGAAAGTTTAAAAAGACAAGAGGAGATGTGAATGAGATATGAACTGTGGGAAGGAGAACCCATCAATGGTAATGGGAGAGGATGCAGGCTAAGTATAAATATCAGATAGGAAATATGATTGCTTTGGAGAAGACATACCTGAGCCATCTTTAGTTTAGGTGCCATATATATAGGTGCTATATATAACAAACAGCTGCCGAGAAGCACCGAGCTTCTGACTCAGAGAAGTCACCTGCTTCTCAGAAGCTGTTGAAACATATTAATGGGGTGCAACATCTCAGCCCTTCCAGTTCCTTTCTTGCACAGCTGCTATTGCAAAAGATTTTCATGTTACAGGAATGGGGGTCATTTGGGATCTTTGGATTGCAAAGGAAAATCCCAGAGAAACTGGAAACAGCCTGGGACTTGTCAGGGTGGATGTATAATATTTACAGATAGAGGTTGGCATGAAGGCTTGAAGGAGGTCCAATTAGATCAGCTTACTCAGAACCACGTCCAGTCAGGTTTTGAACAACTCCAGAGATGGTGGATCCATAACCTCTCAGGGCAACCTGGTCCAGTATTTGACAACCTTTGTAGTGGAAAAGGTTTTCCTAATCTTTAATGGGAATTTTGCATGTTTCAGTTCGTGTCTGTTGCCTTTGGTCGCATCTCCATTCACCTCTGAGGAGAGTGGCTCCATCTCCTCTGTACCCTCCCATCAGGTAGCTGAAGATAGCAGTAAGATGCCTCACTGAGCCTTCTTTCTCCAGGCAGAATAAAGCCAGGTTTCTCATCCTCTCCTTGTACATCTTGTGCTTCAGCCCTGACCATATTGATGGTTCTTTACTGGCCTTGCTGCAGTATGTCCATGTTTTTCTTGTACTGGGAACCCCTACTGTACACAGTCCTCCAGATGTGATCTCCTTAGTGCCAAACAGAGGAAGAACCACTTGATTCAAGCTGCTGGCTACACTCCTGCTAGAACAGACTAGTATGTGTTGGCCACCTTTGCTTCAAGGCCATGCTGCTGATGGTGTTCAATGTACTGCCCACCAAGACACCTAGGTCCTTTTTGAAAAAGCTGGTTTTTCCCATTTTTTTTTCTCAGCTTGTACTGTTGCGTAGGATTATTGCATCTACATTGGAAGATTTGGTATTTGACTTCTCTGAACTAGGTAAGATTCCTGGCAGCCCTTTTCTCAAACTTTTCAAAGTCTCTCTTGTATAGCAGCTCTACCTGCATCATATCAACTGCTCCACTCAGTTTGAACTCATCTGTGAATTTACTGAGAATGTCTTCTAGGTCTTTAATAAGTACATCAAACAGTATTTGCCCCAGTATCTATTCCCAAGAGATGCCACTAGTAATCAGCTAACAGTTGGGCTTTGTGCCACTGATCACAACCCTTTGAACCTGGCAGACCAGACAATTTTGTGTCCGTCATCCATGTATCCAGCCAATATCTCACCAACTTGGCCATAGAAGACTATGACAAAGGCCTTGCTAAAGTCAATGTATAAATTATCCTACTGCTTTCTCCTTTCCCACTGTTCCAATCATTTATTCATACAAAGCTATCATGTTAGTCTGGCAGAATCTGCCTGTGGTAAATCTGTGCCGGCTGTTCCTAGTCATGTTCTTGTTCATGTTTTTGAACATGTGTTTACATATTTGAATTGTTTCCTTGTGTTGTCTAGAGTACATACTAATTAAAGTATTTTTCCCTAATTAAACAGGACATGGTGAATCACTCTACAGAGGCATTAGTGCAAATGACAAGAAACCTTTAAGTGTATTAGGAACAGCAAACTTATAAAGGAAGTGATGGCTTTTACCAGCTTTCAAAGAATTAAACAAATGGTTATGACAGCTGAACAGGCTGCCAAAAACCTGAATAATTTCTTTGTATAGGTCCTCCCTTCACAAGATGTCAGGCAGTTCACTACATTGATCTTACTTGTGTCAGATAAAGATGGAATAGTGTCAAGGAACAATTTTTCAAAGGAAGAGGTAAAAAAACTCCAGGACTGTGTGAAAGAACACCCAGGAATTGCAAAGACATCCAGTAATGAGGATATTAGTTAAAGCTTCCAGCACTGACACATGACTCGAATTGAAACTGCCACTGATTAAAATCACCACACAAAGAAAGAGAATAGTAGCAAATTTGGGGATGATCCTAGAAAAGTCAATAAAACTTATATTAGATGAACTGGATGAAATGCTAGCTAGAAATAGTTATAAAGCATCCAGATGACATGATATGACAGAACATGAATGATACTTATGTAAAGGAAAATCTTACATCTGTAGAGCAGGAATCCTTTAAATACTTAAACAAATAAACAGAATTCATAGACACAATTTGTTTGGATTTTAAAAGCTATTGATATCTACTGAAGTATTGATGAAGTAAATAATTATTAGTGATGAGTTAGTGTGAATAGATTTAAACAAGTAAAAACTAAATTTAAATTAATTTATTTTAAGTCAGTAGGCTGTAGGCCAAGTAACCTGTAGCCGGCATAAGCAACAGCTAACATAATTAATTTATGGTTAAACCTTCCTCCCCCTCTCCTAATGAAGAAGAGTAGCTGTTGCCATTGCATTATCTAAGACTCCCTAAGCAAAACAGAGGGAGATAAGGAAAGCCAAAAAAAGCCTCCTTGGAAAGATAAAGAAAGGAATGCAACAGCTGAGGGAGGAAAAGTGACTGCTGAGGTAAGCAGAGGCATTACCAGCTTTAAACAAAGAACTGGAAAAAAATTATAAAAGGTGACCAGAACAGAGAACTTGTGAATGCTTTGAACTTGTGAATGCTTTGAACTTAAAGGAGTTGAATCTGCATGATCTCTGCTGTAGACCATCTCCAGATTCTCAAGACTCACAGGACATCTGGCCAACAGACTGGTGAGATTTTATTAACAGAGGCTACATTTCACCGCTTAGCTCTGCATAGTTGTGTATGTTCCAGTAAAGCTTGTCTGTTAGGGTTAGACTTTTTTATCTCAGCTGTTGACTGCCCGCTACCCACATTTATCACTTTGGCAACGGATTTGGCATTTCTGGGTGGGCTTGAAGCTTAAGTAAACTGAGAGAGATAACCTTCCAGGACTAGAGGTTTGAAGGATCATAATTTCCTTCTCTGAATTCAAGGAAGGTGATAGTGCTGAGATAACTTTGTTTTAAATAGGAGCAGTTATCTCCTCATACATTACTATAAAAGAGATTGGAAATAACTGGAAGTTAGCAATTCATGCTTCAGATGTATATCCCTCCCATCTGGTCACCTATGGCATGCCAGGAGGCATACTTGTGGCATGCCAGGAGGCATACTTGTGGCATACCTGGTGATGCATCTGATGTCAGGAAAAGCTGATAAGGGTCATGCATCAAACCCTGGGCTAACAAAGCAGTCACTGCCTCAGCTGAACAAAGGGGTCACAGTAGAAGGTCAGGATCTGTCTCTGTTTCTGTCTAGATGAAGAAAAAGCTATGGAAGACCATGAGGGCTTCCTATGCAAACCAAGACCCCAGAAACCACTCTTTTTGGATGGCACTGTTAAAGTGAGAGAGCCAAAAAAGTAGAGGGTATGTTGGTTGTTTTGTAGGTAGGCCAGACTACTATGGAGGGGGGACACCTCACATGGGGTATGTGATGGTGAGTGTAAGTACTAGCAAAATGATCCAGGAAAAGTTGCGGTCACTTTATGCTCAGACTGACAGGTGGCAGCATTAAAAGACACAGTGGTGGACCAACCACTGCCAGGATCCTGTTTCAGATTGTGTAGTGAGGAACCAGCTCTTGATCTGGAGGAAAAGGGCACGCAGACAGTAGAGAGTACACCTCCTTTAGCTTCAGCATGCAAGGCCAAAAAGTCTTTAAGAGATGGCCTGATCCACCATCTCAGGTAAGAAGGACAGAGAGCTTAAGCATGATGGTATTGCAAGCACGGTATCTAACCCTCTCAGTTTTAGTGGAAGAAGGGGAAAGTTTGAGATGGAAAGTGGTAGGGTGTCACAAGTCTATAGACTTATACAAAAGCTGGAGAGTGCCTGAACATGCACAAATCAGGTACATGAGCTCATCCTCGGAGGAATTCAGGAATAAACAAAGCCTTGACAAGATTACAGTCATTTATAATGGTCTAAGGTAAGAGAAGATGTAGAAATGGTTGTTAGGAAGAGTATAACTTCATGACCAGCAGTCAACATACAAAAGTAATAAACTCACTAAAGGATTTCTAGACTATGGAGCAAGTTGTGAAATGGATCCTTCTCATCCAAACTTATGCTAGTTTCACCAGTTGACAGAAGTATTTCCAACTTACAGCAAGAAAGCCAGCACAGCTGCTTGGGAGCTGATAGGACAGATGTTCCTCTGACAGAAACTGGCTATGAACCTGGGCCTGTATGTCACAGGAAAATTATAAATGATTGCATCTGGCATTAGGGTTTGCACAAAGGCTTCGCATTGCTGGACATCCCCAGGGAGGACTGCTGAATACTGAACGTGGCTCTGAGAGAAGTTGTAGGGCTACAAGAGAAAGCCTGAGAAATGAATCTCCCAATAATCCTAATGCTGGAATGAGGAACTGCTGCATCTCCTGGAATAGAAGAGACTTGAGGATGCTCCATTTGTGATTAGGAGCGTGGCTGCCAAATAAATTACAACCAGATGGTCCAACAGACAGATGGATTCAAGGCATGTTAAAGACAGTGTCAGCTACACACCACCAGGTAGCCAGACATACATTAGAAGCAAATGTTCAAAAGATGGATAAAGTAGCATGCTTGTTGCACCTGGTAGAATGAAATATTGGAGACTGAGTAACAGAGAGCCAAAGAAAAAAAACCCATGCTGAGACTTCAGAGGATGAGACCTCTTTGAAATACCAAGTAGGCCAGTCCCACCAGCTAATAGTGAGAAGGGGAAGAAAGACTAGAAAAAAATGTTAATTTTTTCAAATTTATATGCATGGAAAAGATATTAATGAAGCTGAGGATTTGACTTGTATTTTGCAGAATAATAAAAATGAAGCCTGGTTGGGACTGAGAAAATTATAAACCTCACGTTATCTCTGTCCTTGTTTGAGTACAAGTACTTTCAAATTTGTGATTTCAGGGTTTCCTTTGGTTGCTGGTAGATATATAGCACTGAGTATAGGATGCACCTGACTAAACTTACACACCTGTGAGAAGTTTCGAGGGAAAGGTAATCATTCCCTGTTAGAAAGACACTCTGGCAAAGGAGTCAGCATCCAGCACATATTTAAAATATAAAATATAGATATAAAAGGCATAATGAAAACAAAAAATACATGATGAAATTAAAATCCAAAAAAACCTTAAACTTGTCCAATGTTCAACACTCAGGCTACATGACACACCTTGTCTGTCTACCCTAGACACAGGATAGTTGACTTGGCTTTACAGCCACTTCATATATGAAGTCTGTCTGATCCTACTTGCTGTCTGTGGCATCGAGAGGAGCAGGAACTGGGGACCTCAGGCAAGTCGGTAGCATGAATGCCAGAGCCTCCAATTAGTTGGAGTCTGCGGAGTTGTACAAGACCTCTAAGTCCTCCTAACTGAACAATAGCCAAGCTATAGTACTGGAACAGTGGTTGGTAGGAGATGTGTTGCCTCTCTGGAAAAAAAAAAAAAAAATGATCAAGTGTTACTGAAATTATTAGAAAGTGAAAAAAAAAATATATACACTCCCTTGTTCTTGGTTGCATATGGCATTTGCAGCAGATGCACTGAGATAGAGACAGTCCTCCCCACTGAGATCAGAAGGATTGTGTTGGATTCAGCTGTGGATGAACAGTGGCAAGTACAGACTTGATGGAAACTATTCACTTTTATCCAGGATCAAGTCCTCAGTTAAGTGATTGCCTGGTGTGTCATTTTAAGATCACTCTGCAGAAGTATAAGAAAATAGCATTAGCTTATGTATGAAAAGGATGTGTGTGTTTCAGAACAATGTGTGAATATGATTTAATTAATGACATTTCCAATCAAACTGTGTTTACTGACTCCAATGTAGCTGTTATTGGATGCCATCTTTTTTTGTATAAACCACCTGTGTTTTCTAGTTGATTACTCATTAAATACTGTACCCGGTATCAAAATATAACCCCAAATGCAACTGATATGAAACTGTCGCACATAAAAGAAATATTAGAACATGCACATTTTCAATAACTATTAGAAATGCTATGGAAGCAACCAGAATGGCCTCGATAATTGTATATCACAGTGGCAGATACTGGAATGAATTGAAAGAAGGAAGAATATCACTGGTGGGGTTTTCTTTGGGTGGTCACCTGCAGCTGCTGGAATCTTAAATGCATCATTGTAGGATCTCATTGTGGACCAACTAACAGTGCTAATAGTGCTAATAATGTGTCTACGGATGTAAAAATGTCTCACTACTGGTTGAGGCAAGCAAAGCACCAAAGAGACAGTCTGTTGCACAGACCAAGGACTGGATAGGTGACTCGTGTCTTAGTCAAAGACAAGGCCTCTGTCTTGGCCACCAAGAAGTGTTGGCTCCATTACTGGCCACCACCCAGTAAGTCTTAAATGGCACAGACATGTGCCATGCCAGGCCTTGATGTTGATAATGGTCTCATTTATTACAAGAGGGCCTTCAAAGAAGGTGGGACAAACAGGCGGTAGCTGACATGGGCTATAGGCAGCATAATAACTTCTTCTTGAGCATTTTTCTCTTGCAATGTCAAGCATAGGTGCTGACATGTGCTGTTATGTGACACAGGGAACAGAACAGGAAATCTGGGGAAAATGTCCTTAAAAAAGTTAAAGTGATGTAACAGCTGAAAGAGGAAAAGCAACTGCTGAAGTGAGCCTCAGAAAAAGAACTGGGAAGAAAGTTAAAAGGTGTCCAGAAGAAAGAAGCAGCGAACACTTTGAACTTAAAGGAGCTGAATCCACATGGGTCCCTGCCCATGACCACTGCCAGGTCCCAAAGACTCCCAGGATGTTTGCGTAAGAGATTGGTGAAATCTTCTACAAAACAGTGCTTGGTTTTGTATAGTTGTGGATGTATGTTGTGAAATTAATCTGTCTTTTGTGAAATTAATCAGTCTCTTGTGAAATTAATCTGTTTCTATCTCAGGTGTGAACTGCCCGCTATGCAGATTTACCACTTTAGCAACAAGTGCTGATTCTGTTCTCAAACCCACTTGAGTCTGGTAAAATACAAAGTCAAAACAGAGTAAGTCATATCAGAACCTGTGCTGCATCAGCTCTACTAACTTTTGTGAAATAAAGAGGATATTGAAAGTGGCATGAGTTTTCAGCACAAAATGCATTCATTTCAATTGACATACTGGGAATGGAAAGTTTATAACAATAAAGTACTTGTTAACTTATTTGATGCACAAATTAATTATTGCACTCTCTTGTATTTAATTGTTTTCTGTTTGCTATCAGTTTTACAGTCTTTGATTTACTCTTGGGTTTATGTCCCTTCTTGAATACATTTGATATTATATCCATTACTATGTATTTTTCTCTTTCTTTAACTCATTAACTTTCTGTTTTGCCTTTTAGACCAATTTCTTCCTGGAATTGTTTCAGCATGGATTTTCTGCAAGTTTCATCTTTGAAAGGTAATTTAGGGCTTTCATAGTGAAAGTTCAGTTTCATTGCTTAAAAAAGGCCTTGTTATATAAGAACAAAAAATGACTGATATGCTAAACTTTTTCTTTCCCACTTTGGTTATTAAACAAGTCTTCTGGGGGTTATATAAGCTCAGAGATTCTTGAACTTCTGCCAGAACCGTGGTACACTTCCACTGGGTATATATAACTCTTTAATGCCTAGAATGCAGCTGGATATGTTGGGTTTACACATACCCAGAGTCTAATGCACGTTGTCTGCTCCAAAACCGACTCACTCTTTTGCCATAACTTACTAGATTGTTATACAATAAAGAGCCAGGTGCCAACAATCTTAGCAACGATGCCCCAACTAAATCTACTTTAGATGAAAGTGCACCTGCTAGAAGTATTTCCCAGGACATGCAATCATTTAGTCTACAAATTCAAATAATGCTTATTCTCTTGGTTAAATTACACCTAGAAGTCTAGTCAGATACATAAAGAAAACTTGGTGGATATGCCAAAAAATGAATAAATAAGAGTCTCTGATCACTGATACAGATTTTACAGCCCTGGAGCTCTATGAATTCCAGTGGAGTTACTTCAAATTTATACCATTTAAGTATGAAAAGGCTTGGAATTGCTTGTAAGAATTTTCTATTATTCTCTGGAAAAATATTTACAAAGGTGCGTTCTCCTGCAATTTTACTGAATTGTGTGCAGTAGTAATGGGTACATGACTTCTGTGCCTGTCCTGAACCCTCCAGCCTGATTTTGGGGCTGGTTGACTTTCTAATCATGGACTGTTTCAAAGCTTACCAAGTGAAAGGCTGTCTGCACTGCAGGGGGAATTTATTGTCTTTAATGGATGCAGATTTTCCCCATTGACTTTGCTGAGTATCAGCACAGAGTACCAAGTCACCAAAGGTAGTCTACCTTTTGTTAGAGCTTTTGTTGAATAGTTACGGCTTAGGCCTGGAATATAGCATTCAAAGCCTAAATGGTTCTTTCTGTAAACTGTTCTAAATCAAATGTTATTCCTCAGAAATCACCCTCTTGAAGAGCCTGTTTACTTCCACTGAATATAATAGAGATTAGCCTGAATATGGGTGGTGAAAGTCCATACTGTGTTAAAATTGGCTGAGGGAGTAGTTGCTTTAGAGAATTAAGGAGTACAGAGAACTTTGTTTGCAGATCTGTTCAAATCCAGATTCTGGATGACTGAAAGTTATTATTGTCACACAGCCATGAAACATTAGATCATCTTATGTCATTTCCCGCACAGGCTTATGCTCACCAGAGTTGTCTAATTAGGACTCCTGCTGGGTTGTCCAGCAGAAAGGAAGGACTGGATGGCAGACAGACTGGTTTAACTTCTCAAGCCTTATTGCCATCATGATGTCTGTGATTAGAAGTATATTTATAGACCACTATGAGGAACCCTTCTCTGCCTTTGCCCACACTGTAGAGGAAGGCTGTGCCCCTCTCACAGGACAGTCCTTTTCTATCTGAATTTGTTGGTTTTGCTTTTCAGATGAAAGCCAGTTTTATGCTGTGTGCACAGTAGGTGATAATAGGTCTTCTTGAATGGTCTCAAGTTATCTAAAACTTTATCAAGTTTAAAATTAAGAATTTTAAATTCAGAGATTATGCCAGTTCAAAATTCAGATAATTTTGTTTCATTTTTCAAACCACTACAGTGTCTTCAAAAGTCTCTGCTTTCTTTATTACGAGTAAAACTTCTGTGTGAGGATGAAGTAACAACATGTTTTCAGAAGTTGTGAACATAGTTTTTGAATAAAAGAGAATATAATAGTAATTATGTTCCATGATGATAAAGAACTAATTAAAACAAATTAATAAATGGTTTTACTCATATAATTTTAAGTAAGTGTAGTGTGGCTTACTGTGACAGCCCACAGTGGCTGTGCCCTAGAGACATGCAACCTCTTCTGCTGAGGAGTTGGACCAGTCCGGCTTCTAATTATTCTTATCCGGGGTTCTTCTCTGCTTCCAACGTCTGCTTGGATAAAACACAACTGTTGATTTTCATCTTCAAGCAAACATAATGAAAAGTAATTAGTCCAATGGTTCCTATTGCATGGCTCAGGTACTCCAGGCCACAGTTTGTTATCTCTGATACATGGAACTGAGTTGAATGGTGAAAAGTATGGACACCCTCATGGTCTGTGAAAAGCTTTGAGGGGTGACTGTGATCTGTAGGTCCCAACACTGGTTTCAGCTGTCCTCTGTGACTCATCTGATGGACTACCTGTAGTGCCAGAGGAGAGCTTGGGGTGGGTTCCTTCACCAGGGTCTGGGCATGTTGCTTTGCCCCAGCAGCACAGAAAGTAGCCCTCATGTGAGATGGCATTAGTGTTAGAGATGTAGGATCAGCATACCCGATTTCAGGCCAACTTCCCTCCTCTCTCAGAGAGAGGATTAGGGGGGGGCGGTGTCTGTGAATGAGGAGACTCTGCTGTGGTGGGGTTGTCCTTGACTAGCAGTTGTTCCCTTAGGTCTTAGGCCAGAAAATATAAGATCTGAGTAGCCCTAAGTGTCTTTCAACAGAACTGGAACTGAGAGTGGGCTAGAAGTAGATCCAGAGTCAGAGGGTCAAAACTGATTTCTGTGTGTTTTCTTAGCTATACACAGCAGATTCTGGGCACATCTGAGACTATAAAAAGCTATAAACATGTTAATGTGGGTAATATTGCCTGTTCTTTTGGCACTTAGCTTCCCTCTTGGAGGAAAGCCAGCTCATCTCTTGATTTTTTTGTGTATATAGATTCTCCTGAGATGCTACATACTCAGGTCAGGCTTTGTGATTTCTGTTAAAGTGCTGTAACTGAGAGTAAATCTATTAATTTATTTCAATGTAGGAATTAGGAATCTGAACCCTTACTGCTATTGCTGAATCAGTAAACAGAGGTTAATAAATTGTGCCAATCTGTAGATTTTTTTCTGCAGACAGGAACTCAGGAAAAACTTAAAGGTACTTGCATGACATTAAGGACGAGTGAATTCAATACAATTTTAAACTTTCAGTCTTTCAGGTAACAGTGTGGAAGAAAACAGACATTATAGGGTTTTTTATTGTAATTCTGAAGCTGGGGAATTGAAACCATTTTTGAGTGACTAAGTTTTGCTGTGAAAAAGAACAAGTATCAATTGCAGATTAGGGTGATTTTGAAAAACAAGCTTAGCAACTGCACAAAGGTTTTATCTGCAAGAGTTATAAAAAATACATTATCTATAGGAGACCAGAAGTGAAGCATTACAAAGGTGATAAAGAAAACAAGTAAGCCAGGAATGAAAAAGGTATAGTTTGGCTGGAAAGTAAGTGTTGAGTGGTCTAGGCTTCTGCACAGTGCAGATGGGACTGATGTATTGTAAGCTATTGTACATATTGAGAAATATTTAAGATTACAAAGGTTGCGGCTATATAATTTTTTTCTGTGAGTACTGTTAGCAAAATTCACAGCTGGATTGAAGAGAGAAGTAGATTTGCTCAGAGAGATAGATGGATGATGATGATGATGGGCTGAAAATTGTCTTGGTAAGGAAAAAACTGGGAGGAGAGTGGCACAGTGTTGCAGGAGAGACTAATAATTGGAAGGCTGTCAGTGACCAAGAGTCAGAAGAATGAAGCTAAACACAGTACAACTTTTGCAAAACCTGTAGTGCCACCAATCCAGATCTCAGCTTGGGAGATTTCAGTATTGTAGATCAGAACAAGTGCTAGTTAACAGATCCCTTCCTCCACTAATGGGAACAATGTAGACTTCATCCATTTCTTGTCACCTGAGCCTGAACACCAAACAGGTGACTGCAGTGATTTTTGTTATAAGCTCTTACAGTTGGTGGCTCTGGTGCACATGATGAGTCCTGATAAGGGTCATGTGTAAGAGAGAGGTGATGAAGGCAAGCAACTGGGTACTATTATACAAACAACCGTTTTCCCTCATAAAACAAAGCTGATGTGAGTGCAATCTATTTGAATACTCACATAATCTGAGTCTTGTTGTATGATTTGACTTAGAGAGCAAGAAAAGGAGCAGAAATTAAACAGGAAGAGAAAAAATTAAAGGAGAAGGAGCATGAACAATTCAAGATATGGGATTAGCATTTTTACTGCAAAATGAGGCAAATTAAATGTTGATCTGTCTTTTTGAAGGGCTTCAGAGACTTCCAAAAGTTACAAAAAGGCAGGGTTTTGATTAAGGTAATGGGATTGGTTATAGTGTGGTTGTTGGGAAGCATTGCTGACTTTGCTTAAGTGCAGAATAGATAGAGAGGATGCATATAAGAGCTTAAAGAGATCAATATTCAAGCAGTGACATTGGAAGGGTATTTGGCTATCAAAGTTTGTTAAGATTGTTCAGCTTTTCCAAATGCTACCTATAACTAAAAGGAAAACAAGGAGGAAAAGTGTTTTACAGCCAGTTTTATGTAGATTCCAGACTCTTACTGGTAAAATTGCTGAAACTAGAAGCATCTGCTTGGAATGAGAAATACATTTCAAATGACAGAGTTGTGTTTTATTAAGACGTCAGCTAGAAGGTGGAGTTATCATGGCTGAGGGTTAGGAAGAGGAAAGACAAAACAAAGGGAAGGAAAGGTGGCAATTCTACATCAGTATGGTTGAATGCAATTGCAGTAAGGTGTTATTTAAATAAAATAAAAAACAACCCACAGGTCACATTCTAATCTTGACTTATTTCAGAGTTCTCTTACCAAAACCAGAATTTGGTCTTCAATTTGAGTTATCCTTTTTCATTCCAGTCCATAGGCAAGCAAACAAAAGAATTTAAGTTAGGGACTCACTTGTCCAAATTAGAATACATCTGCAACAACTGACTTAAATGCAGCCAAAACCGAGACTTTGTTGTGCAGGAACATAATTTATATTTATTTCTTTGCTACATATAACTAAAGTATATGACAAAGTGTTGCTATCGAAAACCACTAAGGGAATTAGGAGCTTATGGATCTGTTTCTGTACACAAATCTGTCTCTTTGGCTACCACCATGCTTTAGGATAGTCTAGACACCACAGAAATCTTTTGCCTCCCAAACATTACGTGACCCAGTTGGAAACATGTAGACAGAAAAGGCAAATGCTTTTACACCCTAGCTCTCTCTATCATTCTTTGGCAGTTATAGGGGGACCATTGCTGTTTGGACAGTGTTTGCTGCCTGAGCCTTCTTGTCTAGCAAAAATACAGCAGGTTGGATGGAAAACATCTATGGACTGGACCTGAGCCACAGGCTGCTAGTTGGACTTTGGGGACTGGATTATCGAGAAAGGCAAGTCATGTGAAGTGAAGAATATAGATAAATTCAGGAGACTGGTTGGTGTCACAGAGAAAAGTTAAATCTCATGGTGAAGGTGTAATGATGGTGAACAAATATGGGGCGTGAGATACTGTGAAGCTACCTGTCATTCTTGTGATTAGAAAGGCAACATTCTCACTTAGATTATATGTGGCATGTGCAGCTTGAGAAATACACCAGAAGAGTTACTTTTCTACTTCATAAGCTCACTCCCTTATTGTTCACTAACCTCTTGTCATCACTACAGGCTCCAGCCCAGACCTGTCATTAATCACAGTTGGAGAGCTTTGTAGTTCTCACACCAGGGGAGGGAGCCAGGTTTTTAGTTCCCAGTGATCTTCTCTTGTTCTTAAATATTTTTGTTAGTTTGTGGGAAAAACAAAATTATCTTTCTGCTTCTCTATTCTTGACCAACCATGTGACTTCTGGTGGAGTGCAGATACCATCAGTGATAATGCTCGAATCTAAATGGTCAAACAACAATTACAAACTCAAATTTCATTTGTAAACAAAACCAGAAAAATACATGTTTGCAAAACAGACAAGTACAAAAATGCTAAAAAATCTTCAGTGATGAGACAAGGTAACATACAGAACTAGGTATGTTCTGCTCCCAGCTCCTTCGACAGTACTGGATGATGAAACTCACTTCAGGTTACTCTAGATTTTCACTAGTGAAAGGAATAGCAAAATCTAGCACATTTTTAAAATCACTTGCCTTCCTTATGATATCAAAACTTGAAGAGAAAAATGCTTCTTTTTCAGGTCTTAGAAAATCCTGATAGTGCAGAATTCTGCATATCGGGCTGGAGCTTGGAGCATGACAGGTGCAGATTTATGCGTCTAATACTGGGTTCTTAGATTTAGTTTTTGCTGTTGATTGAACTAAATACTATTAAAAGATTGTATCGTTATGTTTATAATAATGTTTCTCTAAATTATTTTACATGGCTGAGCTGAGAAGTACCTAGCATTTCAAAGCAAGAGTATTATTGTAAGACCCTGTTTAAATAAAACTGGGGTATGAACAGAAAATAAAATAAACCATCTATTTTTCTTGAACAATGTGCATTTTTAAAGCTCAGATCTGTAACTTTCCTAGAAAGATGTTTCCAAAGCCAAGGGTAAATTGAGGATATTCTGTGTTACAAGAGGTCAGTTCTTTTGGTTGCATGACTGTTCCTCCAAAAACTTTTGAAAGGTTCACAATAAACTCAATCAAGAGAGTTTTCTATTGAAATCTAATGCTTTCTGTCACATCTTTTGCCTGGAGACTGAGAACTTAGCTAACCATACCTGGAGGCAGGGAAGCAGAGGACATGTACAGTGACTGTAAGTGGAAGTGAATGACCAGTAACTACCCTGCATGGGATAGGACGGAGGGCTCGGCTCAGGCTGAGGCACGCTTGCAGGGTTGTCTTGTTGTTCCCTGAAGATGTCCTTTGTGACCCCTTTCCTTTCCTCTCCCTTTTCCTGGGGCGAGAGGCCCCAGCAGGCAGAAGCAAGGGCAGGGGAAGATGGCAGAACTGGAGGCACAGGCTGAAATGGGGCTATCTGCACTTTCCCAACGGCAACTGGAGACAGAGCAAAAGCCTTGTCTTACATCTGCTCTTGAAGGGGGGCTGCTTTCGGGTGCACCCTTCCTTGTGCACGCTGAGGCGGAAAGAAATGTTCCCACATGCAGATGAGGATACCAGAGAGCACTTCTCCTGTGGTCCCTGAATCCTCTGGCAGTCTACACAAACAACGGCAATTTTTCTGCTCTCCAGACATTTATTTATTGAGTGGAGAGGAGGGCTGAGCACTTGCAGGACAGCAAAGTAGAGAAATTAATAGGATGTTCAGAGAATTAATAATGTCATTGTGGAACTATTCCTTATTTAGTTACCAGATGAAAAGTGGCTCAATCAATTAAACAGGCATCAAACCATCCAGTGCCTGGCTGGCCTCCGTGAAAATAGTTTGCATGAAATCCAATTTTGAGTGTACAGACATCACTCCCATTAAGATAATTTATCCAGTTAGTGCAGACTGGGATTCCTGTTGTCCCTCTCAAGAATCAGACTAATAATGAAATAGCACCTAAGACTTTTCTAACCAGGCATCATCTATTAGTTCAGTTTTTGGACTTGAGGCCTTTCTAAAAATTCTGGGAGATGCCTATATTTTAATACTATAGATTTATTCCAGAAAGGAGAGATAGGGATTTGCAGGTGCTCATCATGTGTATGTGTTAGTGAGAGAAAGATGGCCAGTTCATTGCATAGGTGTCTGTGCAATGCAGCAAGTCTGTCAAGTTGATGGAATCAAATGACATGTAGTGTGTGCAGTGCAAATGAGCTTTTTTTTGTACGTAGTATTTAAATGGGATTTTTTTGGAAGTCAAACCAACAGCCTGTGTGAATGCAGGCTGAACAGGGGATGTGAGGCACAGGCAGCAGCTGCAGCTGTACTGCTGTCATTGCTCAGCCTTTCACCTTGCACGTGCTTACTGATTGTAATGGAAATTGTAAAATAATAACAATTTCTTCCTTATCTCTTTCTTCCTCTGTAAAATGCTAAGTGACAAAGTAGTGTCTAAAGAACAGGCATTTTTGTGGTTGAGGAGCAAGAAAGTAAGGTAAGATTGGGGAAGATGCTCATGAAGGGGCATTATCCTTATTTCGTCTTGGTGTTAACAAAAGCCTTAAGAAGCCTGGAGTCTTCATGCAAAAAATATGGCAGCAAGTATGTGGCTGTCCCATGCACACCTGCTGCTGCAGCTGGGTGGGAAGGTGGGAGCCAATGGAGGTGCCAATGTACCCCCTGCATTGGTTTCCATCGCCATGGATGGGGTGGCGAGTGGTCCTCACCTGCCCAGCCATGTGCATCCACTTGCCGTCTCATCCACGGTCATTGTCCTCAGCAGCAAAAGAGTGTGGCTGAGGCAGAAAGCAGGATACTGGCAAGGAGCAGAGCCTTGGGAATGGTGGTGTGGTTTAACCCCAATAGGCAGCAAATCACCACACAGCTTGCTCACTCCTCCACTCAGTGGGATGTGGGGGAGAATTAGAAGGGTAAAAGTGAGAAAACTTGTGGATTGAGATAAAGGCAGTTTAATAATTACAAAAAAAAAAAAAAAAAAAAGGAAGGAAAAAACAACAAAGAGAGGAGGGGCAAAAAACCCCTAAGAAAAATAAGTGATGCAAAAGAAACCAATTTCTCATGACCAACTGGTGCCCCAAGCAACAGTAAGCCCCACCAACTTCCACCCCCCCAGTATTATTGCTGAGCGTGACATCATACGTTATGGAATATTCCCTTGGTCAGTTGGGGTCAGCTGTCCCAGCTGTGTCCCCTCCCAACTCCTTGGCACCTCCAGCCTACTCACTGGTGGGGCATGTGAGAAAGAGCCCTTGGCTCTGTGTAAGCACTGCTCAGCAATAGATAAAACACCCCTGTGTTATCAACACTGTTTTCATCACAGATCCAAAACAGAGCCCCATACCAGCTACTAAAGAAAATTAACTGTATCCTAGCCAAAACCAGTACAAATGGTTAGGGATGCTGAACCACTGCATTGCCTCCAATCACTGTTCCTGTGTTCAAGGAACAGGCTAGAATCTCTGGTGCTCCTGTTGTGTAGGAGAAAGAGTGACTCAGTGCTTGCTCTGACACTGGTTCTGATCCTTCAGCCAGGGCTTGCATAAATCTCCCTCCCACGCGGGTAAAATTTTTTGATGTATACAGGCACGGAGAGGGGAGCCAGTGTAATTAGAAGAAAAAGAAAAAAAAGCTGAAGGAGAAATAATTACTGCAGTCATTTTTTTCTGGCTTTGTTAATGAGGAAATGGAATTGGGAAACAGAGATACTGTATATGAAACACTTTGACAGTTTAAAAACTGTTAGTTGCATCTAGTGAGACTGCTCAATTTTTAGTACTAATAGCAGAGCCATTCCCAGAACAACAGTTCACTGCAGTGGTACTCTGGGGATGATGCTGCTATTTGTAACAATATTACTCCTCTTCTTCTTTTTTTTTTTTGTTTTTTTTTTTTTTTTGTTTTTTTTTAAAGCCTCATCACTCCCCGTTTATTGTGGTACTTGCTGTGTGTGATGAGAACAAGGGAGTTTTGCACATTTGGAGTGGCTCCTGTGTGTCTCAGCACCTCTTATCCAGCTCGCCAGAGGATCAGAGGAACAGGCAGCTGCCTTCTTCATCCCTCCTCGTGCGGGTACTTCAGCAGTCACCAACTTTCACCCACCTTCAAAAGCAGGCGAGGGGCAGATCGCTGATGACTCTTCATGCAATGACAAACACCTAACAAAGAAATGTGTGTAAATTACTTTTCTTTGCCAGGATTTTACACGATGTTCAGTACAATAGTTGATAACATCAGGTAAAAATAACACACTTATAAAGGGAAATGCATCTCTCTGTAGCATTGACATTTTTGCTGTAATACAGGATTTTGTAGCAACTTGGTTGAAGAAAACCATGTATCTGCTTCTTACCCTGAAACAAACAAAACTTAAGAGACAGAGGAGTTGGTATATTCTTTTTCTTTTCTCTTTATACTTTGTTATCAAAAAGTTATCTTATAATATGATATACACTTATGTTTTTTAATGCAGGCATCTTGGCATGGATCCATTTGTAAACATTGCTTGGAAATGCCAAGCTCACATTGAAGGCAATTGGGGTTTGAGATGTAAAGGATCAAGCCCACTCAGCTGTTGTGTAGATTTGCTGATTTACATGAAAACTCACACGCATTTGTTCATGTGTTCAACCACTCCCTTTTTTTGTACAAAAATATATTGTTTCTTAAGCACATACTTTATCTTCTCTCATAAATCTACAGCTGTTGAAATCCAGGCTGCATCCTAATGCGGTTCTTACTACCTCATTTTTTTCCTCTGGAATGAAGGTTGTGTTGTATAGACTAATATGTATGTAAAGTGTCCACAAAGAAGAAAACGCAGAATTTTCCATTCTCTCACATTGACTTGCTACAACCCCAAAGGGTGCTGCACTGGGTGAGTTCCATTATAAACATGAACATTTAAATCTGCTGCACAGTGAGCCAAGTTCAGAACTGGTATAAAGTCCAATTTGTCTATTAGGTTTGTGAAGAAGGGGATTTCTTGCTTTTCTAGAGAGAGTGGAATTGCTTTCAGTGTAAAAAATATGCATTGGCACAAATATCTCTTGAGCTGTGCTTTCTGCAACAGATCTGAATTTGACCTAGTGTGCAAACATGATTTTCACAAATTTGGGACTGAAAGGGAAGTCCTGGATTACTGCACGCAGTCCTTTGTTCACAAATGAAAACAGGTTATAGAATTTCTTTATCAAGCTCCAATTTACTCCAATTATGTATTTTTTTGCCCCACTGTAATATTGGAGAGCTGTTCAGGAACCTTCTCTTCCAAACGTTATTCTAAATCCAGTCTTACATATTCAGGAACAATTTATACCCATTTGTTCTCGTGCCAGCATTTTCCTTTAGCTTAAATAGCTCTTTCTTCTCCGTGTGTTTACCTCCCCCCAACATATTTATAGGCAGCAATCATAACCCTCATTGTTTATCACATCTCTATTTACTATTTTAATTAGAAATAGCAGCCCTGATTTCTTCCTTTTTCTTTATAAAATAAAAGATTGATTATCAGATATTTGATGCTGCCAATTTTCCTTCTTTTTTTGGTGTTAATTTTAAATGGCATCAATTTATTTAACTTGCTGCTCATATGGAAAAAGAATGTTATGCCTAATTGGCTGCATTTTCGTAGCTACACAAAGGGGACATTGCATAAAGGCAAAGCAATTGGATTCGTTGTCAAAACAAATTAGAAAGTATATTTTTGGTTCTTCTTAGGGTAACAAAAATACTTGGTTCCTCTGCAAGCTGTATAATCATTTGACCTATTTATGACCTCAGGTGCACTTGGTTCACCTCCAAAGACCGAATGAAGTGATAACTGTAGCTAGTCAATAATCCAGGACTTAGCTGGCCCTGGAGACATTAGTGTTAGTGTCCTATGGGTGATGTCTAAATTAGATGGCAGTCAGGTATGTGTACACTAGAGTGGTCATTAGAGTGGGCAGATGTGCTCAACTAATGGCTTACAGTGGGGATTGCTGCAGGGGGAATTCCTTGAGAAAAAAAAGTGAGTTAATATGAGATAATAGGCTATACAAAAGGGTGCTTTTCTGTGAGCTGTGATGAATATTTTCAACACACAGACTTGTTACGATTACTTGATGGACAAAATAGGTGAATTATTAATTTAACATGAAAGATGAAACTATCTGGGTGCACAAACACTGGCCAGTAATACCATTCAAAGTAAGCTTTTCATTCGAAATATGTAAAAACACTGGACTAAATCAGGAATGCAACATAGAGCCTTATGCACAACAGAATAAAGCTCTACACATGTAAGCAAAAAATATCTATGATCTCATTACAGCATTGAGAGCTAACCAGCATTACTCCCAGATCACAAAGAAAACTAAGTGCATAAGTGACCTATGTACCAGCATCTATGCAAATCTCAGGCAGATGCAGAGATTTATACACACTTTACACACCCCTGAGGAAATACCCATTTTATATCACTGATGGAGCAGATGTATTTTCCTCTGTGAAATGTGCATAGAATCTAATCAGAACGAAGTGTTTAATGTATTCAAAACAAGCACACACCATCCCTTAACTTTACTAGTAAACTGGAATAGAGAGCAATGTCATATCTGAACTAATTAGAGGTTTTATTGTGTGCTATGACTATACATTTGCATGAGTGCATTAGCAGAATCTTGTGCCATTCCAACTGCACTGAAAATTCTTACCCAGGCAAACATAACTTTTATTCTGATCATAATTGGCAGTGTGATGAAAAGCTGCCAACGAGAAATATTACAATTCCTTGAAAATTTTGGTGTAAATTTCCAGTATTTCCTCCTGCTCCCCACAACCCTTTTAACTTTGTGGATATGGAAGAAAGAAAAGTGAAAAAGCTCTGGGCAAAAGTCAGTCCCAAACAGAGCCTTCTAGAGCAATCAGGCCAGTCTTGCACCTGTACATTTTGCAACAGGAAAGTGAGTATTATGCTGCAAAATTTGAACTTGTAAACTCTTAACTGTTTTGGTGTTATACCATCAGAATAAAAGAACATGGTGCAGTTAATGTCTGTGTAATCCTAAACAGTATGAGATGTATATTTGAAGCGTCAAGGCATTTGAATGTATCTTGTGATGTGGTCATGGACAATTATGTAAGGATCCATGAATGAAACATTTTTATTATATAAACAGAGTAGAAATATAAGAAAAAAGGAACAAAACATGCAATAATGAATCAAGAAGGAAATTAATCCTTTAATTTTTTTCAGACTTTGATTCATAGCACTCCAAACAAAGCAGAATTACTCACAGTAATGTCCAGATAAATAAATAATTTACAACCTATCCACTACAAGTATTTTAATCCTCAGGTTTTTGGTGAGCCCTACAGATGGAGAAATTATTGTTAGCCTTTCTAAGCCTTTGATACTTCAGTGAGGAGATCCAAAAAGGGGCGCATTAGTGTCCGTAGATTTAAACGCAGGATTAGCAAGATGTTAGTGTTGAATTCAGAACAATGAAAGCCAGTCTTACAAAGCAAACTAATCGCTCATCTTGCTTCTGGCATCAGCTGGCAATAACATTGCAAGGACGACCGCTTGTTCCAAGGAACTTTTAGCTCACATAGTAACATAGATATTTGTCAGTCTAATGAAAGCCTAGGAGAAGGCAAGATATAATTTGTAAGTGATTTCGGTAGCTGAGTTATTGAGGGGTTAAATATAATACAATTATATCAATATGTGGCAGCCAATTTTGAGGTATGACTTTTTAATGATAAATGGGTTCCTGTGATTATTTAGGATGTTATTGTTGAATGCTAGTGAGGCAGGTTTTGGTGCGTGTTAGCTGAAAAGCCAAGATCTCTCAGAAGTAGGTGCTAAGGAGATCATTTATAATGACTAATAAAAATGAAGTGTTCTGGTTCTAGAACTGATTCTTAGTAATATCATTTTGCAACTAATGAAGTGATATGAGGAACGTCTAACATAAATCATGTCTTTCAAGGCTGTTGCTCAGAACAATCAGGCCCTTCTCAAAGTGCAGACCTTTCTGTTTGTGAATTAAATTTAAGCTTTATTTTGCTGATTGGGCTTTATTTGGATGCTCATCTGGAGATGCAGTAACTAGAGCTAGATTTTCCACTGTTTCCTAGGTTGGCATTGGTCCAGTGAGTGGTCAGAGCTAATGAGCTCCACAGTTGAGAATCCTCATCCCAAGTTGTACCCGACTGAGTTTAAATGGCTTTAAAGTCTTAAGAGCTTATGCTTCTCCAAACATTTTTTATGGATTTAACGCAGCCTTGCAAAATGTAATTCCCTGGACACAAGCATGTGTTTAGTGCTGTAGAATAATGAATGATGGTAAAGCAAGGAAGGGTTAATTATTTGATCAGATTTGTTGAGGGTATTTGCCATCTTTGAGAAATTCCAGGATCTGGAAAAATAACTAAGTTGATTTGGGGAGACCAAAGAGGGAATCTGAATGTTTCCCACTTAAGGGAAATTCTGAAGATTTTGTTGAGAAAGAATAGAAATATTTTAATTAAAAAATTGGAAATGTTTGTGTGACCATAGCTAGGTACACTTCCTATTAAAAGGCTTAGTGACTCTATACAGGTAAGAAGCCAGTTTTGAAAGACTTTTGAGGTCTCTACATTTGCGTGGACTGTTTTTCTACATTTTCTGATGGTGAAATTGAGAACTTTTGACTGATCTCACAATGGACATAGGGCTAAGGATTGTCAAAGAAACTGGACTGGTGGCACAGAGACCTCAAGTGCAGAGCCCCTGTGGTGAAAAGGTGGAAGAGAAAACTGATAACAGGTTGGAAGAAAGAAAAACTGGAAGAAGCAAGATGAGAGTTTTGAGAAATCAGAATTTCTAATAGAGGAGGAGATGTAGTTTAAAAGCTTGAGCATGGACAGAAAAGCATTATTAATTTTCACCCTTTTCTCCATTTAAAATGCCAGTTTTGCCTATTTCCAAAAGCTGATCTACCTGATCTGTTATTTGACTGGAGAAGCAACACTGACTGAATATTTGCCTACTTTAGCAGTAAGAACGAGGTCAACCCTATGTGCTGTTATTTCTCCTGGAAATAATCTTATTTTAGCAGCAACCATTTCTAAGTTACAGCAACATTTTAATATCACTCTTCCTGAAAACCCTTCAGATTCCTTGCACCTGTGTGACAAACAGGAGAGAGACAGTGCCTGAGAGAAAAGCATGTACCAAGGCTGAGGGGAATAGTTGAGGCAGGGTGGATGAGGGTGCTGCTCAGCCCTGGTCTCTTGGAGATAGGGTGAGATGACTCCTTTCTCCAGCCTGGCTGGACAGTGGTAGCCCAGGGGAAGTGGTTATGCTCATCCTCCCCTTCCCCCTCTACAGGCTGGAGCTGATGGAAACATCAAATGACAAGAAGGAAAAGCACAGAAATGAAAAGAGCATGGCAGAAAAAAGATGCAAGCATGCCAAGAGGCAGGATCTCCTGGTGGAGCAGGAGGTGAGAGGGGAAACCTGTGTGTCTGTGAGCTCCTTGGTTGTCTTCCTTGGCCTGCAAGAACTCTGCAGATGAAAGCAGCTTGCTGTTCTGTGCTGGATGCAACAAAAACTTTTCTTCTTAAAAAAATGAGAGAGTATGTGCCTGGGAAAGGTGTTTAGGGCACTGTGCCTGCCTGGGAGAAGCCCACCTTCATCCATCTGCGGTATCAGGCTGCTGGCCAAGAGCCTCAACCATGGGCCTGCCGCTCCTGCAACAGTTCAAGGAGTATTTCACACTTCTGAGTATTCAGCTTTTTTTATAGAGATTGAAACATCTTCGGTGAGGCAAGCAGCGACGCTCAATCCCTGGGGCCTCTCCTGGGGCATGAAAAATTCAGCTCTGAGGCTCTTTTAAGTGCTTGCCTTTCTTCTGAGTCAGGCAGAGCAGGTCTGGAAGCTGGGGTTTTGTACAATTCCTGATGTCCCTGTTACAAGCGCAGAGACAACCACCTTTTTTCTCAGTTTAACCATATACTGCTGCTGAAAAGGATTTGCTGGCAGAAGTTTTGCTGAGATTCAGATAAACTCCATGAAAAGTTTTTATGTAGATGAAGTAGTGTTTTCCAACTGTTTTGCCAGAAAACTTCCAGTTAAACTTTATTTTGTAGCAATGCATCCTTTACAGGAGACTTACAGGGGGATGATTGCAGGTTTGTAGACATGAAGCAATAATAAAGACTGGATTTGGAGCCTATGAAAGGCAATGTCAAGCACTGCCCCTCTCCTGTTTGTCACACAGGTGCAACGAATATGAAGGTTTTTGAGGAAGAGTGATGTTAAGAGTTTTCTCTTCAACCTGTCTTCCCCTCAGTGGGTCTTTCAGTGTACTCATGCAGCACCAGCTTGGTGGGAACCCAGAAATTCCCAGCTGCTCTTTAAAATCTCCTTCCCACAACAGACACAGTTTACTTGGAATGAGTCAATTAAATTAGCGGTTTATCTCAGCTAACTGCCTTTTAAACTCCTCAACTGTCTTTGCAGTTCCTAGGGCAGCTTCCTAAATACTGATCACACTGGACAGGAGATAAGTGATGGGGTGATGGGCAGCCCATGCTGAAACAGAGCACCTAGTTCAACTTGTCAGCATTTTCAGCCTTGAGGATGAATATTATTGCTGCAAGTGCAGCAGCTCCTGTGGGAAGAGTTTTCTTCTCACATTATCCACTGGAGGCTCTTTTAAAATTAAAATTCATTCCCCAGGGAGACTATAACAACCCACAAGGATACTGGGGAGGAGAAAGACTATAAAGAAGTGCAATTGCTCTGAAAGAAACTATTTTACTAATGCACACTCCGTTTTCACTTCCATGGCTGTAGCCTGGACTTGCTGTGCCAGTACTGGAGGACAGCGACCATGGGGTTGCAGGGTCTGAGGCTCTGCTTGACTGCACTGACCAAGGAGTGCTCAACCAGGAGCTCGGCAACTTCTAGCTCTCTCTACAGCTGGCTTTCTGTACAGCAGAAGCTTCAGCACGTGGCCTCTATGAGCACTGCTGTGTGCTTTGACACCAAATGAGATGAAAACGTAATGTTTGGAGTACACACACAGGTTTACTGCCTGCTTTGTCCTGTCTTTGCATTAGGAATAGGAATGAAGGAATCAAGTTCTCTGACTTGGGCTTGAATTTCTGATCTGACACCAGCTTCTTCTCTGTTTCGCTTGTAATTAGTCTCACTGAGAGGTGCTGGAACTGTTGAGAGGGTCTTGGAGGGGATAACAGTGTGCATATATGCCTTTTGGCCAAAGCACAAGGGGAAAAAAACCCCTCCTGTGTTGGCATTGCTGGAAATTTTATCTGACTAATTCTTTTATTCATGTTTGGACACAAATGATCTTTTGAAGCTTAGAACAGACAAGGTTACTGCTATTTATTTTCTTTGGGGGCTGTGGACAAAGAATGACAGGGTAACTAAAGAGTGGCATTTGGAGTGAATGTGGTCCTGGGACCTCTGGGAGTATGTTGGTACCAGGAGCTTGTCCCACGGTAGTTCTACAGCTTTTATCTGCTTTCAGCACAATTACAGTGGATTTGCAGGGACTTTGAAAATTTCACTTTAGGCTTAATTTGGGGAGCCCTCTGATTACAGAATTGATTTCTGCCTTTCTAAAATTTCTTGCTGATCATCCCATTAGTTGAAGTGGGTAGAGGATGTGAAATGGGAAGCTACAGAAAAGGAGGCTAACCCTGTTTATTTTTTGCTCCCTCTGATGCCTCGTTCTGCACCCTCTGTGCACACACGCTGGCCAGTTACAATCTTAAAAGTGACAATAATAATTCAGGCCACAGCCTAACAAAGCATATATAAACATTCATATCTTCTGGCATGTGAGTAGCCCCTGTGAACATCAGGAGTTTTATTACCCTTGCTGTTTTTCTGAATAAGAGATTTTCCATGTGTCTCAGCAGATATGAGCAATTAAAGAAACTAATAAGAGAAGTGAAAACCAGTTTTGAAATGTTTTTTTTTGTTTTCCAAGGGAGTAAAAGATACATGTATCCATTCGATTTTTATGCTTTAAAACTTATTAGGAATCAATATGAAATATTAGATATATTTATATTAAATATATTTATTTACACGCTTTAAACATAAACCTAAAGGGAGTGTTTTGATCAATATTTCCATATGAATTTCATTAGTCATGGAAACCAATTAGTTTTCCTAGCAATATCTGTAATACAGATGCTTTCCACTGGGAATTTTGATGAAACTTAGCTCATTTCTCATAGGTCCCTCGACACCCATGAGAACAGCAATATCTTTCAGAACTACTGCTGGCCCTGAGTGGCAAGATCATGATGAAAGGTGCCATCTCCCGCTTTGTCCTGTCTTTGCCTTGTGAGGAGAAATGAAGGAATAAAGATTCAAACTTCTGGATTTGGCAGTCTCTGAAAAAGTCCTGTTTTCCCATTGTGAAGGGCGTAAATAGAACACAATTTACTAAGACAAAAGGATATTATATGTAAATATATTTTCAGCCAGGGTTTCCTTACAAACCTGGTTTCTTGGAAATGATGATTGACTGACTTCTTTGCCTATTTTCTGTAGTGCTATTTGAGCTTCTTTTTTAGCAATTGTATGTTTTTATTTGAACTACAAGTAATTTCTTGCCAATTATGCTGATGAAGTGTGAAGCTCATTCACAATTCCTTTTTCAGATTCCAGTCCAGTGCACAATAATGTTCAAACTACCTACGGCTGGATTGTCAAGGTAGAAGTAGGTTATTTGCTGCTGACATGATTTGACCTACATTAGAAGGAGGAAAGAATAATCTCTCTCCTCTTTGTTGGTTCCATAATCTGTATCTACAAAAATGTGGAAGTCCAACTTCAAGGAAAGAATTTGGTATCCCAGGCCAAACAGTGTCATCATAACTCCAGTTAACTGATATTAAAGTGACTTCACTGCAGATGTAAGAAGAAATAATTTAGTCTAGTATTGGTAAAAACATGTTTTAATTTGAAATTTGTGTGTGCACATGTGTCCTTCAGAGGAGCTGATTCAAAAGAAATAGATGAAGACTAGTCAGCAGCCTGAAGGATAAGGAATTCCCTTGGGGTGGTAGCAGCCATGGTTTGAATACTGCAGACTGGAAAAAGACTCAAACACAAGCATCTCGCTATTCAAGCAAATGCTTTAACTATGTCTAAGGTGACCGGTGCCGGCACTTTTTACCCCAGTATGTTTTTCAGTGGATGTGCCCAGGGCTGTGGTGCATTCAGGGATGAACCCAGTGCTGCTGCTGCTGCTGTGCATTATGTGTGGTCTGTTTGCCACAGTACCTCTTGTATCGTCTCTCTGAATTACAGCAGTGCTTAGGCAGGATGTAGGACCTTGTGCTTCTGAGTAAGAGCAAATGTTTTTGTTTAGGGGTATGGGTAACTGTATAGTTCAAAAAGATATTTTAAAAAGTGTGGCCAGGGATAGAGAGCACTGGAAAGCCAGTCTTTTTAATCACCTCCCAGGCTTACGGCTGCCTAGGTCCCAAGCTTAGTTGAGAATTTTATCTTTTCTATCTATACTCTACAACTGAAAGTTATTGCACTTGGCTTTGTGTAGTTGTGTTTTTGGACTGTACTACATTTCCATTATGAACTGTCTGAGAATAACCCTCTGATAAAAAGCTGTTCTCAGTATGAGCAAAGTTACTCTGGGTGGACACTGGTGTGACTGAGATCAAAATTTATCCTTCGGGAATTTAGGAGCAGACTTGTGTGGCAGAGAAAGTAAGAGTTAGTTTGTATTCTGGAAGATCAGAAGCTTTTGTAGAATTGATGCTTTAGCAATCAGTTTTTTGTGGCTGGTACTCAGCCAGTTACTTAGGAAGCCTTAGCACTATTAAAGGCATGTGAAACAGTTTTTACTGAAGTTTAGGTTACAGTCATCGTACTCTGAATAGTATTTAACTCCAAAGACAAGCCTGCTGCAAGCAGTCGGGCTGTTTGCAGTCTAAGGTACTCCTCAGTGTCAGTGTGAGGAATTTGGCCCATACTATCGCACTGAGTGTGATTCTGAGACAGGAATAATTCAAGAAGAAAATAATTAAAACTCCTAAAATTGCAGTACCACTTTCTCAGTCATATAGCCATACCTTGTATGTTTTTTGTGGACTTTCACCTGGCAAATAAAGCTACATGATCTGCTAAGGGGTTAATCAGTTTGGTTTACTTAAAAATTCTTAACCACAATGAAAACATTTTAGCACCTAAGAGGAGAGATTGTGGGTGAAAAACTGAAGATACATGATTTATCACTCCCCTCACAAATAAAATTTATTCATTGCATCCACCAGCCATCACACAGATGGTCAGAAAATTGGCTTTGTGTAGGGATGTGGATTCAGGCATGAATATTAATATGAGACAGATGTAAACGCATATTAATATGCATTTGCTTTGCATGGACTGACATTACAATATTTTCATTAAAGAAACCGCATTTGAAATGGAAAGTATAGGTCACCTTTTAAAACATAAAATAGTAGGGTACAATGTATTTACACTTTCCTGGAACAACAGAAACAACCCAAAAAATTTTTTTTTAAAAAAAGAAGAGCGTGTGACACTTCTTGTAGCAAAATATGTTGGCTGCAACATAATAATTAATAAATCAGGAAGACATTTCTCACTTTGTAGTTAAAACACATTTCCTCCTTTTTGCCTGCCTTGTTACACTGGCAGTAATGCAGGCTGTAACGTTCAGGTGATAGATACAGGGCTCCAGATCGGCGAAGTTAAGCTAAGTTAGCTAGACTTACTAAACTCATCCTGTCTCAAAAGGCACCATTCAATATGTTGTTGTTTTCCCAATGGCAGCAATGCATAAAACACGTAAGATTTATGAAGATACAGTACTTCATGGGGTTTTTATGTAAGGCACAGCATTGATGTTCGCAGCAGCATTCACATCTGTGCATTGTTAGTATTTGCTCATCGTAACATCATGCATTTGCCCAAAGAGAAACATGGTGTCATTATATATGTCATATTATAAAAGGCAGTTTCACAGATATTTGCTAAGCATTTTTTGCAAAGGCTCTATAACAGAAATATAATTTCAACGGGGAAATTGGATTAATTTTGTTCTTAAATAAAACATTCAGGTGCTTTCTAGCTGGTAGCCATAACACTTGAGTGTCTGAGTAAACAGTTTTATAATTATAAATGTTTTGTAAGGAGAGGTTGTTGAAGTTAAGATGAAAGGTATCAGCAGGCTGTCTGGTGTCTTGTCAGATCCTATGCACCCTTTGAATGTAACTGTGGGCTTATAAATCTATGGAAGCACCTGGGCTGGCTTCTCCTTGCATTGCAAACCAGGTAGGTAGCCCTCTGCATCCTGCACATGCAGGTGTGAACTCAGGGAGCTGACTCACTCCTCTGCAGCTGTGTAATTTAAAGATGGCATGAGTGCTGCTGTAAGCAAGACGGAGATTTTTGTCCATGTCTGATCCCTGTGGCTAGTGATGAGAACCTTGTGTATAAGGTGGAAATAATAATTACACTGCTGTAAATTGTTTTGAGTGATGAAACCCACAGTATGTTATTGGCCAAGTCATGCTGCTTGCTGCCAAGCACAGGCTGTGGCACAGAAGCGGTAGCCCCATGGGCTCCTTATGCTTTTCCCTGCTGTGAGGCTACTCGGTGCGGGGCAGAGGGGCCCCATGCTCTGCCCTGGACATGGCACATGCCCCTGTGAGGGGAAGGGATTTGGAAAAGGTGTTGTAGAGGCAGCTGTGACATATTTGTGTTGCCTGTGGATTGCCCCACATAGGAGGCATTTTTGGTAGCTTTCTGAGCAACCAACCATCCCACTTGGTATGATATGGGTGTAGTATCTAGTACCTCAGTGTATTTTGGAAGCCTCTATGAAAACGGTAGCCTGGTAGCTAGCTCTTCATGCTGACACATGCCAATGGAGCCTTTTGTATTTCTTACACCAGATGTTGGGTAAATAAATGTGGATTCTGTGACCTTTGCTACAGCCCTCCCAGGTGCTGGAAAGACTCTAAGGCTCCTCTGCATGTGTGTGTGCGTGCGTATGTCAGTTTAATGATGGAAGGGGAGAAGGAAAGTTTATATTTGCTTTACTTTTTCTTTTTTCCTTTTCAGCTTCCTAAGTTTCAGAAAGTTGCACACAGAAGACTGCTCTGTAGCTCCTGAGAGCGTGCTGCCCTTGTTTTCCCTGTGGCTGACTCGCTCTAACTCAGCTGTCAGTCAAACAGAGCATCTCCAGAAAGGTAATGCAGAGGGGACCCGGCTCCCGGCTCATTATACGCTTCTGTCAATAGAACAGAAGAGATCTCATTCACATAACATATTTTGTATCACAGGTAACTTCCTCAAATTCCCAGTCATAAATCTTCGTAATTCAATATTCTGTGGTCTGATTCATCTGGCAAGCCAGCAGAGGTTTCAGCAAGTCTGGCAGCTCCCTGCAATGCTTTTCTCTCATGACTTCCCCCTCTAGCCCCATATCCAATGTGCCTCTTCTCTCTCTCCCTTTTGGTTTCTTTTTTCCCCTCACAAAATCCCAGAGAATCAGTATTCTTATTCAGCAAGTTTCCTCAGAAATTATTTTCAATGGAAAAATACAGAATAAAAAAAAGTTGTGGTTTTGTTTTTTTTTTTTTCCTAAGTTATTTGAGTTTGTTGAAAAATCCTAGCTTATCTCTGGCTCAAATCAGCTCAGCATTCAATTGGATCTCCCTGGGACAGCCAGGGAAGTTGCCCTCAGGGAGACCAATTCCTTGTGTCTCACACATGGCGAGACTCTGGCCAGATGAACTGTCACAAAGTAAGGATAGTCTTCCCTTATTGGCATTGTTTGCTTTCTGAAAGTGTTCAATATTCACATTTCCCATCCAGATTCAGGATAAAACGAAACATGGAAAGTGCTATCTTTCACTTAAGCGGAACACAGGCCAATGGTTGGGCAATGGGAGGTAGGAAATAGACACGGGTGTGACAGGGTAGAGACCTGTCCACAGAGAAGATCTCACTCTCTCATTAGGCGACAGGAAGTTTTGGTAAGAATTGAGTCTGTGCTTAGCTTTGTGAATCCCCAGTTACTTGTTTCCCTGCAGTACATTCTTCTGAGGCAAAATACTACATGTTAATAGGCTGGAAAGCTTCATGTTGATAACTTGCATCTTGAGATGTATACTTTGAACAGTGAAGGGCATTCTGATGGGTACCAATGTGGGTCTGTGAAAAAAAAAAAATCTGAAGAGTGTGCTGGTCTGTGTCATGGTACCTGTGGTGCTCCTCCAGGAAAAAAGAAGCTAACTGAAGGCCAAAAATAAAGTCTTATTGTACATGAAATAATTTTTGGAATATTTTTTTCTATTTATTTTTCATCAGTAGACTGAATCACTGAAGAAGAGGAGGGAGCTGGGATCTGCCTCAGCATTTGATTACTTATTTTGATTTGTATACCACATGATGAGTTCTCATCAGATCATTTTCAGGACAGTGGTGCTAAGACCAGCTTACTGGAAGTTTCTTCGGTTGCATTGGATCAGACTGCAATATCCTCGTCAAGATATTTTCTTTCTGTCCCAACAGCAGTTTGGAGAGGTAGGGACTGCAGTGTTCACCTCCATCCAGAGTGGCTCTTCAGGCTCTTGTGGGCAGGGGCTTTGCCCCTGACTGAGTAATTTTATCCTTCTCTGTTCAGTCCTCTTCACATCTTGCAGCTTCTGTACCTTGTGCCAGTTGCTCGTTTCCTACTTATATGCTGTTCTTTGGAGTATTATTTAAGAAGTCAAACTCTGTTTTTCCCTTTGTAGAAAATACAGATTTTTATGAACAGTATCATTGTGAGCAATGCCTTGGGGAGCTTATGGGTTTCAATGACTCGCTAACATCCTAGTGAAAGCCAAAGAGCCTACTGGGGTTGTCACTGGCATGAGAGGAGAATTCTGTCTCAGTGTTGTCTTCCTGTTTCTAGTTTCTGTGGACCTCTGCATTGCTTCCTTCTGGATAGTCTGGGGAGTGTGCTGGAAAGATAGGACACTTCTTCAGAGCCTCAGCCTTTTCTTCTATTTTATTGCCTTTAAATCACTCTCAAATCAAGCCAGTTAAGCACAAATAAAATATTCACAATATCCAAAATGGATAGCATACAAATGTTTATAAAACATTGGTGTGCAATTGAAAAATGTGAAACAATATATGATAAATTTCCCTGTGTGGGGTTTAGATGGGAAGAGCCTCCCTGCAGATGAGCCACGGCATGGTGGCTGGGACCATGGGGCTTCCTGAGGGTCTGCCTTTGGCACGCAGGTGCTGCTGCAAGCCCTGTTAGCCAGCACTTCATCCCCTCACCTGACGGCATTGCTCTTTAGTCTGTTAGTGGTGTCAGGGTGATTAACCTTCTCCCCCAGACTTTTTTCTTTCTGAAAAGACAGACAGATAGATCATTTCTCCTAGTAAATGCAGCTGCTGTTTCCCTACCTGAGTAATGCCGAGGCATCATCCCCGTTGCTTAACTGATCACTGCTGCTCCAAGTCAGCGAGGGTAAAATTCACCTCCCTTGCTCCTCTGCACACCCTATTGATCAGTAATAGATAAGTTTTGATATAAAATATGACTTTCACTCAACCTTACATTTTAAGTCCATATGTACTTTGTCAGCCACACTCTTACAAATTTCTTAAATGGGGTGTAGCCATTTCGTGGTGAAATAGTCTTGGGATGATTTGACCTCAACATCTTTTTCTTCGATGGGTACTGAAATAACCATGTATTTCTGGTTCAAGTCAGTTAGGATCATTTTCTGTCTGCATTGGATTTGTGAGGACAGATGGCTTCCAACGTCTAGAGCTCAATCCAAGTTAAAACTGGAGGGGAAAGTTGTTTGATTCTTTGCAGGAATTACTGTCTAAACAAAACCTGACTTCAACAGATTTCTATGCAAAACCCTTTGATTCCCATTTTCCATCTGTGAGAAATTTGGGATGTTATTGTTGGATTTATATCTTTCCTTTGATAAACATATTAAAACATGGTTCAAAATACCTTTTTATCTTCTAAAAGATATAATGTGAATGAAATCGCCTCTGACTCCTATGGGTTTGGAAGCTGTTTTTCTGCTTTTGTTACACGTGCACCAGGTTTCCATAATTCTTTGCTTGTGGCTCTGCTCACATTGCTAGTGTAGAGATTGTGTTTGGCTCAGGAAACAGCCATAAAATGGACTCTGGTACCTGGATATATTAATATTTCCCTCACCTTGACATTTTCCGTATTTTTTGCCTTTGATTGCTACCTCCATCAAGAGTGAAACCTGGAGTCTTGGCAGGCAGCTGTTGGGAGGGATGCTGAATACCACACTTCTGAGGTCAGGCTTGAGAGCGTTCTCACGATTCTTTTGCTTTCTCAGTGGAGGATTTAGCTCCCAGGAGCAAGAACTCAGAGCCTTCAATCTTTAATCTTCTGTATTTGTGTCTTCTCTCATCGAGCAACCCATAGCTGCACAAAGAGACATCACAGTTGTCAAAAGCTTATGGTCCATATGATGATGGTCAGTCATAGCGTAAAAGTTACACCTTTTTTTTCCAGAGTAGTCTGGATATCATAAGAAGGTTACAGGCAAAGTAAGGAACACTTCTTCAACTCTGTTCCCCGTTCTTTCCCTGTGAACATATCCTACGTTTTGACCTTCTCGTTACTGGTAAAGGTATCATCTTCATTAACAGCAATAGTAGTATTATCGTCTACCAACACCTGTGTAGTTGATAAGTCCAGTAATCTCAGCTGTTGGTCTGTAGCTGGAAATGTTGCTGTGTTTGGCTGGGGCAGCTGTGGGCGTCCAACTTCTTGAAGCAAGCAGGACCTGCCTGCATCAGCAGCTGTCCCTCACCATGCTGCACCAGCGTGTCAGACCTGGGCAGTGTGCCTGGGTGCTGGGGGGATTTTGTTCTCTGAAAGACCCTACCCCTCACCATGCTGCACTTTTATGCACATTTTCCTATGATTGTCTCTGGCTGTGGAAGGCAAAATGTGAAGATCTTTTTCTTCTGTGTCTTTGTCCTGCTGGATATGATTTTGATAGCACAAGGGGTAATGGTTTTAAACTAAAAGAGGGTAGATTCAGGCTAGGCATAAGGAAGATATTTTTTATGACAAGGGTGGTGAAATACTGGAACAGGTTGCCCAGAGAAGTTGTAGATGCCCCATCCCTGGGAAACATTCAAGGTCAGGTTGGACAGGTCTCTGAGCAACATGACCTAGTTGAAAATGTCCTTGCTTATTGCAGCGGGGTTGGACTAGACAACCTTTAAGAATCCCTTACAACATAAGCTGTTCTACGATTCTATGGTTTTCAATTTTCTTTCAGTCTTCATTCCCAGGCTATGGCACTGGGACAGTAGAGGTGAAACTGTTACTATATTCTCTTGATTTGAACAACAGCATTCATTGCTTCAGCGAAATAAGAATATAACCCAAAACCAACTAATTTAACAGTCAATATTTTACTTGCAAGATATTTTGACCCATATCAAATACTGAAAAGTCTACCCACTGGAAAGGCGAATTTCTCACACATCTCCTGTACTGAGAATCAAAAAGATTCCCCAGAGCAATTCCTTCTCCCCAGTGTAGGACCAGACAAGGTGACCTTGACGTGGTGAGGATGAAATGCTGCTGGTGCAGCCCCAAAATCAGCCAGAGGACTGTGCTGGGCTCAGTGAGGTTACAGAACACAAATGGATCCTCCAGGTTGTTTACTGTCTTGCTAAATTTGGGTTTGAAAGTTGGATTCAAACCCAAGCTCAGCAGTTTTCATCTTGCTAAGCTTTTGGTCAGTGTTGACACACTGTGTACTTTTACTTCAGTTAATGGGTTATTTCTGTTGTACAGGGAGGATTAATTGTACCGTGCTCATTTTACAGTTAGTATGTCATGGATATTAATCAATCTGAGTCTGGAAAAAGATGAGTATTGATCTGTGATATTTGCTAGAAGTACACTGGCACATTTTTGCCTGAGAGCTCCCTTACAAAACAAAGCAGCAGCATTCCCACTGAAATAAGTTGGTTGTGCAAGCTTGTAATGAAAATTCAGTCACAAGAAGAGCTAATTAAAAGAATTGTTTACTATTTTCATATTAATTCACTTTTCAGTCATTCATATCACTGCATGTCTTCCTGTGATGAATGTGGGCCCACAACTTGAGGCAGTGGGACAGACTGGAAGAACTGTGTTGCTGAGCACAGTGCCTGAGTGCCCAGGGGAGAGGCAGCTAACACCAGCTGAGCGCCCACCTGTGCCTGTGTGGCTGAAGTGCACTTGGACTCTGAATGAGGTGTTGGGGAGTATGGTGCAAATCTGCATCCCCCACCCATCCTCTATCCCTGTAGCCTGAGGGTCCCCTCTGCCTGTCTGTCATCAGAGAGCAGCTCTGGCTCCTCTCTTGGGCACCTCTGTGGGGCGGCAGAGCCTGGGGGAGTTGCTGTGGGGCCCAGGGCCCTCTGCCCTCCTGCTGAAGCTCCCCATCACCTTCCTGTGGGACAAAGGGAGGCATACTGTGGAAAACAACATGCTGAAGATGTGACTGAGGCCACCAACTGTTATCACGAAGGCTACAGTAGAGCTATGAGCTGTTGGGAACAGCTTTTGGGCAACACCAATCTGGACTGAATTTAAAAAGAAATCTGTCTCAATGGTTTCTCTCTCTCCCTTTACACTCCTTTTTTTTTTTTTTTTTTTTTTTTTAAATCTTCAACACTTTAGAGCCTGTTTTCTGGTCTTTGGTTTTAGACAGATGAACAGCAGGGCTTTATAAGCTGATTGTGTTCAGATGTACATCTGCAGCAATAATTGGGATACACAGGGAATGGTGTCACTATAACATTTCTCAGTAGATGTTGGAATGAAACCACAAATAGAAACCACATTCTGTTGTTAATTGTTTGATTTAAACCCAGAAACCCAGTAAAACTTAAAGACGTAAGAACAATAAAATCACATGGTGCTGTAAAAGGCATGCAAGTTTTGGGACCAAATTCTTGTCCCCAGATTAACATCAACTCATGCACAGGTCTTATGAAGCAGGTTAGGATATGTAAAGTCTTTCTTTCCAGCCTCCTGCGAGCAGTTCTGCGGAGGGAAACTGGGATGACCTGAATGCTTCAGGAATACAGGCACTTCCTACCCTCTCCCCTTTCTTTCCCCCTCCATACCCTTTTATGTCACTTCTCCCTCTAGGCACCTCCCGTGGTAGATCTTGTTTTGATTCACCCAGGCTTTTCCCTTAACCACTGTGTTGTCCCAAGGAAGCAGCATTACCAAGGTTTCCAGCTTGCTATGCCGCTTTGTTGTGGCCACCTTAGACCTCAGTGGAAATGCAGGTCTAGTAGGAAAGTTATTGTATTCATTACCAAAAAAAAGTTTTGTACAGCTCCTTCCCCAAATCCCAAACCTTCAAAACCTTTTAGTTTACAGGATTTGGAGTTTTTCAGTAAAACTTTCCAAATTTCAATCACAAACAAATATTCCCTGTGACTGTCTATTCAAATAAAAAATGACACCTTTTCATAGGAAAAAAAGTAAGTGAAAGATTTCAGTCACCCCTAGGTAATGGATTGTTCTAGTTTTGACCTTTTTTTTTTTTGAGAAGAAAATAGATGATTCCTTTTGTTCAGCATAGCCTAAAGTTGCCTGAACATGGTCCTGTTTTTCCTATTCTGGCTATAACGGTAAAAGCAAAAGGTGCTGCTCCCAGACAGGAATAAAGAAGCATTACAGGAACTGGTATGATCAGCTGCTTTGCACTGAGACAGACTTTCTGTCAGTTGTGGGTCAGGGAAAGGAGATGAATTTTCACTGTTTTGCACAAATAGGAGTAAAATTTGTCTCAATTCTGAAACAGTCTTGACTAGGATTGATGAGTCTGCTACAATAAGGACAAAACCATATGAACTTGGCCCAACCCTCATCTGAAACTTTTTCTGGAGATTATGGTATGGTACACACAAATATATACAGAGCAGCATGTGATAGAAGGTATAGAATTTGATTATGTGAATAAATATTTGCATTCCAAACCAGCAAAGTGGAAAAATTGGGTCAAAGCAACTCTAAAGCATCTGAAAACCAAATTAGAAACTACCATGCTGAAAACTTGTTGAAATCAGGTCTGGTGAAGTGAAATAAACCTTTTACTTCTCTGAGTTTTCAGGTAAACAGTGAATAAATAATACTCACACCTTTTCTTATGTAAGTTTTAGCCATTCATATTCTGCTCAGGCCTCTGTTGGCCATTCAGTCCTTTGTTTCCAAGCTTGTCCATTTTCATTTATCACCTCCTCTATTCCTCCCCAAAATCATATTCTGGTAGTTCACCTTCCTGGAAAAACTTCCTGTCTGCTTCTCTAGACCTCGCTTCTAGCATTAGTTGAAAGTATTTTTCCCCTTTGCTTATGGAGCATTGATTTTTCCATTGTCATTGTTATTTTGTCATTTAATTTGGTGACTGCATTCTTTACAGCATTTCTGTCCCAAAGCTTTGGATGCAAGGCAAAATAAAATACATTAAATCTGTCTCTCTGGGCTGAATTCCAACCTGATAGCAACCCTGAAGTGTGTGCAGCTACTCACAGCCCTCTGCACTGTGGCCAGTCGTGGCTAGTCCCCAAATGCTCCTGCTCCTGGGAACTTCTGCCTCGCCACGGCTTGGTATCAGCAGAGATGCTGTTGGGGTTTAGTCACTTGTGGAGAAGCTGCAAAGCAGGCAGTGTTGACTGAACTGATGAATACCAACGTAAAGTGTAATTAACACAGACAGGCATTTATTGCCAACAATAGTAGGAAACAGTTTTATTTCCTTATTTGCTGCCAGCTCTGGCAGGTTAAAGAGCCAAGTGTCATATCAGAACATTGTTGGTACATGGGGAGTTTGGTGCATGCTTATAGATTCAGTTTAAAAAAAAAAAGCAAGCAAAAAGGAAGGATAGATTGGTGTCACTTTTGCTGGTGTGGGATTCTGTCAGTAATATATTCCTATGAATTGTTACAGGCTGTTTTCCATACGCTTTTACATTACTAAAGTTCCTTTTGTGTGCAAGTGAGCGTTTTATTATGAGAAATTAGTGAGGGGTAACCATCGCACCATGGGAAAATGTACCGTAAACAGAATGCTCATATTATTAATTTGGCTTCATTTGTTCAAGGAAGAATATGTATATAAAAATAAATAGTAAGTCAGGAAGAAAAGTATTATAGAAATGACATTCTTCTTCCACTTAAATCTTACTTCACAGGAAGAAAAATATTATTTTAAGAATACTATCAGCCTCCAGAAAAGATTATTATGCAAAAATGTGGCAACACTGCACAGTGTCTTTTTGAGATGTGAAAAAGTACCCATATAAATCTGCACAGAATAACGTTTATCACCTTTTTCTGAACTACAGTTTTGGAAGACTACCCTTACATTTCCAGGTTTGTCGCTGACATTCAGTGGACCCAAGAAACCTTTCCCTAAATTCGTTGTGTGTGTTTTTTAAATCTACAATTCTGGGTTTGTAGAATGGAAATTTGTAAAAGACTTCCAACCAGCTCTACTTTAAACTTGATTACTTAGTTGTTGTAAATATGTAAGAATAATTTAAATACAATAATCAAATAGAAAGGAATAACAAAAAATTCAGGCTTTGTGCAGCTACTGGTATATATCTATATAGAGTTAGCAGCAAGATTAGGGCTTGTGAAATGATCATCACTTTTTCTTTCTGAAGAAAAAGTGGACTTTATTTTCTTCTCCAGGAGATGGAAGGGATGAGCAAGCTGACACACCAAACGTGAGCCCTGTTTCAAAATTTTTTGAAAGAAGTGCACTGAATTGGCACAGAAAGCATTTCAAAAGAATGAACTTCTTTCCTTGATGCTAAATTCAGGGTGTTGGATGCCAGGCAGGCTTAGTTTAACTCTGGAAAAGATGGAAGCCCAGGTATTTCTGGGTAGTTCCTTGAGCTTTGCGTAGGGTGGGTGCCAGAATCAGCGTATGCCTGTGAGAGCCTGGGCTTATGCTTTCCAGTAACTGAGCTACTGGCATAAAGCATCTACACAGTGGTTCATCCAGCCGGGTTCTTCCAAGCTACCACTTTTCAGAACCTGCATGACAATATTGAAAATTAAACCCAGTTAATAGAAAAAAATGTTAAATCAATGGCCATAAAATTTAATGGGTTTATAGCAGTCTTAACACAGTAGGACTGAATTATCATGTTAATTTAATTTCCATTTCTAAATGAACCAGAAGGCACAATAAAGGTCAATTAACCACTACCTTCCTTGTCTTCTTTTTTCTTTTACTGCCACTTTTAAATCATAGTCACCCCCAAAGCATTCAAACCCTTTCTAGAAGCTCATGAGTTTCTCTTAGAGACTCTGTATAAACGGAATACAAACTAACATCATGGGCTCAAGCACACTGATTGCTTTACCATGTTCTGTCTATATCTGTCATTACATCAGAGGTAAATAAATGTTGCAGAGTTTTATTTCCTGGTGTTCATTGCTATTTCATTATTTCTGGAGGAGCTTTGGGCTTTGGCAGATTGTTGGTAGCTCCAACCTACATCTTTACAAAGAAATGGTGTGCGTGCATCCTTCCCCTCCTGCCTCCTCTGCTCACAAAACACTCCCCATCACTCTTTGTGAAGCAGCTCCAAACCCTTCCCTAAAATTAGTGTGTGCCATAATGCCTAAAAAAAATTCACAGCAGTTAGCCTAAAAGACTGCTTAGCACATTGTCCAGGCTTATCTCTTTGCCATTACTTCTCTGTACAGTGGGTGGTCATCTCCTGCCTTACACTTGGAGTGCAAGGTCTCCAGCTGCACCATGATGAGCTCATCTTGGTCCTTGTCCACAGAAACAGAGACTGGGCACTTTAACAGGACAATAATAATTAATGCTCTAGGTTGCTTCAGAGGCACCTGTGGTTTCCATTGAGTTGAGCATGTCAGCTATGTGCTTTCTGGTATTTGGTATCATGTCACTCTTGCCAAATTTATCTGTATGTTGTTTGTGTGTGCTGGGGAGGGTCTGTGGTGCCCAGTTACAGATGCTGTTAAACTGCAGGACAGATGAAGCACAGAAGGTAAGGTCTCAGTAATGCTGAAGTGAATAGGAATTCTGCTGTTGATTTTAATAGGGCCAAGGTTATACTGGAGATGTTTAACTTCGCGTTGTCACACAGCGTCTCAGTGATCCAGCTGGGGATGTAGTCAGATGTCTTGGTCTGTACCTTAGCTACAAAGTAAATCTTCCCTCCCTTCTGAGGAGTCAAGTCTGCACATCTCTTAAGGCTTCCTCTGGACTGTATTCCTTATATGTTCTTGATTATTTTCTTTCCTCAAAAGCCTATTTGTAGACAAAATTATTTCCCTTGTTTCTCTTTCCATGATGAAATGGAATCAAATGAGTCATGATTAGAGCAACATATGTACTGGAGTAGTGTTTTTATTTTTTATTTATTTTTAAAGTTTGTTTGTTAAGGGATTGGTGAGCTTTCCTGCCTCATATTTAAACATTCTTGAAATAACGATCTAAACAGATGATCAAAAAAGATAAATCTTAAGTTTTACATATTCTGCTGTCTGGAATCACACAAAGCTTGGAATGGTGCTATATCAAATAATGCTATTTGTATGATCATATGTGCAGTATGAGCACAAAACTGTACATGGCCAGAGGCAACTTTGATTTTTATATCCAAGCAGTAGTATTACTGAGGTCCACAAAACAATGTAGATACACACACACTCAAAACCCCATTGTGTACTGGTGCAGAGAGGCTGTTGTGGGACCTCAGCAAGAAATGGAGAGGAGCTTCCTGCCCAGCTGACTGGGGATGCTCGGCCCTGTCCCCTCCAGTGTGTGGGCATAGAGCAGCTGCGTCTCCGGTGTATTTAACAAATCTGCCCCAGGTCTTGCTAAGCAATGTGGGTTCTGCTGGGCTTTTAAGGGACGTGGCAGGTGAGTAAGGTCATGTGTTACTTGGGCATTGCTTGAAAATTCAGCACTGTTTCCTGAAAGTTCAAACTTTTTCCTACTTTGGGAAATGAAATAAATCATGCCCAGTGGGTTTCTTAAAGCAAAATGCAGACTGCTGTTATGGCAATGTAAAAGAAGAGTAAAAATAAAGATAGAGAACTAAAGTTTAAAGGGATTTTTGTAATTGTCGATTTCAAATGCAGAAGCCCCTTAGGCAAGTGTCAGGCGAAGCTGGTAGGAGGGAAACCAAGAATAGTCTATAGAAATAACTCCAAAATGCCATAGAAAAATAGAAGGAATGAATCAATTATATGGAGCTTTTTAAGCCATCCATTAAAGAAAAATAATTCTCTGCTAAATGCCATAGGATGGATGAGACAGAAGATCTGCAGAAGTAAGTTTATTCCTATTAAACCCTAGCTTGTCTTCTGTAAAGACAGCAATGCTGTCTGTTGGCCTGTGCGAATTCCTCAAGATGTATTTATAAATAGTTATTCTGCTGAAACAATTCAAAGCTGTATTGATGGTTTTCTAGGGAGGCTCATAGTGGTAATTTTTTTGCCTTTTTAGCTTTCAGTGTGTCAGATCCAAATACACTGATCTTTGTTTGTGTGAAGGCTCGTGCTGGGCATGCCTTCATGGCTATCTCAACATCACTTAGGTTTCAATTTTTAAAGGCTTGCTGGACATCTGGAAATGATAGCTTATGATCTGACATGAGCAGTCATACTCCTCACCTATCAGCAAGCAGCCAGATAGCCAAAGGGAATAGCTCAGGGGCTGAACTCTTTGCACAAAGTGTGCTTAGCTCAATGGACAACTCTGAATAAAAATCCTACAAATTTCAAACCTGTCCTGGAATTTCCTGAGCAGAAGAAAGACATTGGAGAAGCTATTTGATGTTCATAGCTCTAAGTTTTCATTCAAAAGAAGTCGCAGTGTAATTGGAGAAGCTAAATATGTCCAATATGTTGGGAAAACAGGAAAAATTCCTTGTTAATAAAATGTGTGCTGAGGAAATCTTGGGTGGAGCTGGTGGGCGTCATGTACCACCCTTGACTCCTATGTGTAACTCTTAATTCCAAATAAAGATCAGGGAAGTTATTATCTAGAATTTAGGGACATTAGATAGCACTAACTATGTATGTCAGGATTTTCGAAGTGATTTTGGATGTGCCAGATTTGCAATATTTCATGTTTTATCCACCTTTTAAAAGCTGCTTATTCTCATGAAATGCACAGAACATACACTGATCACCTTCTCCCTTTCCCCAGCAAAGGTCATACCATGAAATCACTGCTCCCCTTCTGCAATCCAAGTGCTTGAGAGCAAGCAGCCACATAAAAGCTGCGAGGAAACACACTGTGAAATCAGAAGTCAGAGCAAAGTCCTCTTTACAAGACCTTCAAGCAGACCAAAAGAGCTGCTGTTGCTTCAGGTCCCTGCCAAGGGCAGTACCATGGAGCTGGGCTGATGGTTATGGTTATGGTGACTCTCATAATGCCTTTTCTTTGGGGATTTTTAAAATTACTTTGCTCCTGTTTGGAGTTTTCACAGCACTGTTTCAGTTGACAAGGAATCACCTTGTTTGCTTAATTCTTAGTGTCATGTTAGTTAAAAGGAAGAAGGAAACAAGATTCTTAATTCACCCACAGTTCTTAAATCTCTCTTTAAAGTTGATTTCACTGTTTTGTTTTTAATAAATGATACAAAAATGCATGTGGTTAACTGCCTTTAATTACCTTTGATTTAGTAAAAGTAGCCCCTTTGATAAGATCTGAATAGCTAAAGCTACAAAAGCATGTCTTGCAACTTCTTTTTCTAAATGTTTTTGTTGTATTTAACACAAGAAATTCTTGTCCTAGTTTTTTTAATGACCACCTGTTAGATTTTTGTGTGAGACAGAGTATTATTTTACAAAGTGTATTGACGCTTCTTTTTCTGTACTTAAAAATAAACAGTCTTCAGGTTTCTTTTCACCTTTTTTATGGATACTTGTTAGTTCATTTTTATGACCAGAATGACTTCCTATGACCAATTTAATTTGTATCACAGAACATACAGTGTGAAAACAGTATCTGTTTTTCCTGTTCTTCAGACAGAAATGGCTATTGGATTAAGCTGGCAGTGGCTTGAACTGCTTTTTGGGGGATTGTTACAGTGTTTCAGCCAATTAAAGGAGAAACTTAGATATTGAATGTTGTGAGAAAATAATTTTCTTTGACCAGCTTGGCCACTGGGAGGAAACTGCCAGTAACATTATTTCTCTGAGAGGAGTGTAACCTATGTGTGCATATGTATTTGTTTTCCGCTGCGTCTGCCAGGAAAGCTGGAGAAAGATGTTACTCATTACCTACTTGGAAACATCTGTCCATTTTCAGAGCATAGCTTTTACAAGGCATGATATTAAACATTACATTTACACATCCTGAAAAGATTTACAAGGGGAAAAAAAACTGTTACAAACAGTGAAGGGAATGTGGTTAGACTTAGCAGACAGAAATGAATGAACGTGTGTTCGTGGAGGAACACTCTGAAAAGCTGCTGCTGAAGAGCAGGGGGCTCCCCGCCTGGCTTGGGGACAAGCCTGTCTGGGGTCTCCTGTCTCTCTTCCTGACGCCCTCCCCCTCTTTTTTCTAACCAGCTCGCATCCTGCCTACATGTCACAGCTGTCCTGGTTGGCAAAAGTACAAAAGAAGCCCAAGACCACTATTGTGTGCACACAAACCTACCTACCTCTGCCTCAGTAGTGTGCTTAGAGCCTGATGGGCTCCTGTTTGCAGCACTGGGACCTAGGTTGGTTGCTGGAAACTTCAAGAAGAGGATTATGATAAGACCTGAAGTTCAGCTACCAAATTTATCAATTACCCTTGACTGTTATTGTTCTTTTAATAGTAAAGTACTCTTTTATTTTCTGCTCTTTTAGTCATGAAAATTGAACTAAAATACTGACTCAATGTCCATTTTACAAACCAGTGTCAGAAGGCATTGAGGAGTAAGAAGCCTTACTATTGACTGAAAAACAGATGGTATAATATCATAATATACTTTTGTGTGAGGAGGCGAGCCAGTTCAATGCATCTCTCCCTTGCCTCACATCCCCTGTACAGACATATAGAGGAGGGACACAGATGACATCTCTGGGCCTAATGGCCCTTCTTCTATTTTTATTTCTCAGTTGGGGGTTGACTGCTTACATTTTTATAGTCACTTGTCCTTTTCAACTCATAGAAGGGTTTCTTTTTATTTTTCCTTTTTTTTTTTTTTTTTTTTTTTTTTTTTGAGGCTAGCTGTCTTTCTCTAGAAAGCTTTCTTCTTTTAAAAAATCTCTAACAGAATTGCAAGCATTGTCTCTCCATTGATAGTGCGGCTTTTAGTGTTACACAACTCCATTTGTCTAAAGGAAATGTTTATTAAATGCAGATACATATTACTCAAGTGTAAGTTTCACACTATAATTTTGACCATAGCATCCTGCAATCCACTAGGGCATGATTTGGTAGAAAAATTATGACTGCTTTATGAACTCTGTAAGTCCACATGTGTTACTCAATGCATAGCTCCATTCTCAAGAGATTCCCCACAGGTTTACACAATGCCAGAATCAGATGTCTTTTTTTAGATTTAAATTAGGCTCTAAAACAGTGAGATCCTTTAAAATTATCCACACTAAAAATATTTATAAGTCTGCAAGTCTGTATCTAAGCAGCTTTTAGTACAGTAAGTTGCAGGAAAGTTTCCAGAATTTAAATTTTTGTTTAATGCATCAAAATATTATGTTAGGAGCATGAAATAAATGGCAGTGATGCTTATAATTTGTAAGTTAACAATATATTATCACTGTAATAATGTTCTAGTGTGCTTATTTGATTACAAATGCAATCATTCTTAAAATCAGTATTAGACAAATTTTAAGCGGAATTAGTCTTAAATCTCTGATATGTTATAGTGAAATGTAAGTCTATTTAATTTAGCTAAGGTTTAAATTAACAAAATTATGCAAAGCAGTCAACCTGCTTGAATGTTTGCTTTTTACTTTAGATATTAATATTTAGATTTTTATTCAGACAAACATTCATTTTGTAAGTTTGAAATTACAATGGTAGCATGCTTTTGAAAATAATGTATGTATGAGAAGATAGATACCTGTGTATTTGTATCAGAGTGATAGAAAAAAATGCTAATTGACTTTACAGTTTACATATCACTCAATGTGGAGAATATGGTACAGGTCTTTGTTGCAATCTAATCGAATCATCTATCAATTTTTGGCTCCTGTAACAGCAATCATGCTAGTAAGCAAATGCTTATTACTACAGAGTTCCACCGGGCCCAAAAATAAAATCAGGCTTTGTTTGAGCTTGTAAATTTCCACTCAGCTGAGACTCTAACCTAAGTCATAAAATAACTCAACAACCCGAAATTTGTGCTTATACTGGGTCCAAAACATCTGAGTGGCACAAACTCAACATCTCCATCTATGCTTACGCACACTTTTTTGGGTGCACAGTTTTTAAGATGAATCACGTGCTCAGGAGATCAGCTCATGTGGGTCAGAGACAGGCTGCCCACTAGTTCCTCGTCTGTCTGTGTAGTATATTGCAGGCTTCAGATTTTGGATATACATCTTATCTTTTTTTAAGTTTAGCATTTGTCTAGGAGAATCCATAGTTCACCATTTAAAGACTATGCTCTTCTCTGGACATTTAATGAGGACATATTAGATGCTTTTTTACCATTTTAGATGGATTCCAGTATGTGATAACATTCTAGATCAGTGGTTCTCAACCTGTGGTCCGCGGATCCCTGGGGGGCTGTGATGTTGTGACAGGGGTCCACAAAGGCTTAAAGCAGGGGTGGGGAATGTCCAGCCCAGAAACATTTGGTCTGGCCTGCAGCAAGCACTGAGCCTCCTTTTCCCACAGCCCCCTACCCTCAATGCTCCTCTCATACTTAAGCCCCCCACTGCCCCTCCATGCCTGCCCTGACACGCTAGTGTATTTGGTGCTAGTATGGCTGGTGGGACCCACTTTAACTAGGTGTTTTTTCTCTTAAATATATATTCTTAACCCAATGGCTGTCTTTAGGGCCACAATGGGGCTGAAGTCTGTTCCTCCAAGTGGTGACCCTGGACCTGTAAACAAAAATATATGGTGACTGAACACAGACAAACAAGGGGGGAGGTGAGAAGAACTGTAAAAACTTTTCATCAAATTTTAATGTAAAAATGGACATCAAATTCAGAATTAGCATGTTAAAATACCACAAAATGTGCCATTTGACCAAGAAGTGTTGATGTTATTACTTTAAATTCATATGGAATCATTGCAATAAAGATATTATAATAGGAGTGTATGCATTAACAGATTAACTTATTTCCCCTTCTCTCCAAATTTGAAGACCCTTCATGAGAAAATTGAAATAAATATTTGATGCAGTCAAGTGCTTTAAATCTTGAACTAACCCTTGGTGGTCCATGGCCACAAAAGGTATTTAAAGAAGGGGGTCCATGGTGAAGGAAAGGTTGAGAACCCCTGTTCTAGATGACTAGATTGCTTCTTTGTCCAGTTTCCATGCTGACTGTTTATTAGAGAGTCTTGCTATCCACCACGGTATCTGGGTATTATTTAGATACTGGAATTTAATATGAGACCAAAAATATAACAGGTAGCCTGATTCCTGTCTTCTTCACTTGTCAACAAACTGAATACACACAATAAGAAATGTACAATTGGGAAAGTCATATTTAGGAAATCTCATTCTGCAGCCCAAAGCTGGACCAATAAGGACCTTGTGAGATCTCAGCAGAAACATGTTCTAAAGATAAGGCTGTTATATACGACCTCTGTGATTTCATATCGCATGTCTGTGAGTCAGTAATAGAAATATCTCAGTATATTCCAGCTACCATACTGACACAAGGAAACACCTGGCTATTACATTAGGTGATCTAGAAATAGCTAAGCTGGACAGATGAGGTAAAAGTGGGTGAGGGACAGTAGTTTCTAAGATGCTTATTCATGTGGTGTTCAGTAATAGTATCCAAAGAGATTTTCACCCTAAAGGATCTGAGGATGCCTTACAGATGACATACTGTCTTGAAAATCCCAGTGTCCTGTTTCTGGAGCACGTTGTTTCTGGGATGAGGCTTGGGAGCCGTTCCTTTCATTACACTGCATTTGCATTGACATCTTTTAATAGAACAGAGATTGTGCTGATGGGCTTCTCTGATCTCCAAAAGCCTTTGAGACACACATAAGTGCTGATGGCCCCTTTTATACAGAACCTGATCTCTCCTGAGCAGCACGTCTGAGAAATGGAGTTCACTCTGGTCTGCTGAATCCAGTTACTGAGGAATTTCAACCACTGACCACAGTGAATTATGCTGTAAAAAAGACCTTATGAAACCAGAGATTTTATTTGCAAGGTGCAGTATTGACCATTAGCACCAAGCCTAGGAGATTTTGAAATGCTGCTTTCCTCTTAAGGCCAAGAGGAGTTTCACAGTGCAGCTCAGTCCTCAACTTTGCCAATCAATCAGTTGTGTGTCTGCTGAGAAATTGTCCTGTAATAAATTGTAATAAAAAGGACATATATATTTTTACTGTACATGCACTGGTCCTGTCCTGTGGAGTTACATTGGTCCTATGGTTGCACAGCACTGAACAAATAAAATAATTTTGCTCTGACAAGGTGCTGTATAAACTGAAGTTGTTAAATGGAAACAGCCGTGTTAATTTTAACTTTGAAGAAAACACAAAGAAAAAAAATAAATCAGTGGGTGCCCTATAGAAAGGAACAAAATGGATAGGGAGAAAAATAATGTTTTCCAACAATCATAACAGAGTGTTGCAAAAAAATGGATATGAAAAAGCCCCCGAAGCAGTTAAGGCAGAACAGAAAAGCACAGTTAAAATATATGTTTCTCCTCTGAAACAAAGGGATATTTTAAAAATTGTATCTGCTCTTCCTTTTCTTCTAATCTAACATGATCATGATTGAAAAGATATTCTTGGATAAATTAACACTGTGTGGTGTTAAACACACCTTGTTCCTCATGGAGGGAGTGCACTCTTTTTTTTCTACTGCAAGTTGCATCATAAGACAGCTAATGTTAGGCACTGCATCTGGGTAATGACTTGATAAATTACTCAACTCAGTGGTTGCTGACCTCGAGTTTATAATGTGATTTCATAAAAAGCCTAATGGAGATAGACATGGGACTTTTCTAAATATAGCAGTAACTTAGAGAACAGTGAAAAAGATAATTACAAAAGTTATCCAGCACAGTTCTCGAGTTTCTCTAAGACACCCAGCTGTGACAATCTTCTGCTGCTACTATTGACAACTGTTTTAATGTGCTGGAATATTTTAAAGTACTGTCCTATGAAGGTACACTGATAATAATTAGGATAACAGTATGGGACAAAACATGTAATATCTACTTTGTACTTACGGTATCTCAAACTAGATGGTTTAATAAAGATGTGACCTCTTGCTTATGAGCTGGTACGTACGCTGATAGTACACATATGACTTGTTTGCCACCTGTTTGGTTCTTATGTTTTGAGGACCTGATTTTTTCCCCCCACCTTTGTTACTGAAGGAAAAAAGAGAGAAAAGTATAGGAATGCATGAGGTAGTATATGAAAGATATTTGAAAAAGAATAGAAACCTCCATGGATAGTGGGATGGAGTGGACCCTCAGCAAGTTTGCTGATGACACCAAGCTGTGTGGTGTGGTTGACACACTGGAGGGAAGGGATGCCATCCAGAGGGACCTGGGACAGGCTGGAGAGGTGGGCCCAGGCCAACCTCATGAAGCTTAACAAGGCCAAGTGTAAGGTCCTGCACCTGGGCCAGGGCAATCCCAAGCACAAATACAGGCTGGGTAATGAGTGGACTGAGAACAGTCCTGGGGAGAAGGACTTGGGCGTGTTGGTGGATGATGAGATCAACATGAGCCAACAGTGTGCGCTTGCAGCCCAAAAAGCCAACCAGGTTCTGGACTGCATCAAAAGAAGTGTGGCCAGTAGGTTGAGGGAGGTAATTCTGCCCCTCTGCCCTCGTGAGACCCCACCTGGAATACTGTGTCCAGCTCTGGAGCCCCCAACACAAGAAGGATATAGAACTGTTAGAACGAGTCCAGAGGAGGGCTACCAAGATGATCAGAGGGCTGCAACACCTCTCCTATGAGGACAGGCTGAGAGAGTTGGGCTTGTTCAGCCTGCAAAAGAGAAGGCTCTGGGGAGACCTCATAGTGGCCTTCCAGTACCTGAAGGGCGCCTACAAGAAGGCTGGGGAGGGACTTTTTACAAGGGACTGTAATGATAGGATGAGGAGTAATGAGTGGAAGCTGAGGGAGGGGAGGTTTAGATTAAATATAAGGAAGAAGTATTTACTGTGAGGGTGGTGAGGCACTGGAACAGGTTGCCCAAGGAGGTTGTAGATGCTCAACCCCTGGAAGTGTTCAAGGCCAGGTTGGATGGAGCCTTGAGCAACCTGGTCTAGTGGGAGATGTCCCTGCCATAGCAGGGGGGTTGGAACTGGATGATCTTTGAGGTCCCTTTCAATCCAAACCGTTCTATGATTCTATGATTCTATGATTTATGGTTGGTTTGTTTGTTTGTTCATTAATACGGACATTGGCTGACAATGCTGTAGAGGCTACCTATAACTTGGCCACTCTTGCAGTGAAGCCACCCACCTATTTCTGGGATGTTTTATGCAGCCAGACAAGCTGGTGTGGATCCCATGAAACAGTATGTAAAGTTTACTGAGAACTGGTAGGGGAAGGGGACATGTGCAGTCAGAGCTACAAACATGAGTGTCCATGGACTTGGCTGTATGTATATGGTTATAACTAACCCCAGCCCTGGAGATCCTGCACTGAGTTACTACAAAGTCAGATTTAGTGAATCACGTATCTGGGTCCTAGTCTGAAACTGGCTTGTCTCCATTGAGGAGGGATGCAGTGCAAGTTAGACATGCTCCAGGGGACAGCTTGCTGCGGGATCTTCAGGTTCAGCCCTGCAAGCTATTGAGAGCAATTGCTGAAGTGGCTGAAGGAAGGGAGGGAGAAGGGAAAAGCAGCAATAGGACTAAAGAGTGGTGGGGGTTGAGGACTGGGGTGAGTCCCCAGGTAAATCCAGTGGAAACAATCTGTATCACCTGTGAGATATTTCAGCAAGAGAAGGCAATAAATTACAAAGGGGTCAACAGCCCTCACATCCAAGATTTAAATTTGGCAAACTGTGTTAGGTGGAGTGGTGGCAGGCTCCTTGGGGTCACACATACAGCTAGTTTATTTCTAAAGGCAGCTACATACATAAAGTGTCTTCTTTATTTTTAGGGATTTTTAAATGTTTGTATTGCATGTTGTGGAACAGTCATCCAATGAATATTTTCTGCCAAAAACGAGGTAGATTTCTTAAAAAGGTATGAGTCTTCAACGAACTTGTGGTAAGACTGCAGAAATGCTGAATTTTAATCCTGACCCCAAACCTGTAAGTTTTAAACTTTGTATGATTCCTTTCTAATTAAAATAATTTCTAAATGCCTCTCCTTGTCTTTTTGGCCTATTGTCTCTTAACCTATCTAGGAAAAGGTAGGTATCTACATCACTAACTCAGGCCAAAGGTTGACATGTTTGTGAACGTGGAATCGGAGTTTTTCTCCCATCATTGAAATTGACATGTCTGTAGGAAGACTAAGGAAATTTGCTTTGCCACTGTAGAGTAAAATCTAGCCTGTTTCTTGACCTTTGGTGAAGAGGAATTTCAATTCTACAACTTTTGCTGGCTTTATAAAACTTGAAACTTCAAAAAAAAAATCTAAAAGTTATCTCTATTGCCAAAACAAAAACACTGCCAGCTCCTACTGGATGCCCATCAGCTACTGCACTCCACTAACGGCAGTCAATCAGCGATGAAACTGGAAAAAACTACAAGAAATTTGAAAATTTGAAAAAGTTTCATTAGTATATCTATAAGTCTAGTCTTGCACTACCTTGTGTCTGACACTGCACAGAATGGATTTAAAATTCTATTAAATTAGAATATATGTCCATACAGATTTAAAAAATGTTTATATTTATATTCTTAGGGTATTCATTATGATATTCTCAGAGTACATATATGATCGACACCAGTACTAGTTACATTTTTATTTGTTCCTCTGGTAAATCAATTATCAATCTTTAAGTATCCCCAGGTCTCTCTTAAATAAATAAAGATATCTGATCTTACATTGAAAGCATATTTTAATTAAGAGTTCTGTTTTTCCTAATTTCTGATGGACATCTCAGTGACATTTTTATGTGGCAGTTGTTTGCAGCTTTGGCACACTGGACCTGTTCAGACGAACTTGTAACACTTGAGAAACATAATTTTATTGTTACCACTAATGAACTTCCTGACTATCAAACTTTTAATTTGAGATCTGATTTATATGGGGCAAATGTCATATTTTAAAAACCCCAACACTCAATAATCCTTTGCACTTCTTTCCTTCTTTCCAAGAGCTCAGAGTTCATTATTGAAGTTAATGAATTACAGCTCACAGCACTATTATGGGAAATATTGTTCATTGATCTTACACCTGGGGAAACAGGTGTGGAGAGAATTTGAGATAGATCTGTAGAAGGATCATGGCTTAGTCCAGATCTGATTTTCAACATTGTCTTTCTTTCAGTCTCAAATGGATTTTTGCTCCCACTAAGGGGAGTATAGGAAGAAGGTTTATTTTCTTAGCACTTTCCACCACATCATAAGGAAAGGGACCCCAGCCACCTTACAGCATGAATCTATTGCCATCTAATCTATTCTTTGTGCTGTTGCTCTCCATCAGTGAAACGTGGACTGATTTGGTGCTGTCTGCACCGGCAGCTCCTTTAAAGCTCTGCAGGCTTTGAAGTGCAACTATGCTAAATATGACTGAATTTAGCAGATTTGATTCTTTGTGGAGGGTCTGTGATTGCAGTGCAGGAGAAGATTTTCTAATGATGTGGGCCCTCAGTAGAGTGCATCATCAAACCGGAGCATGTTCAGGGGTCTCCCAATCGCTTTGGCATTCCCCTCAGTCAGGCTTCAAGTTCGAGTTAAAAGCAGCATCTGCATCACTTTTGAAAACTCTTTAGTGGACTTTAAACTCGATCGGGTCTTGTCTGATTGCGGTCACCTCTCTGCAGTTCCCCAATCATTCACAAAGCCAATTAGCTGTGGCCTTCAGTCCTTCTTCCCGGCTGTGGGCCGAGGGAGGGAGCTGAAGTCCATTTTGAGCTCTGAGACGCCACCTGAGTCCTGCAGCCAGTTTACCGATGTGCTCCAAGGGCAAACACGCCACAATGCCCTTCCATTCACTTCACAGTTCCTTTTTTCCTCGAAAACAACTGATCTGTGGGCAGGAAAACCATTTACTCAGAAATAAAGAGTAAAATGTTTTTCCTCTCTGATAATGTTCCCCGTTCTTTCAGTAGGTATTATGTTCTGTAATGTGCTGTGTGTGCACCCATTTTGTCATCGCTTTGGGTCATCCTTGCTCACAATTGGTTATTTACTCAGGGGCTTTTGAAATTATTGAGTTGACACATCTGTCAGACAGCAAAAGCAGAAATGCTAAAAGGTCACTTGGAGAGAAACCAGCTGCTTCAGACAAACCTTTCTGCCTTCAAATAGCACAATCATTATAGTCTAACAGATGGGGCCTCTGCTTTCATTTCTGTTTTTCTCCTTCACTTCAGGTATTTAGATATACTACCTCATTGCCAGGTCAACACAGGCCTTCTTGTAATTACCTACACAATAGGCAGCTCACCACTTAAGAAAAAACAGCTCTGTTTTCTGTAAATGGGGAACCTGTTTCCTCACAGATATGAGTTACACAATGCTTGCCACAAACTTTCCTATTAACAGATTAATTTTGACAGCGGTAAGTATGTTTTTATTACTCCTGCTCCAGTCATTACACTATGAAACATGCATTTAGTACTGATCTAATGCTTCAGAGAGCTTGGGGGCTTTTGGCAAAGATGGTGATAAGTAGAAGTGAGTGAATAATTCTTAACAAATAATTTATTCAACAAATTTGGACTCCTTCCCTGTTTGGTGAATATTATCCGGGCGATTGTGATTTCCTCTGATTTATTCAATATCCATATTTTTGGAAAAGCATCCATCCAGATGATTTATATCACATCTGGTGAGTAATTGCAATTCCAAATCGAGGTGTTGGGCTGCTGTGAGTCATAAATCACGTGATATTGTTCCTGTGTTGTGAGTGGGCAAAGAAGGATTGCTTCTGACATAATCACTCTCCTGTTTTAAAGTTCTCTTTTGGGGGAAAAAACTGTCAAAAACTTGTTTGCTCATCTGTATGAGGAAAAAGAACAATGAGAAGCTGCAGAAGTGTTCAGATGAATGGAAAAGAAAGGGACTCACCAAGTTTCTTTTATTAAAAGTCTTCTTTTCAAAAACATCACATGTATCTACACAAATTCTTGTACAAGGAAAAGACTCATTCGAACAGCAAAAAAACACAACAAAATCAAAATCATTACAATTACAATAATTGTTTCAAAGAACCAATTTGGTTTCAAATCAAATTAATGTTCAAGATGAAAGTTGTGTATTTTTACAGAGAGTGCACATTTGAACTGTGTGAAAATCCTTGATTTTCAATAGACATAACGGAACATTTTGTTTAATAAAATTCTTGCATTGTAGGGCAAAAGCAGAAAACTGAAAAGTTGTCCTTTGGGAAGGTTATTGCTCTATAAATTAAGCAGGTTTGGAAGCGGCATTTTTGAAGTAAGTATGTACTTGTTACACATCCCATTTCAGAGAGTTTTTAACACCAAGTGGCACCAGGACACAGAAATTTGAAAACAAAACCAAACCCATTCTAAAAGTGTGATTCTGTAGAAACATGGAAGGAGGTGGAGGAAGATCTTTGCAGGGCTGATCAGCTGGTATAAAGAAAGAAAGAACAATTCAGAAGGTTATCTTTTGGTTTTGGTGGTGGTTGGTTTTAATGCACTAGCTCATTTCAGTTATTTTCAGGTAACTGTGGTAGGATAGGCTAACCCTCAAGCATGGTTAATAAATTTGAGGAATACTGCAAACTGTATGAAAATGAATTTTAATTAGAAGGATTGTAATGAAACAGGTCATAAAATTCTCCATAATGTGAAGTCTCAAAAATCAGTGTTTCAGTTTTGAGAGTCTGACTGTCTGGTAAGAGAAAGGACCAGGACTGCAATCTGAGTCAAGACATTTAGGAAACTGTGTAATATCTAGATTTTCTCTTGACTGAGCATTTGAGCTTGCAAAAAAGCAGAAACAGCTCAGTCCAGGATGAAGCTTTGGAAGGGGAAGACAGTGCTTCCCAGCATTCTTGTGTAATACTAAATGCTTCAAGAAAAGAGATGTCATATGTGAAGACCTGCAAAACTCAATAACAAAGTCTGCAAAAATACCTGAGGAACTGCTGTGCATCCTGTTACTGCTAACTTAAACTGGGATAATCTCTGACAAATGGAAAAGATGCAGAAGACCAGTGACACATTTTCATCCTTTTTCAAGAGTTTGCATGTGCTGACACCACAGCATAGGGTAGAACATAGTAAAGCAATATACCCAGCTCAGATGGACTTCTAAGAAGAATGGACACTACTTAGTGGCAATAATACATGTTGAGAAAAGTCGACAGCAAATTGAAATGTGCTTTACTCAACAGGAAACAAGAAGTTGCAGATTCCTTAGAAAAATAAATTACAAAGGAATTCACAGCACTCCTTTGATATGAATAGGATTTACTGCTGTCACTTAACAGCATGGCGGCAAATACATAACAAGCATTGACACTCCCTGTGGTCAAAGAGAGGGGTTTTATGGGAAGCCTGTGTTTGGTGAAACTTGACCAGGTGTCACTTACCATACCTTTGCCAAAGTGAACAACAGACATCATCTTGAAATAATAACAATTATTGTTATTTCATTGAGGTTTTGTGACCAGAAAGCAAAATGTAGATGGATGGGTGTGGAGTGACAGGATGCCCCCAGGACTACTTGCCAGCACTGCAGTAGAAACAGGCCCAGAACAGGGTATCCTAAGCTTGTCCAGATCCATGTGAAGTATGGACAGAGACTGAATGATTTTTGCAGAAAGGCCACTAGCACAGGGAGGTCAATATCCCATGCTCCAGACTCCTGTTTCACAAGTTGAGGAACCCATAGGTCTAGAAGTGCCAGGATGTCACTCCCTAGAATGGTACTGAAAAATGTATTTACATGAATACACAAAAGTTCTCCGGGAACTGAAAGATCCAAGGAAGGGCCAGTACTTGTCCCAAATGATTAGTGACATTGAGGAAGTTGTCAAGGCTTGGAACGTATGCCAAAAACACAGGCCAAGTCAAGCAAGAGAGTCCATGTTGTTCTCCTGGAGCAAAGTATGCACAGAATTGTTTAGAATGACTGGAAAACATTATGTACTTGTCCTAGACTATTATTCTCATGTCAGTAAGATAGCTTTACTAGAAAATACTAGAGCTAAACTGTGATTATGCTTGTCAAATGTGTTTACACTAGACATGGAATACCTGGCATAGCAATGCTTGGCAATGAAGTGCAGCTTAGTAGGCACAAGTGCTGGCTGCTAGGGGTATATTTAGGGTTTAGATCTGTAATCTCCTGTCTTTTATTTACACCAGTCCAATGGGCAGGTTGAAAACAGTGTCAGTGTAATAAATCTTCTCTTAAAAAGAGATTATAAAGTCAGACTCTAATCCACAGTGAGGACAAACTGGTAAATTGCTCCAAGAAAATGACACTGTGTGTAGCTCTGAGCAGAACCAGGGGTTGAAAATGGCAGTGGTATCCTGGGAATCATCAGTCTGATGACATTGTCATCACACTGAAAGGAGATACACAGTCCTACTGCTTTACAGCTTGCAAGGTAAAGGACAGTGACAACTATTTTTTTTCCAGAGAAGCTGTTTATGCACATAATATTTCTGGAAGGTTAAAATAGAAAAGCATGAGGATATTGTATTTTCAGACAAAAGCAGCTTACATGGTAATTTCTGCTGTTAAGGAGGTGGTGGAGTGCTGTGTGCGGCAATGAGAGCCCTGCACCTCTGAGCCCTCCTTCCTCCGCAGCGGCTCTGCTGAAGGATGTCCTCTTGCACCAGAGCAGAAACGAGCACCTAAAATAATGTGTCATGATGGTTCCTCTGTGTGCATCTTTAAGGCCCAGGGATGTACTGAGGCCTCCAGAGCCTTTTGTATTCAAGTTATTGGCTATGCAAGTCACTGAAAGTCATTACCAGCCTAAGGTTTTGCTATGTCCAATATGAAATAAATTGGTTGTGCTTGACAGCTGGGATAGACCTTAGATGCTTAGATGCAGAGCATATTGTTATCAGGGTTTTTCACAGTACACATCAGAGATTCTCCTTTTTTTTTTCCAATTCCCTTCTTACCATCAGATACTCTGTAAGACTTGCTGGGAGCTGGATTGGCAGTGTTCAGCCTGGAAACTACTTCCTGCACTGCCCAGAAGTCCCTGGTCAGGGGTAAGCCTGTGAGATCTGATAAAAGCAGGTCTAGATGCTTTGAGGAATGGTGGCAACCTGAAATCACTAAAAATCCTGAGGTTAAGGAATTTACACCAAAGGGAGCAGAATGTAGTTTGGGTTAACATTATTTCATGTGAGCTTCAGCTGGCCTCTTTTAAAAAATATCTAAAATAAAAAATGCTTAAAATTTATACCTCCTAACTTGAATCCTAGGTGTTTCATGATGTGAAGAGGTAACATTATTATCATCCATCATTAAATCCACTGAGTGTCAAACTTATCACCTTGACACTTTAATGATCCTTAAGATGTCCTTGTAAAAGCTGGGTACCATGGCAACCACTCAAACACAGGGCCTTGGCACTGCTGAACTTCTCTTAATAAATCAGGCATAATTGGCATCTATGTATTATAATAAATTAAAAGTTATTCAACTGGAATGATTTTATATTGTACAATATTAAGTCATTAAGTTTGCTGTTCTGATCTCTCCTTTGTGATATAATTCCTGCGTGTGCTTTTTAACACAGAAAATTTTATCTCCTCTTCTTGCAAGATATAACTGGGGGGTTCGAAGGTGCAGCAAATTGGTGTATAGTCTGTCACCCCCAGCCATACCGGCTCAGTTTCTGGTTAAACCAGGACCCCACTGTAATGATTTATTCCCAGGGACCAAAGTAATTAAATTAAACAGATGAAAATTACCTGTACATGTACTCAAGGCACTGCACGATCCTTATGAGATGATCTGTCCTTCTTCCCCTTGTCCTCTGCTTCAGTCTCCTGCTCAGCCTGTAGACCTGTGCAACAGCCGGGGTGGACTGGCTTGACAAGGGGTGTGGGGGTGTTTCCCTATGCAGCCCCCAGGTAGTACCTGGGGACGGTGAGAGGGGATGTGCCATCCCCATGCTGCTGATGAGCCAGTGGCACCCAGCTCTGCGCCTGCTCCATATCCACTCTGTCCTGCCCTGTCTGCCTCTGGTGACCCATTGGAAAAGGACTGGTAAGGAATTACAAACCCTTGAAGGTAGGAGCCTGCAGTCACTGGAAAGCAGAGGGTGCATGCAAAGAAAATTGCCATATACCCAAGCTTTTCCTATCTATTTAGTCCTCTATGGCAACACCAGCTGCAGACAGCAGGGTTTGAATTCATTGCCTTTGGGCTGCAAAAGGTCACCGTGCTATCAGCGCAGTGTTTTCTGAGAACAGACTGCCTGAATGGAATATCAAATGTTGGGTGAAAAACTTGCAAAGCATATTAAAAATGTTCCCACAAAAGAATGAATAGGCCTAATTTTGAAACCTCATCTCCTTTATTTCTTTAAAGATCTTTTATTTTATTTGTTTTCTGAATGGGTCCTTCTTGTCACAGTTATGTTTCAAAAATTAATTGTTTTGCCCATAGGAACTCTGCAGTGTGTACCATGCAAAATTTCCATTTCTTTTCTTCACATTTGGATTTTTAAATGTCTAGATTTTAAAGTATAAATCTATTCTGGTAATGAGACTATGAAACAGAAAAAGAGGACTTTTCATTGTATTGTATCATATTTGTTCCTTAGCATCCAGTGGTGTTCCCACAAATAGCTTAAAGCATTACTGAACCTCACCAAGTTGAGGATAACAATATTCCCTCATGGCTGGGAGTGCCAGCTGACTTTGCAGAGCTGTTGGCTAGAAAGAGAGATTTGTATGGGCTCAGGCATGAGCAGTCCAATGATAAACTGGACAGATCTTGGCCCAGTGCTCCACGCCTTGAAGCTACTTTTGTGACATAGAGGGATGGAGAAATCCCAGTAGCTGGGCTTTTTCTAAGGCACTGCGACCTTCACTTTCCCAGCCAGGAGACAGTCAGCTCCCACGTACTCCAGGGACTCTGGATAAAAGAAATGTGTGGCAGACTATGGAAAAAGACCAAGAGAGTGAATTCACCATGAAAATACCAGATGTATTGGTAAAAAGTGGGAACACAGAGATTTGTCAGGTTCTCAGTCGAGTCACTGTGAGCTTTGGCTGGACTGAGGTCTGTCTGAAAGCTCTTGTTATCTTGTGTGACCAGATTTTGTGACTCCGTGTACTGACTTGTTTGACATGTCCAGTTTTCACTCGATGCCATGGTGATGGCTTTCTGACCTTCCTCTGATTTGATACTGAAAATCAATAAAGTCAAAATAAGTGGTCCTATCGAAATTTTTGTTAGTCCATTTACCAGCAAGCAAATCATGTGTGAATGCTCTTTTTGTGGGCACAAGGTCTCTTTGTACACTCTAATGGTGGTGGCACAGTAGACAACAACATGTTTCTGGATAGTCTGCATTAGGCATGCCTAAGAAGTTCTCAAAACAGCAGAATATTTGTGTATATACTTAATTTGAAGCCTGTTTCAATATTTCACTGATAGAAAAAACCTGCAAATACTTATGCAGGTGTTTATCTGAACTGCTGAGCCATTTAAGACTGGTCATCTAGACAGTGAAGTTAAGTCAAAACACAAACATCTACCTATGTGTCATTGTGATTTTAACTATTATCTTGATTGCCCTTCATGTCCAGTTGTTTCTTAGGCTTACTGATTGTGTTTTATATTCAAGTATCAGTTCTCAAGGACAAAGGAGGGGTCTGAGTTTTTGGTAGCAAACAGCTTTAGCACACTTGAAGATGCTCAAAAAGAATGTGAATCATTAAAGAGATGTTAACAGTCCCCTTCTTTCACCTCTGCTGTGCACTTATATCAGACAGTACATGCAATAGTTGAGAGGAATAAAATAAAAACATATCCTTGATCACAGTAACATCATCAATGCACAGATAGTTTTTACATGAAAAGTTTATTGTTGAAATATGTTGTTTAGCAACATTTTTATTTTTAAAAGCTTCTAAATTAATATTGAATCAAAATCTAAAGAAAGTTGAATTTTGTTACTGAAATTTATGTGCTTTAAACTGAGGGCCAAGTTCTGATTTCTTCAATTTCTGAAAAAGCTCATTTATTGTCCCAATTTCAAAAATATTTTCATGAAATGATTTCCTTAGTATTATATGAACTTTTGTTAAAAGTATTTTGGATACCGATACACAAAGACTAATGTTTGCCTCTAGAGAAATATTAAGATCCCAAAGTAAAATGCAGTGTCCTAAAAGTTATTACAGTACAGTTTGCCACACTAATGCCTAGTGTGATAGATGCTGGTATTTTAAAAATAAACTTCTGAGAGGTATTACTTGCAAACAATTTCAGGATGATTTTAAGATATTCTTCTAAATGCTTTTACAACTCACTGCTTTCACAATTCCTTTTGCTACTGATGAACTTTGCGTGTGAAGCTCTTGTGAAGATGTTGTGCACTATGCAAAAGAAGGGCATTGTTGGATGGTGGAGGAGAAAAACCGAGGTAGAACAGCAGTCTGTACAACATAGAGATCTTTAAAGTTTAAGTGAAGGCTTGGGATTTTGACTGTAGAGTTATTGTTATTGGACTCCTTGTTTCTGCAAAGAAACTTGCTTGTTTGGATATATTAATGTATTTGTTATCACATCTGAGGTGCCTTAGCTGGACTCAAACTGTTTCAGCTATCCTAGCAAGAGTTTCCAAATAGCACATTTTTTATAAACTTTCTTTTTTTCTAAAGAGGAGTTTCTACTTTAGGTGTGCCACGAATTCTTACGTTCATGAATTTCCCATGATATCTACATTAAAATGTTCATTTTGATCTACCGTATCCAATGAAAAAAATGATTATCAGGTTGCTATGTGAGATAATTTATAAACAGCTAGTACTTTCCCATCATATCCACCATTTAGGAACCTTAGCCAAGCCACTGTAGTATTCAATAGATGCTCTCCTCCAGGCTTGCTGCTTGTGACTGTTTTGAGGGTGCCATTTTGGTTCTTTAGAAATAGGGCTTTTATTAAAAAGAAGTAAAGGTAAGGAAGCCTTAAAAATAGGAAATAGGTGCACCCTGATGCAGCTGATGTCAGTAATGCTGATGCTGAGGGATACAGCCTGCTTACTCATCAGTGGATGTTACATTCAGACACTAATGATTTAAGTACCTGCTTTATTAGAAAATTTAATAATTATATAAAAACGGAAGAAAGGAGTGAGAAAGTAGCATGTGATACGTTGCAGCATTACATTCTTGAGCTCTTGCCTACACCAGTGTTTCTGTTCCAATTTCCTTTGCAACCATTTTTTTTCTTTTCCTTTATAATAGAAACAGAAAATCTGATATCTGACCAAGGCAGCTCTGGCAGCCTCTGCATTTGCCTGTGCTTTAAATCAGTGTGTGCCAGCGGGTGTTCAATACTCCTTGATGCTTATATATTGTGTTTCATCTGCTGTCATCCTCAGAGCTAAAAAGTGCTGGTCCTCAGTGAAAGTTTTACATCTGTGTGGGAGAGCAGAAGTGTGAACTGTGACTGCAGCTGGCACATACCCATGTGAAACAGCTTTCATCTGGTTAGTTTCCAGTTCCAGTTTCCAGCACCAGTTGCAGCCTCCCAGTATGAGGGAAGGCTCATGCAACCCGTTCAGAAGCGGGTTCTGTGCCTGAACTCAGTTCAGTCTCTTCCTTCCAAGTTGAGATCTTGTTGCATCAAAAGAATATGCCTGATTAATTTTCCCCAAAGCTGTGCAGTCTGAGTGGTTTCTCATCTAGGTGCTGAGGGCATTCTAAGGCTGTCAGGTAATGTTGTGAAGAAAACAACGTTATTTTTTTAATTGTTTGTTTGTTTTCTCCTTCCATTATGAGATCTGACTTGTAGGTTGTCAACATCTCTCTTGTACAGTGTGTGGGTAACAGCATGAGTGTGACAAGGATGGCTATGAATAATTTTACACCTAATCATGCTGCGATGCATGCGGACTGTGTCTTTGATATTTGTGATTTCTGTATTGTGTGCTTTTAACTGAAGGGAATTTCCTTTCTCCAAGACAGGAGGGTGACTGCTCTGTCTTCCAGACTCTGAGGACTCACTCTGCGACTCCTGAGGGCAATGTTGTCTCTTATGCTTTCTTCCTCTTTTCCATAATCTAAAATCAATTATTTTAGGGAAATAATAATTTTATTTTGATTTTCTGCATGGGAGTACCACATGCATAATTAGCTGTGGACATCTTAGAATTGTTCAGTGCTGGTCTAGCCCTAAAAATGTGTCCAGAAGCTTGATTCTTGGGAAGAATAACAAAAGAAAAATCAGATACTCTTAGTTAAAAATACTTCTAAATCAAGATTTTATGGTTGCTCTTGTAAGCATAATTGTTCATCACCACTTATCTGGATTTGTTGAATTTACTGTAAATTAGTAGTTATTGAGTAATGGTGAAGAGGTGTCTTTCTGCTTTTACAATAAGACCAGCAGCAGATATTTAGAATATCACCATCCCCTCACCATACTGCATGCTATTGTCACTTTTATCATAAAAGAATTATGTATCTCTGTATATGAAAAATGTATTCTAGAACTACTCTGAATTAGTTTTTAATGTACTGTGACCTTGAATTGCCCCAGGATATTAATGCTAAATGATTACTTCTGAATGCTTTTTGAATAGCTGCACAGAGCAATTAAATGCACCATACATCACACATGACATAGTTAAACGCCTCTTCTGGTCAAGGAACCTAAACAGTTCTTTCAAATGACGGTAATTCCATACTACTAAAGATGAAAAAAAAAAAAGAAGTAATTTGTTAGTATTAAGATAAGCATAACCTGGAAGAGGTTATAACCTTTGCCTGAGATGGAACAAAATAAAAAGATTTTCTTTATAGTGATCTACAAGGAAGATCACTACAAAACCAATGCTCCATCACACTGCATTTTCTCTCTAGACAAAGGGAGCAATAGCAATAAATCCCTCACTTTCTGACAAGTTGCCATTTTTTTCCTGTAAAATAAAAGAATAAAGAATATGGCTCATAAAATGGGTATAAAATGTGGACACTGCTATTATGTATGTTATATTGCACAGTAGTTGATTTTAGAATGTGAAATGACATAAATTTGATCTCTACAAAACTTTCTTATAAAATAGTGGAGTTCAGAAGTGATCACAGGGGCCAAGATTACTCCTGTAACAAGAAGAAAAAGAGCCTTTTGCTTGGGTTACCAATTCAAATCTGACCTGGTTTGGTTTCCTTAAAATGTTGTGACTACCTGCAAGTATGTGCTATTTCAGATGCAGTGGCAATTTTGGTCCAGGTCGTAGCAGACATATCACCCCCCTCGATAATATCAGTGGGTTTAGATGTTGAGCTTGACTGTTTCAGTGTGTTCCCAATAAAAATCAGCACAGTTGCTTATACTGCACATCAGACAGTGGTGACAAGTGCCCAACAGATTCAAATTTCAGACTGCCGTCCATTGCTGCAGACCATTTCCTCACCTCTAGCCTGGCTCCTGGCAGCGATTCTCACCCTGTGCTGAAGCTGCAGCATCCCTGTCCCTGCCCCTGTTCCCCTTCCCAGCCCCCTCAGGCTATGCTGAGGTTGAGATGAGACATCATTATGTGTTAGGGAAACTGTCTAAACCACAAAAATGTTAATGGCAAATACATATTGACCTTGAAAATAACTCCTGAGTAATTCCAAGGAACTGAGCAAGGTCTTGGGGGAAAAAAAAAAGCATATAAAGCATGTGTAGGGGATGCTTCATATGAGATTCCCAGCTTTTGCTGGTGTTCTTGCTCAGGTTTTGGAGTGGGATGGATTGTGTGCGATGATGTCCACTGGATGAAAAGGGTTAAGGAAGTTAGGCTGTGAAATCCTGGGAAACAGGGCAGGTTTTGGAACCTGCCTTTGTTAGCTGTGTGCTACAGAGCCCCAGGGCATCGCTGGGGGAAGGTGGGAGGTGGGCAGGCAGAAAAGAAGATTGCTGGAGGCAGCAGTTCATTACATCAGTCCTGCAGCAGGAGAGAAGCCCAGAAAGAATATGTCAAATAAAGAATCCATTTCTCTCCACGAGTGCTTTAACTTCCACACACTGAGAAGAAACAATCCAACAACTTCCAGAAGTACACGCTGGGGGAGAGTAGTGAGTGAGAGCCACTGTTTGTAGGGGAATTGGTTATTCAGCTCTAAAATAGTTTTCACTGCATGTTTTCAGTGTGAAGAAGCACACTGTTGTATGACTGGATTAGAGTGTGAAGACAAGCTGTATGTGCTTTACAAAAGGAGCAAAAAGATTTTATGATGAAACAGTTTGATGCTCCAGCTACTAAAATCAGCTGCTATGCAACGAAATCTGCTTTATGGCTGCCCTGTGTCAGCCAGTGAGGATGTAGGCGTAAACATCTTTGAAAAGTTAGAGCACGAGTTAGACTAGCCCAAGGCAAGCAGAACATGCATGACTGGCACTTGCATGGCAGGTAATCCAAGCTGACACTGACCTTGCCAACATTACATGACAATATTTTTACTAGACTAGACTGACCTTGAATTTCCCAGCAGTATTAGGTTCCAGCAGGCTTCTCTGCAGCATGAGGACAGCACGATCCTGTTCTGTTTATTGTAGAGTTTGGAAACGTTTGATATAGTCAGAACAATTACCTCTCTCCATTCCGTCCCTGGTCTTTGATTTGCCCTTGGACTCAGAGATCGTATCATAATCTCAAATTATATAGATCACTTATCATCTCATGGCATCTGTTAGATTGTGACCTGTCTTTGCACGTATACGTGGTAAGAAAGTGTTCTGGGGAATATTTCTTGCTTACTGGCCTGGAGAAGGGTCAGTGACCTTCATAGGCTATATAAGCAAAATCCTTGGTGAGAAAATTTTCCAAAATCGGGAGAAGGAGGAAGCAGAATTGATGCCCTTCAACTTTCTCTGCTTCACTAGAAGGAGATAATCTGTGCTGTTCAGCTGGTGCAGTCTGCGCACCCGTGTTTGCTGCAGCCTCCTTCAGAACTGAATTCCTTTGTGGGGATTCCTGCAGGACTGGTTTTACCTTCAACTTCGTTTCTGGTGACTAAGATTTACTAAAACTGGGCTGTATTTTATGGCTTTGCTTTAGCTTCTCCACACCCCAGTTTGATGTTAAACCTTTTGCTCTGTTAATCTGAAAAAAACCCCAATCATAACCCAACACCAAGCATTTTTTAACATTACTTACTTGATGAAGATGTCAATGATGAAGATGTAATTTCATTATTCATTGCTTCTTTGGAAAATGTAAAGCTTCATGAAATGTGATTCTGTAAAGTAAGCACAGGGCAAAGAGTAAACAAAAGGTAGAAATTACTAGAAGCTGGTTTTATGGGACAGAGTCAGGTTATAGATTACCTTTGTTGGGTTTAAGCAGGAGTAATAGCTTTCGAGGGGGCAGGTCTCTTATCTGAGGGATCTTAGAACTTTCTGGTGTGATGAACTCCAGGTACTATGGAAAGGGACGGTGCTCTTTGCCTCTTTTTAATGAAATGAGTAAATTAACCAGTCTTTTTCTTCTCACATTTGTATTCACTGTCTGCATTCTTTTTTGAAGGCTCTGCGCTGTAAAGGATGGAGACTACAACAGGAATCTGCACGGCCAACTGGGAGTGTGTTTCCTGTTATTTATCTGGCAGAACTGACAAAATCAGTCTTCTCATCTTTCTTCATTAATTTCTCTCCCTATCCCATAACTGTGTGTAGAAAAATTAGTTAGTGGGACTAATTCTGTTTTCATTTACACTAATGTCATTATGTGTGATACCTGATGAGATCAATGAAATCAAATAAACCTGAAGAAACTGCTGAGGTCAGAATCACAGACAGTATTTGAAAACCAGTAAGTACAATCTTTCATCCAGGATCTAGAGTCCTGTGTTTTTCTGTATTCCCTATGAATTCCTAGTGACCTCATTTTTTTCCTCTGGGTATGTGCAGCACTGCTCAATGTCATTATCTTAGTTTTGTCAATGCTCAATGACATTATTACATTGTTCAACGTCATTATCCCAGAAATGCAGCCACTTCAAAAAATGGATGGGCAGTTATGATGCTTAACTGTACTACAACACTAACATCACCCAGAACAAAATGAAATTGTTTTTTCTGTTGTTCTGTAACTATGAGGTAATTTTGAAATGCAGGGATAGGACACAGTTCTGCAGCTACGGGTTGAGGTTTTGTAAGGTAAGGAAAGGACCAATGGTTCCACCTGTAGGAACTCTACTGAAGAAGATTTGCCCAATTATTTCAAACTTAATTTTGATATTTTTTCTGCTTTTTTGGTAGGTCACTTTAAGGTAAACTTTAATTCAAATTAAATCTAGCTTTCTTGTGTTTTAAAGTTAACACAATTCAAATAACCCCTTCATTTACTAATTCCTTCTTGGACACAGTGTATTTTTCTAAAACTATTTTCAGTCTCAAGAACATTTTTAATGCTTGTATTGGCTTCACTTCTTCATATCATTTTTATCTCTTAAACTATTACAACATTATTATTATCATTACAGTAATGTGGTGACCAGAACTGAACATAAAACCCTAAACTCCCTGCCAGAACCTTATATAATAGGAGAACAATGGATGAATGTTGTTAATTTTAAATGCAAAATTATAAATCAATTACAGTGATGGCAAAAGCCCTTCGTGACATGCCACAATTTACTTTCAAAGACATTTAAACCTATTTCACATGCTGAACAATCTGTAATAAATTATGATTTTTTTCCTCCTGAAATGAAGCTATAATTATGACAGTTGAATTCTTGTTCTGAGAAATAAGGTGGCATTTAATTCCTTGAGAACAAATGACACTCACAAAAGAACAGTTAATTATTCTCAGCTGCAAAAAAAAAGGGGGGGGGTAGGGAGGGAAAAAAATATGAAAGAGAATGTGGTAGCACTTTATGTGAAGTGTCTATTAATGAATCCTTAACGAAAGCTGTACTGCAATTGAACTTTGCTTGGTGTCCATGTGATTGAGTGACAATCTTTAAGTCCAACCCTTCCCATAAAATCAAAACCACATTCAGAGTAGGAGTACAATGAAGGGATGTATCTTCAGGAAATACTACATCTCTGTCACCAAACCTTTAATATGCAAAGAACAAAAAGCAGAAAAACTCTGATGTCAATCAGATGGGCAAAACAAATGCCTAAGTCAGCTCTGCAGTTTCAGGTTGTGTTGCAATGGTACCACAGTACAATTAGTCCTAATACTGCTTAATTTCCATGCTTACTATTACAATAAGATGAATCATTTTGACATCTGCTCGTATTAATAGGGCAGTAAAGAGGAATGCTAACAAGTCAGTTCCCTCACACTACAAATATGTGACCATGTGATTAACTCTTCTTGTGTGCATAACTTCTACCATGTTCAGCAGGACCATACAAGGGCTACAGAATAAGGGACTTGCTGGATCCAGAGATTCTTCCCTGAAAGTACTGATCACCCCAGTTTCCTGCTGTAGCTTTGCAGCAACCCGTGCATAGCTGAATGTATTAGCATAGGTTGTGCTGCATCTCACATTTTCAGTTCTTGCTGGTTGATGAAGAGTTGCCAGTCTTGCTAATCTGCCTTCCAACGGGAAGAGAGCCGTTTCATAAGGGCCATACTAAGTGGAATACCCTCATCCTTCTTGGTACAATTATGATTAGTGAATTGGCTAATTTGGGGGCTCTCTGAAATGTAGTCAGAACAACACAGTTGCATGTAAAACAAGGCCTAATGCACTGAGTTACATTAATGTTAAATCAAAGATGATTGGATTAATTGCTGTTTCATTTTATCTTCCGTGCACGTGTGGCACTGGCAGAATTTTAGAGCTTTTAGAAAAATTAATTGAGAACCATGGGGAAATAACACAGACATTTGTATTGGGTCTTTCTGCTGGCTCTTAAGGGGTATACAGTCTAAAATTGGGAGGTTATAATGTGGTCCTTAATATTTGTATTTTTTATATTGCTCATAAAATGTAGAAAAATGAATTGATCATACAGTATGTGAGGTACTGGATATTATAACTGCTGATTATACCTCAGGAAGAAAACATACTTTCCATAAGACTTTCACCATAACAAAGCATATGTGAAAAACAAGTTAATTTCTAATGTGGAAAATGGAGATACTCTTAAAAATGTAAAAGTACACACTTTAAAATAATATTCACACATTTTCATTTTGTCACCTTTATATTCAAATCTGATTAAATCCCTTGGTAGAATGACATAATAGAGCAGTGTTAGACATGTGTGGAAACTCACACTATTCGGTATTTTATTTGTCCATTCAGTTCTGATAGCAAACAGAAGATTTATTAATGTAATGTAAAATATTCGCTGGCAGGTAAAAGTAATTCTGTTAATGAACATGATTAGAACAGCAGCTGGAATACAGAAAATGCAGCGTTTGCAAGATCCGTGGAATTAACACACCTTAAAATACTTGGGAAATCAATTAAAATACATCTTCAAAATTATAAAAATGACTGTGTGTGTGTTTAACTTGAAAACGAACAATAAAAGAATAAAATCCATACTTCCTCAGCAAGAACATTTCAAAGTACCTTTCCTGACCAGTAGCAGAGCTTGCCAAAAGATTTATGGAACAGATATTTTTCCATGGCTTTTAATTGGGAAGGTACACTGCCAGCGAGAGCTTGAGGTAGTTGGAAGTTTGCACTTCTCCCTTGTCCTCCCTTAGGGCATTCTCACACTGACTATGTATTTTCTGTATTTATAAGATTATTTATATCCCTGCATGTGGGATAAATGCCCATTAAAGTTGCTTTGCTGCTACTGCAGCTGGATTTGTTGGCGAGGGCTGGTTGCTCTCAGGGAAAGGAGGCTGCGTGTTGAGGGTGGTGGCATGGCTGCAGGGTGATGTCCCTGCTGTCCTTGGCCCTGTCCCATCTCCCTCAAGTGAGGAGAGCAGGGCAGATCAGTGATGGGACCAAATTTGTGGAGAGCATGAGCTGTGTCCCTGTTTGACTGCCTGTGATGCCATTGCCCTGCCATCGAGCTGTTGGGGCAACGTCCACACCTGGGGACTACCAGCCTTCCTGATTGCACCAATGGGTAGGCAAGACTTGGCACCAGAGGCTGGTCGGGAGAAGGTAGGAGATGAAAGAAACACCAGAGTATACTGGTGCTTTGTACAGCCAGTTTCCATGTCAGGTTTGGAGTGTGGGGACCAGCTCTGGCGAGCGAGCTCCAGGGTGCATGGGGATGCGATGATGAGCTCCTGTGCTCCCCTGGCCATGTAGCCTGACCCGCTGTTCCAGGCATGGACCGGTGGCCAGCTGAGCCTGCTGCTGCTGCGCCGCTCAGCCAAATGAACCTGTGCTTTGAGAGTGCCACTTGGTTTCCCTCTGCATTCCTGAGGCTGGCTGCCTCACAAGTGTAGGAAACATTTTCCCAGACAATCAAATGTGATGTGTTTTTTTTTACTAAATGTAATAGCAGATATTTTTTACTCTGTAGATTTTTAGTGCCACTTTCTCTTCTTGGGCTATATGTTACTGTAGACCTCTATCCTGGTGAAATCGGAAACTTTTCTGTGCTGTTCTTTCTCATGTAGTTAATACAGAAAAGTTATGGATGTGATTGTGCTTTCGTTTACAGTTGTTAAGCCTTTTAGACTTTCTTGGCTCCTGCAGGAGTGAACTTAATGCTCTGGAAAAGTGAGGATGCAAGGCAATATCCTCTGCTTGGTGGCATTTTTGGTTCAGCATGAACAGCAACATACATCACTGTGCCAACCTATTTATTTGTTTATCCAAAGATACCATGTCTTGGGAAAAACCAAGGAAACTAATAATATGCATCCCACTTTTCAATCACTTATGTACCTGAAAATATAATCAGCTCCCCTTGAGACATGCTGCAGATTCTGGGGTTTTATTTACCTGAATATATCACTGATGATCTAAACCTAGCAAATCTGGTATGGATTTAGGATGTTTCTCTGCTATGGCGATATCAGACACAATCTTGTTTTATTCACTAGAATTTGAATCTGCATTGGTGATGAAAATATTTGATACAGTAACACAGGTAACATAATGAAGGCCAATGATCACAGAGGAATAAAGAACTGAAACAACCAAGGATGAATCTCACCATAAGTGATATGGTGCATTTATATCTACATAGACACTCCAATGAATAAGAACCACTCTGCTGTTTTGCAATCCAGTCCATGCCAAACCAATACAAAGCACAATATGCAAGGAGTATTTTGGGACAGTTATATTGCATGTGAGCAGGTAGTAGTGTTTAAGTGGAAAGAGAGTTTGTGATGTTGATTTACAACTTTCATCTCTTTAAAGAACAATATGCTTACATATACTTCCAGAAGAGATGAGAATTCAAGGATCTTCTCCAGGCCATGAACAATTAGTGTATGTCTGGTTGTGAAGGCCTTTTTTTTTGGAATTTCTTGAGAAAAGAATTGAGAGAAAGGCTATAAGTACAAGGAGAGTGTTATACAAATCACAGTTGTCTCAGTCACCAAAGGAACACAAAGAGCTGCAGATATTTTTTAGCACATTTATCATTCAAGAAATTGGATTTGAACCTGAAAGAAATTCCTACTTTTATAATGCATTCATTACTACATGGTTATTGCTATAAGACAATACAAGATCTGCTTTATGCCAACAGTTGGAGTCAGGATTATTTGGAGTGCAACAGGTTCTGAAAGATGTAATGCTATTAAGTAGTTTGTTTAAGAGAATTGAAGGTCTAGTACTTCGGGTGTCAAAAATACAGTGCTCAAACATAATTTACTCTTCTAGGGAAATCTATTTCAAATCAGCATCCTGGTCCTTTTCTACAAGAGACCCCAATTAAAGTAGATTGCTTTATTTTTTCTGTTTGGAAAAAAAAAGTAATTTTATCTTTGTAATGCTTTTTACATACAGTGAATTCCTTATTTATGCAAACATGATGAAAAGGAGTTAGAGGGAGACAGAGTGTGCACCTCCTAATGAGTTTCACAATATATCGTGTACTTCCCATGCAAGTGAATGAGGGAGGTGAGATATATAGAAGGCCCAAGAGCTGCTGAAGTCCTCAAATTCCTCTGAAGGGAAGATTTTCCATGAGACTTCTTTCCATTTATACTTTCTCTCCCAAAGAAGATGCAGAGGGGAAGAGCTGTTGTCAAACCTGATTCAATAGGGAAGGAAGCCCTGGTGAGCAGAGTATGAACATCAATGGACCAGGGTAAAGCCCAGGCTGCCTTCTTCCAGCACATACTGCAGGGGATCTCTTCTTTCCCCTTAAAGTTTTCCTAAAGTGGGAAGTCTTTAAGAATATGGGCTGACAAATGTTGCTGCCTGTATGCATCATCATTCAGTCTTAGAATCATCTAATCATAGAAACATAGACTGATTTAGGTAGAAAAGGGCCTCTGGAGGTCATCTAGTCCAACCTCAGAGCAGGACTAATCAGGATGGGTTGCTCAGAGCTCTATCCTCTCCAGTCTTGAATTGCTTCAACTATGGGGGCTTACAGCCTCTCTGGGCAGCCTGATCCAATGTTTGACCACCATTATGGTAAAAAAAATTTCTCCTAATACTGAAGCAGAATTTCCCATGTTCTAGTTTGTGTCCCTTGCTGCTCATCCCATCACTGCACACCTCCAAGAGGAGTCTGGCTCCCATCTTCTCTGTAGCCTCCAACACAGACAGCAGTAAGGTCTCTCCCCAGCTCTCTCTTCTTGCAAATACTGCTCCTATCAGAAAACTCTTTCTCTTGGGAAGCATATGGCAACATTTTTCTAGGAATAAATGCGGGATTTCTATCTGCTGCCCACAGTCTGTCCTCAATGTCTATTCTGCACTTCTGTGAAAGAGTTTAAAATCTTGCTTATAGCCATAGACTACCTTTTTAAGCTGGTTTAAAAATGTTCTCTGCTATTGCCTGTTCAGTCCATGTTGATTTCTAAATGTTTCTGCTTAATGTAAGCTATGAGTATAGCATGTGCATTACTGATTTTTCAGATTGGTGGTGGAAACAGAAAATATGACGAAGAGTAATAATTTTGGGTTGAACATAATATTTTACTTAAGTGGAAAAGCCTTTGCTCATTTAATTCATTGGAGTAATTACTAAGAAAACCAGAAAGATAAAAGAAGAAAAGAAGCAGTGATTGGTCTCATGTGGCCCTGTGATACTGCTGTTGAAATTTTTCATTGAGAAGATGGCATCCTAGAATACTTCGTTTTCCAACTTTTTAAACCAAAACTTCAACTGTATATTTCACAAATGTGTAACATTTTGACTCACCCTACCTTGCATTTTTCAGACAATAAATCATTTGCCTGAAAGATTTCAGTGAACTCCATTCACAACCTTTGGGGAAGCCCCGTCTCACGTGTCAACATCAGCACATGGGTGCATGGCTCTTGGTCTCCAGAGGAATCACACAGGAATGGTCTTTGGAGCCTTTTTTTGCCCTTGACATGTCTGCTTTTGAGTTTTGTGCCAAGAAGGCACCTCAGAGTTTTTAGAAAGGTAGAAATACCAAAAAAAGGAATGACTTTTAGAGTAGAGGTGCAACAGTAGTGAATATTTGTAAATGATTCCAACAGCATTCTTGGCATCTGGCTGGTAATTTCATGTAATCAGATTTCTCCTTTAGTTCCTGTTTTGTTAATTTATTGGTTTGCAGATCTGAAAAATTGCAGCTCACACTCTGTTCAGTTCCAGGTTCAGGCTCATCGTTTTAAAAACGGCACTGTGCAATATGGAAATCTGGGCTTTTTAATGCAGGTTTTAACAATTGCAGTTAAATTATTTGGGGTGGAGGGAAAGACATATCCAAGGATAACACCTGTTTTGATGCAATTAAAGCCTACAGCAGTATACGGACAAAACACTTCTAGAAAAACCTTGCTCTGTAGAGTTTAAAATGATTACAGGACCAAATGGGCTGTAAGTAGTTAGTCCCCAGAAAATAGATTAGTAATGATGGAAACAGATTGATTTGGACTAACTATTGCCCAGGTGCAATGGAAGGTGTATGATGGTGGCATTTAAAGACATAGAAGAGTAATTGGAGAGACAGGTGTTGCTTATACCCAAACTTGCCTGTTGTGGTGTACACAAACTGATGCAAAACTGCTGGTGCAGTGTAGTAGCTCTAAAACAGGATCAATTAAGTTATTTTATTTTCAAAAATGATAAAATGTGTCACTGGTTCCTCTGTCCTTTCCTGCACTAGTGTCCCTTAGCAACTGTCTTTGTGAAAGTCATAAATTCAGAATAAATCAAATACAGCACGATTCTCCAGAAAGCAAACTAAGCCTCTCATTTATTTCTTTGCCAAGTGCTCTCCTGCAGCAAACAAGTGCAGTTCTTAAATCTTTACAATCCAGCCTGATGTTTTCCTACAGAGAACATGCGGGGAAAATGTAGATCCTTGCTTATGGTGAGATTTTTTTTCCCCTTGGCTTCTGGGCTGGCTTGGCATTCACTCTCCGTTTGGCTTAAAGCATAATATTGAGTACCCCAGGCTTGGGCTATTGTGTATCCTCTTTCTTTCCTCTCCTCACACTCCAGGTAAGTTGTGTCCTCTCTGTTTGCTCCCAAGCTTCAGCCCACGTGGACAGGGAGAAGCTTGAAGCACTGTGTTGGGAGGAAATAAGAGACAAAGGATGGGGAAAAAAGAGGAATATGGGATGGGAACTTAGTGCAGGGGAAAAGGAGGCGTCAACAGTACTCCAGGCTAGGAGAGGCTTCGGTGCATCAGGGAGAGCTGCCCCTGCCAAGGCTGTGGGGACAGGGGTACCTGAGCTCTGGACTGGGACCTCACTTCTGGGAGGTGTCAGGACACCCCTCATGAAGGGCTGTTTCATTCCCGGTCGCTGTGCTGTCTTATGTGCATCCTCACTGGGGCCCCCATCCTCTCTCTCTGCTCCACCAGGACACAGGCACTGCAGGATGCACTCCTGGACCCCACGGCTTTGCTGCACAGCACCGTGGGTCTGCCTGCTTCTGGCCTCCCTGAGGCATTTCTTTGCAGAGTACAGCCCCCTCTTCCCAGAAACTTTGAGAAATCTATGCAAAAATAGCATTTTCTGCACTCTTCAAGTCCCTCCCTGTAGCCAGGTACACCTCTTGCTACTTGCTGTTTATTTCCATAGAGAAACATATTAGAAGTTGCTTATGGATTTAATCTTGAAAATTAGTTCAAGAGCTTTATGAAACCACTAACACCATTAGGTTCTCCAGCCCTTAATACTGTAATGAATTACTGTAATAAATGTGAAGCTTTTAGTTAATATAATATCAGCAGAGTATCCTAAGAAACAGTAGAAATCAACTAACAAAAAAAGAAGCCCTTCAGAAAAACCTCACCAATCCCCTGCTTGGATGTAATTTGCTTCAACCATACATGGAAAGCGTCTAATCTTTGAATTAAACCCAACCACTGCAAGCAGTCCGTTGTATAAATTGACAGTGCAGAAGAAAGCAGGAGAAGCATGCATTGAGAGCTACCCGCTCCTCAGATTAATTTTGGGTCATTTTGTGATTCATCTGCCCTGACCCTGGCTGTTCACTTGGCTTTGTTATACTCCAGTTGCCTTAGCAGTGGGTAAAGGCAAGATTAAGATATTGTCTCTCCAATTATAAAAATCCTGGGTAGAAAAATCATGTAACGACTCTGCTGTTAGGTGGGGTGGAGAGGTCACTGACTAGATTAAGACAGAGTGAGCTAAATTCATCTGTGATAATACTGGATTGGTTTTTCTGGAGTTAGGGCAGGGATTGTTTTTCCCCAGTGTGTGTTGTTTCCTCCCACCTTTAATGAACTAGAGGGATCTGTCAGGGTTTAATCCAATTACTGATGACATTGGAGAAAACAGCAGCAGAAGTGGGCTGGACAGAAGAGATGTATTAACACAGAAAAATCTCATCTTTCCCCAAAGAAGTGGGCTGAGAGCAAATCCTGGGAATGGCCAAGTGCCTCTTCTTTTGGTTCTTTGTGTAATTCAGGATTATTCGGTTCATTTGCGATCATTTAACTGATAAAAACATAGTAAACAAAGGAACTGGTTGCAGTTCTGAACAGGAATTGAGAGCAATTTTTTTGTAGCCAGTTTGCATAAGGCTCTAAAATAATGACAAAAAAAAAAAAAAAGTTTGGGTTTAAAGAGGTGTCAGTTATGAGACACGTTTGCAGGACTCCCGTGAACTAAAGAGAACAGTGTTATCCACAGCCACCAAAAAATTTGCCTCCGGGAGCTTCAAGAACTATTTTTAAAAAAGGAGAAATAATGCTAATATGATTACCTTGCTCATTCTGTTAAAATTAACCATTTCTAGTTATTCTCTTATTTTCGAAGTCTTCTATCCTATTTTCAAATCTAACATATGCACACAATGTTAAGTGAACAGTACCTAAACCACTTACCGCCCTGGCGCGTTTAGGATTTTGCTTGGCCCTACTCATGGGTTGTCTGGTGGGAATGATGGTTTGTGTTTCTACTCCTTCCTTCAGTGATTCTCACCTCACAGCATTCAGGGTAGCCACAAGAATGAAATGTTTGAGTAGTTGCACAAATATGCAAATATCCATGCAAAATTCATGTGTATGAGTTTCCAATTTTTATTTCTCCTGCAGGGATATCCTGGAGCCAAAAGGAACACAAATGCTGATAAAAAATTATAGCTCAGATATTTACCAGAGTGCTGCTGGGGTTCATACTGCTTTGCTCACCCTGGTCCCCTCAAACAGCGTTCCTCTTAGCAGCATTCTTTAAACAGTGATCTATTCCCTAATATGACTGTCTCCAACTCTAATTGCTTAAGATATGCCGATTTCTTATGCCTGTGACCCACTTGAGCATCCTTTGAAGTAGGTTAGTCCCATGTGGGTAGCTATGAAGGAAGTAAATCCCAAGCCAGGTCTGGGGAAGGTGTTTCACCCCCCTGTCTCAGGCAGTGGTCTGACTGTCATGTCTAGAATTCACTGCTGTGACTTTTGGCAGTTTCAATTTAATTCATAGGTGATAATGAGGCTGGTTCAAGCCCGTGGATGAAGTCTTTCCATGGCTGTGCTGCCTTTTCTAGACAGGTGGTAAAAAATGCATTTTGTAGTTATGACTGATGTCTGTTTGGTTATGATATTTAAAGTCTAATAGACTTTTAGAAATACTGTCTTAGCCAGCAGGATTTAACTTCATTAGTTAATTAATTTTGAAACAGAAGAGAAATGTTAGCCACTGTGCAGTCTTTGATTATGCTCAGGGGAATTTCCTAGGGTTAAATTAACCACAGGGGAACTTTACTCTTGCTCTTTGAACGCCAGTGAAACATATTGAGAAATACGGGGAAAAAAAAATTATAAATTTGAAATGTAAAAACTATAAAGTTCATCTTATGTATAATCCCCAGTGCACAGTATGTTCTGTATACTTGCACCATTTAATGTTAATTATACCATTTATTTTATATTTTGTTTTTGCTTTATAAAAAAAGTCATGCCACCGGCAATAGGATTTGACCATAAAGGGAGTTTTAGAAAACTACCATTTCACCAGACTCAGTTTAAATTCAGGAGGGAGATAATTTAGCCACTAAATGTCCTGCCTTATCCACAGCGTCATTGGAGAATTACTCTCCAGAATTGCTTTCATCCCCCAGCTGCTGACAATTTAGTAGTGTTGCTCGCCTTTAATTAATCTCTTTGAATCTACATGTAGAAGGTCAGTGTCAATGACTACGGCAGAATGAGCAGAAATTTTTGTTCAAAAAATGCATTTCAGAAGATGCATTGTCATTGAAATCAAAAGCCTTTTTTGACAGTTTTTTATGTTATACTTGGAAAATATGAAATGAAAGATTGTTTCTAATTTCATATATCAACAAATATTTCAGTAATTTAGTTTCTAAAAAATGAAAATTAGCCAGTTTTGGTTTTCTTTTCATCTGCTGATTTTCTTTTTATCTCCTCATCCTACTCATTTCAAAAGGAAACTGAAGGGTGGAGGGCAAAAGTATGGAGTTAACACATGTAAAAGTAAAGAAATCTCCTTTCCTTCCTCACAGAAGAGTTAGAAAAAATGTAAGAAATCCCATGAATTTATGCTTCCTTCCATTCAGCACTCTTAAAATTGTTCCCCTCTTTCTGCACTGGAAAACAATTTGAGAAAAATACGAAAATCTATACTTTTAAAACTAGTATTTTTTCATTGCTAAACCCCAACCTAATCCCCAAGTCAACATTAACATTTTAAACAAAGCAAAAGAAAGACAATTTCAGTTTTAAAAAAATTGTCAAAATAAAATAAACTGGTAAAAGTTTTCCTTTATTTTTACTTTCCATTTTCTTAATGTGCATGTGAACTAGGATTTCTGTCCAACAGGTATGGAGCCTGAGGAGGAACTGGATTCTATATGAGATTGAGAAAGGAAAAAATTTATTTCTTCTCAAATTGCATATACTACTTAATACAAAAACATCTATCTAATCCCAAGACTACTCCTCTTCCTTTGTGCTCTGTTGTCCTTACTACTACAATCTTTACTACCTTTTCTTCTGCCTGATCTTATGTGTAGAGTATATACACCTTCACGCCAGACACATATGAAAACCGCGACTTTAAAAAACATACCTGTGTGTACATCCTGTGCAAGAAATGTGGTATGTGCTTAGACACTCAATGTGAGCTGGATGCAGACTCTACCTTGTAAAAGCAGGACATGCCTCACAGGGCAAAATCTAGTAAAAGTTAAAGCTCAACATGAACAACCAACCTATTCTCTGTCGGTATGTGAGGGGTATGTCTATATGCAGACGAATGCAGATGAATGTCACTCAGGTACAGAGAGAGCATGGGTCTAAAGATTTCTGTGCTATTTAAGCATGTTGGGCTGGTGGTATGCCTCCTTCAGTTATTTATCCCTCTGCATTTTCTTAGCTTCTCCAGTTCCTTGTGATCTGCACAGAATTCACATTGCACTTAGCTTTTACCTACTGCTTATCCATTTAGGACTGCCAAAGAGATGGTATTTCATCATTTTCCAGACTACAGGATATATGGAAGTTGGCTGCCATTTTCTCTCACTGGGGTAATAGGAGATGCTTCTGGCAGTCTTCATCCACACCTACACTCCTATTTCAGCACAATATCCTTTCAGCAGCATTCAGGCTTCAGGCTAGACTTGGCAAACCTATTTGCTGAGAAAAGGCTAAACCACAATACCAAATGAGAAAAAGAGCATGGCAATACATTTTTCAAGACTGATTTGGATGGTCTGGGGTAGCTTATGACTTCACTGTCATTATTTCAACCTCACACAGCCCTGTAAGCTAGGATGTACAATATTGCTCCTGTTCTAGAGATGGAAAAACAATTAGTTGATTTAATTCAGTCCTAAAGAAGAATGATTCGACACTCGAGCTTCAAACCAGAATTTCATTACTCCTGGCTTTACAATGAGTCTGCAGCTGCAGCTCAAATAACACATCTTTCCCTATAGTGCCCTTGCATAAAGAATTAGAAATGATCAGGAAAAAGTAGTCCTTGACCTGAAAACCAGAGAATTTTAGAGAAAATCTGCAAGAGATGGGAATTTGTTATGTAACAGGTTTCCAAAATAAGAATATCTCTAATTTACTCTAGGTTCTGTTAAAAACCCAATTAAAAGATAGGGAAAATAAGTCTTTCAGCAGGGCACATTTTGAAAGAAAGATATAATAGGTGAAAGAAAGCAGAAGAATAGGATAAACCACAGGAGAGAATGAAGACATGTATGTGAATTGGTATGTATTGTAAGATAAAATGGCCCATGAACTTGGGTTATGTGTGCTATTTAGAAATAAAGACACCAGAATACAGAGGTCAGCGTGGATGGCTAAGGAATACAAAGGGTCAGTCTGGATGTAAAGGCGTGTGTGTAAGAAAGAAAATGGTTGGTATCAAGCAATACCAGAGAGATCCCGGGATGAAGTTAAGACAGTGTAACACAAAAGAACAGTGAAAGAAGAGACTGTGAAAAGAGTACCAACTATGCTAAAATAAATATTTCTTTTTTAGATGCTGGAGAGCGATATGGTCATGTAATCTGTATATTGCCATCACAGCTGCTATAGCGAGTGTAATGTACTGTATTTTTTTACCACCAGGGAGACTGTTGCAACAGACAGGGAGCTACATTAGGAAGTTGTGCTTAACAAGTCATGTGTGATTTTACTGTCAAACTGCAAAGTGCCGTTCTCCTATGGAAGAAGGCTGCGAGTACTTTCTAAGAGTCGATAAACAACACATGATGCAGCTTTCTGGGAAAAACAGAATCCTTTGAAGCATTTCCAGCAAAATCCTTGGAGAGGCAAAGCATATTTTCAGATGCATGATTCTAGGTTAAACAGCTATGTCCCCCACTTGTTTACAAAGCAGCTCGACAGCTGCTGTGAGCCACTGGCCCCCTTTGGACAGACAGGATACATTTGGATCTGTCACACCGAGCCATGGCACGCCTCCGCTGCATTACTCTACAAAGATCTTGTCGGAGATCTGCTGCTGGCGAGACTAAAAGCCTCACCAGCTTTAAGAGCAGCAGATGATTAGTTTTGTTCCTGCTTTAAGTTTCCTTGTTGTTTTTAACTCTGAAGTCGGGGGAAATGTTTTTAGTGGTGAAATTGGTCCTGGGAAAGCTGCACCCTGCTTTACACATGAAGAATAAGATATAAAGAGCAGCAGCTGGTTGTTGGCAGGGAATGGACTCTTTAACAGAAGAGAAAAAAGACCTGAAGTCTGTCTGGACACAGAAATGCAGTGTCCAGCCTGAAATTAAAGAGTTTAATTAAAAGAGCAGAGTAAAGGTTGGTGATGCAGCTGTACTTCAACATTTGGGAAATCAGGTTGAGAGCTGCAGCTCCTGAGCTGTGAAGCCCAACCGTCACTTCCGAAAATGCCACTGGAAACACACCCAAGCCAGGACACCTTGTAACCACTGGCAGGACAGCCTGTCTTGGGGAATGAGGGACAGAGGTTTAAATCTCATTTGCAAATGAAGTCACATGCCTGGGTATGGCCCCTCTCTTGTGAATAAGGGTGATTTGGTAAGCTCAGCACACCTTTCTACCTAACAAGGGGCACAGCTGGTCACAGAACAAGGCTCAGTTGGCAATTTCTCTTTTTAAGTCCAGGCTTTCCTCTTCCTGACATGGCTGTGTGGCTGCTGGGGAATGAGGGGGAAGCAGGGCAGGAGCAGCGACCAGCTAGGGCCACCTGCCTCCCACTGCACCTCTTGGCAGCACATGCCTGCTGGCACAGCCCAAGGATGCATGCAAGGGAAAGATCTAGGGCTGTTTTGCTTCTCTGCTTGGTTTTCTTGCTAAACAGCTCATGATAAACTTTTACTACAAAATAATGCTTATTCAGCAGCCCTTCTGCACCCTTCTTATAAAGGCTGTAGTGGTCCTTTACCCCTATGTAATATGCTATTATTTGATGCATTTATGCCTATGTAATATACCAGTGTAGGTACTTCTGTTTACCTCCATGCAATATATACCTAGTTTCTTCTTCCCCAGCAATGTTTTTCCTTTAACCAAGGCAAAGGAAGAGTGGAGACAATAAATCTCTCTCTCTCCATCAGGGAGGGTGGCAGCAGACCCTCTGTCTTTGAAGCCCACAAATCACATGTGGCTGGTCCTGTGCAGTCACTGACAATGCTGGGTTTTTTGCCCTCCTTACTGACTGGTCATAGCAAAAATTATTACTGATGGCATCTGACGGGCCTACATCATGTTTTGACATTAGCTTTTAGTTACTGTTTTTTTTAATAGCTGCCAGTGTGTTCAGTCAAATACCTGTCTGTCACCACAATCAGACAGACCTTAATGTGTCTGCATTATGGAAGAGGACCTCGGCATCTTTCCAGCACTTTATTATAGTCCCAGTATAGCTTTTTATCACAAATTCTTCACGCATAGCTGTCCCTGCTCCACCACAGAAATCTTCTGGGTTGGCAGCTCTGGTGCCTGCTGCCATTAATCTTCTCCATGCTACCGAGAGTGGGGCACCGGGTGATTTATGGCAATTACCTGCTTTGGCGCAGTGGAGTGCAGGTGAGTTGGGTTGAAACGTTGTTGCTGGTACAAGTTTTGTCCCCAAGCAGCCCAAGGGTGTAAAATATGCCTCTGTACATGTGCATTTACTTTCCTCAAGCATTGCTCGGTTAAACAGGGGGAGGGAATATGCATTTTAGTCACATTTTAAAATAGTATGGAGGTGGTGGCATACTGGTAAGTGAAATGTTAAACACTTTGACACCAATTCAGAATTAAAAGCTGTAATCAAATATCTTTGTTAGTTTTGTGAAAGCAATATTTTCCCAGGAAGGCTGTAAAATGCACATCTTTTACCTGTGATTTCCCAGGCTAAGGAAGTTCTAGCTTTTATTTTAAGTGTCATTCTCAGGTTTTACTCCTGATTTTCTATTATTTGAACTGGCAGGGACCTGAAGTGATGCATAGGAAGTGAAGGTTGTGCCTTCGATCAGCATCAATGCATTGAGCCAATTAAGGAGCAACATTAATGGGCTCTCTGGGAATCCTCCTAAGCCTTCCACACCCAAAAAGATGATGCCCAGAAGACAGGGCTGAGCTGAGCAGTTAAAGTCTTGAGAAATAAGAGAAGACATTCAAATCTTCATTATTAAGCAGCTTCCCTACTGGTTGTTGTGAAAGGGAAGTGTGTTTTGTAATAAGAAGACATATAAGTGATTTTTCCTCTTACAAAGATTCATATGGGTGCATGAAAGTGTGTGTGTGCATCTCAGAAGTTTATATCTACTGGGTATAAAGCTGACTTGCTACATTTCTTTTTCCCTGCTCCTGCTTTTATTTGTTTAATGTCAGTTGGGAAAATGGAAGGTACGATGAATCCTGTAAATCAGCTTGCATATAGAGGAAAGGAGTATGCAGTAGGCTGAGTGCATGTACGCATTTGGAGAAGAGCTGCAGGAATAAGTAGGACCAGCTGCTGGAGGAGCACAGGTGGCTGAGGAGGACATTGGGGAACCTGTGCACCGAAAGATTTGGGGGGAGTCTGGCAGCTGGCACGTGGCTCTGTGGAGGTGGGTCTGCCCTGCCCTGCAGTGCTTCTTCATTTTCACGTGGGAAATCACAGGGGTGAATGGCAACTCGGCAGTTGTACTGAGGTGGGACATGTTTATTCGGTAATAAAGAATGCGTTTTTCTTGCTTAGCTTGAGCTGTTTCCAAAGCAGCCTAAGTTAAGCTGGAAAAATGTGCTCATTCTGGAATGTGAATCTGTGAGGTTCCTTATAGGAATATAAATATAGCATCTTATCTTGCGCTGTTATAAACTCCCACACAGACAAGCCTGGAGGCAAGCGGAAAAAACCAAGGCAGGGCTATTCATGATACCCCTGGCGTCAGCTACAGTCATGGGCTGGCATGTGGGCAGCTGGAGCTGACATATGCTAATAGCGATTAACATATGTACACAGAGCTGCAGCATAAAGAGCCTGGACGAAGCAATGTTTACCAGGGCATCCTTTGGCCATTGAGCCTTCTATTAAATGCTGTGTGATCCATGCTGTGATAATATGTAGTAAACCTGGTGTCACCTTTAAGGTGCAGCGAGGCTTTCCTCTGGGATGCTTGCTCGAAAGCCCAGTTTTGGTACAGCCTTCTCGGAGCAGGTGAGTTCAGAGCATAAAGGAGTTTTTGGGCTATGTTTCTTCCTAGTGGTTGGTTCCTGGGTGAGGACCACATGTGTCCTCCCAGCTATGGGATTGGGGGATTCCAGCATCCTTACTGCTTTGAGGCTTTCAGGCCAGTCATACTATTTGAGGTAGTCCAAAATAGCTGGGTAACTCTGCTCTCAGAAGCAATTTTATTTTTTAAACACTTCACTTTCTTAGCTGTCTAGGGCCATCTCCAGCCCAAAGCCCTGTCATAATCTGGTGGCACACTGGGGCTTGTTTACAAGATAAACTAACAGCTGCTTTCCTCTCATCTACTGCCCCTGGTTCGAACTTGAAATGGGAATTATCTGTGTGTGTCAGAACCAGAAGAGTCAAAGCCTCCTTGGAGATGCCCTTTGGGCTTCTCATTCTGCTACCTTGCAAACATCTTTCTATTTTCAGGGATGGCAACCCAGCACCTAATCTTCCAGAGGCACATGTATTGCTCCCAGGGAGGCATGTTAGAAATGAAGGAACTTAAGTTTTTTTTCACCCCACCACGGGTTAGTCCACTTCTGCTTATCAGCCTACCTCAGCACTTGGTGTTTGAAATCTGGATCAGAATTTTTCAGCTTTCAGGTCCTATGCATGATTTTTCAGCAGTTGCCTCATTTGCTTTCAAAGCAGTTGAGTGAAAATGCATCCATTTTGGTTTTTGTGCATCTGTAGTTAGAAATATAAGAGAAGAGGCCTTACTAATTTTTTTTTTCTGAACCGATGTTTAGTGACTGTATTAAAAGGCCACACACAAGCTCCTCTCTTATTTGCATATCAATGCTTAGCCTATTAGAAGCCAATGGAGTGAGGGTCTCGCAGTACATACCCTCTCACAGCTTGACGCTCAGACTTCCCATGACATCCTTTCTTCAGCTTTCATGTCAGTGAATATTATATTGTGATGCCTTGAAGCCAGGATAAACTGGGGCCGTTAAATGTTCAGATGTATGCTCAATCTGTGAAGCTCGCAGCTGCTCCACTCTTTTGATAATGCTAGTAAGCAAAATTAGTAAATAAAATAAATGCTCAAGGTTCATTTGCTGCACACCCCAATACATGAATGAGAATAGAATCGAGGACATCAAAGAAAAATAAAAAACAGGCTAGTAATAACATGTTCCCCCTAGGCCTCCTGCTTAACCTAAATGTTATGTTAAAGGGATAAATGGGTGAACTGAATTATTATACACAGTTAAAAGCCAGGAATGAGATTTGAGATCAGACCCCTGTTAGTAAGATCAGCATTATCTCCTTAAGACAAAAAACAGTAAATATTTTGCTGAGAAAATGTGACAGGTTTAACATATTAATGAATTTTGCTTATTATTTACCTGCACAGTGAAATCCTGAAGTGGCCCATGATGCTGGAGCATGATCACCTTCCTCCCTTTCCATTCCCCTCACCTTGAATTGTGTCTGTGCCCCGAGAAGGGGCGAATCTGCCACGGCTGCCTGTGGCTGAAACAAGATAGAAAGACTCCTTGTGAAAGGATGTGTTCAAAGACATCTGAAGAACAGAGAAGAAACCAAACCCCAGTGTTAACCTCCCCATGGTGGACTTGCTGCAGGGATGGGGATGAGATGCCATTGGGAGACACCATTGGCTCAAGGTGGCCGTGGCTGGTGAGAAGGAGTCAGGGAAGGGGGAAGGTGTCCAAGGGAGTGGGGCACGAGGGATGGGGCCACCTGCTTTGTCTGAGGTGGGGGATGGAAAGGGCTGGGTGTGGGGCTCCCAGCACAGGTGACACATGTAGATGGAGGAGGAAGCTGGCTCTAGTGGATTGTCTCAAGGCTCCCATCCTCCCAGAGCTGCCAACACCCCTGAAAGCGCACGGCCACCTTGATCTCTCCTGATAGTCTGTGGATTGACGAGGGAAATACTGCACTACCTGCATACACCTCTAACTCATACTGCTGCTGGATTAAAATATTTTAAAACATACATCCCAGAGGTTACATGCTTCTTCCTCAAGAAGGCTCAGAGTTAGACTAATGACCTCATGTGATGGTGACCAAGGGCATGGACAGAGGAAAAAATCTGTGGCAATGAAGGTATTTGAAATTATCACTTGTGGGACAACCCTGGAGCATGGGTGTGCCAAAAAGCGTCCCAAATGGGAGTGCACCAAGAAGCTCCTTGTGAGCCTCCACCCACACTCAGAGCTGTTGTGCTGAACTGCAGTTATTGCCTTCACTGTTATGAGTATGCATGTTAGAGAAGCTTCTACAAGACTTCAGGAAATTAAGGTGCTACTGCCCCAAGCACTGACCAGCTCTCTGGCAGAAAACTGTCTTCCAGAGAACTGAGATTAAGCACACAATTACTTTGACCTGGAAGAAAAGAGCTACTTTCTGTGAGGAAGTATCAAAAAAAAAACCACCCCAATGATTTTTTTCTGCCTCTGCTTTCTTCAAAGACAGAGGAGTGTGTCAGGTTGGTATGTTGCAAGGTGCAGAAGCTGTATGCTTTTAAACCAATATCAGAAAAAACAGCACAGAGCTCGAATAAATCCAAAAATTATTCTACATGGAGCATGCAGAAGAATAAGATAAATGGAATACTGGAGATGATGCACACTAGGTCTGCTGATTGGAGAAGGCTGCATCTCTCTCTCATAGCCTGTGCTTCTTAAGTATGATATGACTCATGGCTCTGTGAAATATTCACCTCTATTTAAACCCACCATCTCCTCTTTATTATAAAGTCAATTAATTTAAAAATCCCCTCATAACAGGAGTATCAATGGCAGAATAATGGATTGCCTTGGGAACAGTGATCAGATAAACTGGAGTCTTACAAAGGTCAGATGATACACTAATATGAAAAATAGGATTCAACATCAGACACTTATGTTTAGGTATATGCTTTTTCATAAAAATCACTTCTATGAAGTGATTGTATCCAAAAACTCTGCTTAAATACAGAGAAAATGGAGTGAGAAAGCACAGTATTATTGCAATTCTGGGGATGAAGACTGTGTTCTAAAAAATAAAAAAGCATCTGAAGTTTAAAGTTAATTCATCAAATTTCTCTCATCTACAGTACATGTTCTTTTTTTCTCCCTCCAGTGTTTGAATGTACCACTTGCAGTGTTAACACTAACTCCTAATCTGATTTTATGTATGCTTAACTTTACACTCTATGAGTTCTCATTAAAACTCAAAATGTATAAATTTAAACACATGCTTTTAAACACACTCTTTGCAGAATTAGGGTTGCATGTTGTGAAATACATAAGATATATAATACAGCTGCATTAAAATTACAGCAGAATTCCTGGCTGGATTTTCCTGGTCACTTTTGTTATTTTAACGCAGTTTTAGAGGTGGATACCTTTAAAGATTATGCTACAGGTTAAAATCTTAGTCGGAATTTTATAGCAGAACAAACTATACCTAAAAGAAATACCTTTGACAAATGCAATTAATTTTCCCATTTTGAAGTTATGTGTGAGTAACTTACAATTATATCAAATGCATCTGAGATTTTATCTGAAATTTTCCCAAATCTTGTTGATAAACAGTTCACTGGGAATGCTCAGTATATGGCATTTCAGATGCTTCTCGGCTTTCTCCGGGCAAGTAAGTCACAACTTCCACCAGACTTTTTCGAAAACCAGTCACTGATATTCCTGTAAATCTCATAATTTTAATGAGCTTCCCTGCCAGTGAACTCATTTCCTATATTGCCAGTGGAAATAGAACCATAGAGATGTGAACACCCTTGAAGCAAAACGAATTAGAGGGAATGCGCACAGCTAATTTCCAAGATATACTTGGCCAAATCTAAATCAGAAGCAGAGGAAGATTTCCCACCCTGCCTCCAAACAGAGGTCCGTCAGACATGGACACTGTGACTATAGGAGATATGTCAGAGCAGGGCATAGGAAATCTTGTAAAATAATTTCTTAACGATCTAACTCTAGGGAAAGTTTCTTCTTCCTGTCCATCTATGCAGCCGTTGCCCTGAAGCATGGGAATGCCTTTCTCTTAATTCTTCTGTCTTATCTAATATCAGTGTGGGTATTTCCATTTTCCACAGAAGTGCATAACTGTTTTTTTCTAATCCTGCCACGCTGTTGACCTGTGACAAGACTTTCATTTACAGCAATCTCACATTATATCCCTCCCTTTCCTCACTGGAGCCTGTTAGCAGCCTGAGCGATGGAGGGTGGCTTCTGGTGACTGCATTCAGTTTTGATGTGCTGATAGCAAGTAAAGATTAAGATAAAATAACACACCTCTAACACACCTACTTAAACATCTGTATACTATCTGCCATGTTTTTCAGCCAGTTTTGAACACACTTTGGCAATTCCCTGGAAACACCCAGGAGGAGCAACTGATGGAGGTGATGTGCAGTGCGAGAGGGACCTGCTCAGCCCTCCTGTGCTCCTGGGAAGGAAAACTCCGCCTCCAGATCTCTCAAATCTGTCTCCAAGAATTGTCTGCTCAGTGGGGAAGAAAGAAAAGTGAGGATGGAAAAAATGAAAACAAAACACTAGTTGGTTATAGGATCAAAGGAAAATTGAAAATAAAGAAAGGATTCAAAATTGGGAGAGTGTTTGGTGAACATTGCTTCTGCGCAATACCCCTTAGCTAAGAAAGAATTATAAAGATTTCACTGAATTTCAGGACAGAACGAGACCATTACGATCAGTTACTCAGACTTTCATGCTGCTGTTAAGGATGCTGATGCAGTCACCTTTGCTGCAAGGCATCCCTGGAGACATGGCAGATTGAATGCTGAAGCCCACGGCCTCTCGCCCAGTGCCACACTTTGAAAGCTGGGGAATGAAGCAGGCAAGGGCTCCCCCCCATCACATGTGCAGACCCCACTTGTATGCTTGTCTCTGTGCGAGTATTTACCCTTCACCCATGGGTCTTCCCTGGGCTACCATGACCTTCCCACCTCTGCCCTAAGCTGCCACCTGCCCCCCTTGCCCACCTAGCCAAAAAATCAGGAGGAAAACATTGCCTCACACAGCAGTTGGATATGGTTTTCTTCCAAAAAACATACCTTTTGGCTGCTGCTTGCTCTTTTGAAAAGCAAGGGCAACCTGTGCACTGTCAGGGGTGGGAGGCAGGTGAGGTGAGGCTGCTCCATGGCAGCACAGATGGAAAACACACCTTTTTACTTGCTTTGCTTTACTTTGATTTGTCTCATCTTCTGAACATGCACAAATCAGGAAAGGACTTGCAGGTGCTATACTCTGTTCATGCAGTCTATCAAGACCACATTAGAGCTGTGGTTTGGTCTGCAGGAATCCCTGGTGGGATCTCAGGGGTTTCCCCTGCACCTTACCAGCCAGGTGTTTCTGCTGCCTGCACTCCTGGAGCAGCACCTGCCCTCACCTGAAGCTGCCGCAGAAAAGACCGAGCATTTCAGTGCTTTTTCAGCTCATCTTAATGTTTTGCACATTCCTCTTAACAACTGCTGTGAAGATTTTAACGTAGCAACCACGTTTTTATATGTAGCAATAACAGATTTTGTCTTATATTTTACAACACATGCTAACAGCTGTTTACAAAGTAGTGATGGTGGAATGCAGTCCAGTGGGTATACTGACTATTCATTTATCCAGAGGGATTACACCACGGTGAACAGCATTTGGACTTCAATTTAGTATGCATCCAGCCGAATTATGCGATTAGCTGATATGCAATAAACCAGAACAGAAACACATGCAGTCAAATGGTGCCAGATAAAACCCATGTGATTCTTATACAGGTTCTTATAATATTGTACAGTTAAATTATAAATACATAGTTATATGGAATTTTGCTATGTTACTGTATATCTATACTTCTCATGCGCCGTCTGTGTACATATACCTGTAGCTATATGTATAGAGTCTTTATATTAGCCATTAAATAATCTTTTTTTCTTTTTACTTTAGCTATACCAGACTTCAAATGCTGTCAGAGAGCACTGTTTTTCTGTCATTTATAAGAGTTAAAAGTCAGTCTTTTATTAAAAAAAGTTTCAGAGAAAAAGCCTCTCCCAGCAGAAACAGCTCAATGATTTTTAAGAACAAAGAAAAAGATTTTTTGTTTGCGCTAGGACTTTTTACAATTATGGGGCCACCCCTGCCTGCATCTTGGCCCCTCTGTCAGTGCTGCCTCTCCCAGGATGGAGGGGATGGGAAGGGAGGACAGCTTCCCTCCTTCTCCCACCCTGCCGTAAGGGAGTGGGGTGGAAAGAGACCTGAGCAGCATTTTTGTCCATGAGCACCCCTAGCAGGCTGCTGGGCCCAGGGAAGACAGCAAATAAGTCAAGAAACAAAGCTGAGAGGTTTGTCATCCCGCTGGAGGCTCCTGACTGTAATTTTCATCCTTTATACTATCATAGGACTGACCACAGTCCCCACCACCAGCCTGCTCCTCATGAGAAACCAAGGAGTTGGCAGTACTGTCTTGTGGACCAGCTGTGGACAAGAGCTGGGTTTTGATATATAATGCATATGAACTTGGATAAAATGAGGTCTTGAGTGGAACAAACAGGGCATCCCAAGTTAATCCACCTGTACCTCACCCTCCTGCCTGCACACAGGAGTAAGAGCCTCTCCATCCCCCCCATCCAAGAGGGATTGTGTTGTTACCTTTCTAGCTTTATCATTTTGCTTGATATTAACGTGATCAGTGTCCTGGCAAAGCTCAGAAGGAAACAAGCCTTTCCCTGTTTTCTTGTTTCACAGGACACAAAGCATTGGCCACATTAAGTAAGAGACTGGAAATAAATAGTGAACAACTGCTAACATGGTGAGCGCTATTCATCCTCTGTGCTGCGTGAAACTGGAGCCTTACGGGAAATAGCACGTACAGAGGTAATTAAAACTATATTTCTGTATATATCTAAGTAGGCCAAAATATGGCTGTAGGCAATTCTTCCAAAACAGTGCAGTAGGAGAGTCCTTGGCCTCATCATGAGGCTCAGACTATGCAGGGACAATCCCATGTGATCCCAAGTATGCAGACAAATAGACTTTGGTAACAAAATACAATTTGATTAAGCGTGCAACCAAAAATATGTAAAAATAATAATTAAAAATGTAGTGCAACTAATGTATTTGCAGGTATTGTAATGTTAAAAGATTGTTGAGTATCTTTCATCTTTTAAAGTACTCTCCTTTTTTCCATATGAAAATAAGTAAGCAGAGCTCCCTCTATGCCTTTCAACAGCTTAAAAAAAATGTAGGGTTCATATGAAAAAAAATTCTTACAAATATTTAGCCAGCTTGGCTTTTAATTTGGAATGTGAATTTGCATCAACCTCTCAGAACAGCAGGAGGTCTGTAGTCCGTTCTGTACATAACTGCATGTATTTACTTTTTCCATATTTTTCTGGAAAATTTGCAGTAGATTTAAAAAATATTTTCATGTATTTTTGATACGTAAACATGCAGACAAAGAAAGAGAGAATGAATGTCTGTGAATTACTTGATATTCTAAAACCATGTTTCCAAATGCATTTATCTGAATTCAAGCTGTGACTTAATAGCTGTAGCTGTATCAACACTGTATCAGTTTACCATAGGAGGAAAATATATGAAATGAGACATAACCTACTAAGGTCACTTCAGGGGCTATCACCGAGCGGAAAATGAATGCTAATATTTTCAGATTTAACATGGGTAAGCCAGTCAGAACCAATAGTTTGGGGCTGAATTCTGAAATGCCCTTGGTGAAAGTAATGCAAGGGGGATGGTCAGTGAGATGGAATTATTAAAAGATAGGGTGGAGCCAAGCCCAGCCATATGGTGAATGCCATAACCGGGGCAGACCTGTCATGGCCAAGCAAGCTGGGAAAGCAGGCGAAAAGAAATTGTCCTGAAAGAACAACATGCATCCCGCCATGAAGAAATGAGGGCAGAGGGCTGTGGGCAACGTGTCGGCCAGTGACTGACACTTGCACTGATGAAAGACAACACTGGAAGTTGAGCCCCGGCTATGCAAAGTTGATTAGGGTAGATGGGACTCTTCATCATGCCTTGAAAAATCATCACAGCTCAAAACACTCACTTTCAATATGCCTAATAAAATCCTCGGTCATTCATGCAAGTTGGATGAGTAACATATCTATCAGCAAAATAGCTGCATAACTGGGTACATCAGACATAGCTGCTCATAACATACAAAACCCAAAGTCCTTTGTACCAACAAAAGATATGAGGGTCTCTGTCTCACTGCAACTATGACAGAAGTCTGGGATTTACTGTGGATGTTCTTCATTTTTCTTCAGTTGTACTTTTGGTGAAGGAATTTATACATTGAAATGCATAAACATGTGTGCATTTTGATAAGTATTATAGTCAACAGAATCATTAACTAGATATTAATTAGCTATCAAAATTAGAGCTCAGCCCTCGAATACGTTATTCGTTGAGTGACTCTGATGGGATAACTAACCTGAGTAACATTTACTTCAGGTGCTTTCAGGACCGAGCTCTCATACACCAAAAATTGCTGTCCAAGCAGCCTGCCCCAGTGCTCCCCAGTTTGCACTGGAGTACTCTCTAGATCACTGTCTGATCACAAAGGGGGACCTACATTGCTGGGAACACCTGAGCTGGTGCTGACTCCAGCTTCTGGTGTCCACGTCGTCAGTATTGCATCAATATGGTGTAGTTCAAAGCTGTCTTGTCTACTGCTAGTCCTGTGATTTTTGCAGCAGTCTATGGTATGATACAGCTGACATATCTTTATTATCTTCTTCTTTTTGCCAATACAAACAATTGCATGAGGTTTTAAAAATTCAAAAGTAATTCATGGCAAATTAATGTGGCACTTCCACGTGCATCTGCAAAGACAAACCCTCTCTGTGTCAGGAAGCCTTTGAGGAAAATGCTGGTTTTGGTACTGAACAGGTGAGTGTATCTCTGAACTTTTGAGTATAGGAATGAGAACAAAAATGAGTCAATTAAGTCCAGGGAGACAGGTTCCTTGTTGTTAAGTAACAGTCGTAGTCCTTGTGCTCTTGGGTTCAGTCTTCTGTCTAACTCACACTACAGCTACTGACCATATGCATGAGCATGTACGTGTTCTTATATGTATACTAGAAATCTATTACACATTCTTGCACCTATAGTCACTGAGGTTTTTTGTCTGGTTTTTCTTTTGGCACGATACAGATCAAGTTGTCATGTTTGTACAAGCAAATTATACGTAACTAGGACTGTTCTTCGGTGTTAGAGCAAACCAGCACAGGGTAGGCTGCACTTGTATTAGTAAATCCTTATCCTCTGCGCAGGGTGATCATATCCAAACGGTGCAGCAGAAATGGTCCCTGGCCCACGGTAGCTCCTAAACCATGCCCAGGACCTGTTTGAAAGAATACTTACTGGCCTGGGCCAAAGCTCTGCCAGGGACAGTTTAACTGTACAGATGATGGAACACCATGGCTGGAAACACTTCTTGGCGTTATTTAATTTCCTAGTATGGATGTGATTAGTCTGACCTGACATTGAACTGTAAATAAAATCTAGTTTTTAAAATAAAACATTAGAAGAAAGCATTCTGTTTAATTCTAAATTTTTTTTGTAGCCTTATCTCTCTGTGCATTGTTTGTCATTTTGTCAACATTCACTTACGTTTGCAAATGCTAAAACTTTGAAATGCTCTTTTGCTCAAATAGGAATATTATTTACCCATTCTTTTTTGTCAGACTTCTTATAAACTGGAAGACTTTACAAAGTTTTGCTTTAAAAATTAATTTCTCTATTAGCTTTTTCTAGAGGAAATATACTGCCTCTCAGGTGGAAAGAAAAAGATTACATCTCTGTTAGGTTTTAATTTTTCTAGGAATAATCCATCCACTACAGCTCAACATCTGCAAGCCTCAAGAGCAAGTTGTCATACCTCAGCACAGAGAAGTGAAAGAATTTTCTAAGAAGCCAGATATAATTTCATGGCAGTGAATTGCTACCCTATGAACACTGAGGAATTGTGGCGTTCCACTTCTCATTATGTATGCCCACAAGAGAAATATTAAACTAGACTTTTCTTTGACTGTTGCCTTCGTTCTCTCTTCTCTTGTACGTACTTATAAAATAAAGATCAAACTTCCTTGAATCCTTTTTATCTGCTTTGAAGTCTAAGGAAAACTTTTTTGGAAATTCTATTTTCATCTCTGCGAATTTATTCTCTAATGCTTCTAACTTGTCAAATATGGACTTGCTGTTCAAGGAGCAGTTAGGAAAAAAAAGCCCATCTTTGAATCTACATGAACAGACAATCATTCTCACCATTCATGAAAGCCCTCAAAAATGTGAAGCCACAAAATACTCCTCTTTTATTACAATTTCTTTTGGACCAGTTCTAAGGCATGTCCTCTAGATTCTGTGGAGGGGGAGTCTTTTTTTTTCCTCTTTTTGCCCAGCAAATTACTTTTTGAGTATGTAAAAGAAGCAAATCCTACAACTTTGGACATCTCTTTTAGTATTCTTTTCTTGTTCCTTCCCCAGAACTCAATTTTTGCCTAAAGAATTGTAAAGGGAGGAGATATTGTAATTTTAGAAGGATAAATAAAAATTATCCAACTCAGAGCCCAAATATGGGAAGATAGAGAAACTCCCTTTCCCTGCGGAGGTGCAGGGGGTGTCGAGCTGGAGTCCCTTGGGTAGAAAACCGAATCTCTGACTCTGCTTGGAGAAGCACAGAAGAAATACCATCTCCTGTAGCAGATATGACTGACCTTTTTCTAGTAAAGCAGGCCATGTGAGGGCAGTCCTCAGGCAATGCCTTAGTGAATCTGGGAAGAAACCTCTAATTAGAAGCTACACATGCACCTCCTGCCCTGGAGGGCTTGGTCCCGCTGCCCCACCTGTAACTGAGCCCCCCTGCCCCAGGCAGGGTGCTGCAGCCCAACCCCCAGTACCAACCTCCAGCATCTCGAAATTGCCCTGTGAGATGGGTCTGTGTCCCGCTGCTGAGATTCAGTCCCATCCCTGTGGCTGCTGCAGTAAATCCTCCTTCTTTCTTTTGCCTACAAAACTAGCTTTACTTTCCTACTTTTCCAAGCACCTGAAGCCAGCCTGTCCTGTACAACACAATGCTTTCTCAGCACATCTCCTGAGACCTACTGGTGGCCTGAAATAAAACATCAAGCCAACTTCTCAGCTGTTTGTTGCTGTAGGACAGTTGGACCCTTTGAAGGAAACTCAAGATATGGGCAACCAAAACCTTGTTTCACTTGGAGAGTGAGAAAAGAGTCTGATGGTCCTGGCGGAAACATGGGAGACGTGCTGGTTTTGCAGTGAAATAGTACTGGGGGAAGCTTGTGTGGCTTCAAAAGCAACCAAAGCAGCAGTGCTTCTCTCTGAGGATGGCCTTCACCCAGCTTCCATCTCATGCATCTGCAAAGTCACTTTTTTCCTTTTGTAAATGATGGTCAGAAAAGGCTATTCATTTTTTCAGAGATGGATGACACGCTGTTTAAAATCTGCTTGGGTCTGAAATGGGTGCACATTGATCTGGGATGGTCTTCAGTCTAAAATACTGTTGTAGAAGTTGCATTAATATTATAGATGACATATAGATATTTCTACTTTGCAAATGTACATATCTAATGTCGGATGTGTATAAACACACACATTCTGTTTAGACCTCATCAAAGGGCTGATAATGGTAAGTGACAGGTCTTATGACTCAAAGTACCTAATCCAGAGATGTGAAAAGGCATTGTATGGCTATGTTTTTAGGAGAAAAAAAAAAATTAAAAACCTGCAGCAATGAAGAGCTTAGTGCAACATTTCAATTTTCAGCCTTACAGCTATTACATTTCAATCTGATGCACTAAAAGATTTTGTTGATCCTAAACTAGCGAACAGCAAGAAGGAAATGTCTTTTTTTCCCCCTTTGAAGCAGGTGGTTATTGTTTTAAATTATTAGGGATCTAAACTTGGCTACTATCCAAGATATGTCATGGAGCTTAGGTCCTCAGCTCCAGCGTGAAAAGCACACACCCAAATATTTGATCAGAGCATATTCTTCCAGCCTCTCTGACAAAGACAGACTCAGAGATGACAATACAGATTACAATTTTTTTTCAAAATCAAAGAGTTGGGGTTTTTTGTTGTTGTGTTTTTTTGTTTTGTTTTTTTTTTTTTTTTCCCCCTGGAAGAATTAAACATGTTCAGTCAGAAAGGTCCAATGTGTCTCTGGCAAACAGAAAAATTCCTCAGAGATCCAAATTAAGAATAAAACAAGGGAAGAAGAGGGCGACTCACAGCAGTGCATAGACACTGCCTATTGTATGGTTTTACACTTGTGTGTTTGATTGCCTGTGTGAGTTTTGCATCTTGTATATTATTGTTTATCAAAGATAAATCAATGAGGAGGGAGATTAGAGGGGATGAAGAAAGGAAAAGAAAAAAAGAGAGGAGGAGAAATCTTATGCATATGTGAGGCCAAGGGATATTGCCTTTCAGGGTTCATGCACTGTTATCTTTAATTTTTATGGTATTTAAAAAGAATGGTAATGAGTATCAGAGTTAAAATGCAAGGGTTGATGATTTCAAAGAAAATACATTGCCCAGAATTAGCTGAGGCAATGGACCCCAAGGCTTTTCTAGACCAGTGAACCACCTTTAACCCTCAGCTGCCATGTGCCCTTTGAGGAACCTACTAGGGCATTTTTCAAAGAGTCCAGAGCAACTGTGCAAATTGCACTTTGCTGAAAACTTCCTCCTGGCAAATCAGAAAAACTACATGGAAAATAGCAGCATGGAATGCTTGGCCACAATGTAAATTTGCATATTTTTCTGTTTATTATGGTCTATAGACCATTTGTGACTACTTACCGAGGCTTCTGGGCCACTACAGAGCCATGGGCTACAGTCTGTGGACCACAGAGCTATGGAACCAGTCCTCATTAAAGAACACCTGCCAGGGATTATTCATCCTTCAGGGTAACTTCCATACATTAAGAGTCCTGTTGGTAGGAAAATATTAAATAAGAAATTTTAAAAGGACTGGATTGCTGGGAGGTGATTTGCATTTGTGCATTGGGCTAGTTCAACTGATGATGTCAAGAAAGGTTGTTCTGCTTTACTATTGCTTAAGTCAGAATCTGGAAGGCCTGTTCTTTCCTGAATCTGTTTTTAAAACTAATGCTCCCAAGACTTACTCTACCTTGTATTAGTGGCAAAGATGGTTTCAGTGATTTTTTAAGCTTGACAGAAGAAATGAACACAATTGCAAATCTGGGTTGCATTTTCTTATACTTACTGATTTTATGGGCAAGTATTTCAGGTGTATTTGTTTGCTTACACAAAATCAGATTTGTTTACGTGTGTTCCATAACCACCTATTGAAGACCTAACATGACAAATGAGGACATGCTAAAATGCCTGCCTACCCTGGTAGCTATACGAGACTAGAGCATTCTTTCTATCTGGTGGTTATCAGCTGTAACATTACCCAATTCTAACGAGTGTGGGTGAAAGAGTATGCGGGAACAGATTTAGAGTTTTGAGAATGCAGATAAATATACCTGCAAATTTGATGGGCATGGTAATGCAAAGCATTAAGAAATTGGCTTACAGTCTGAAGCACTGGTTTGCTACTGCTGACCTGACACACTGGCTGTTCATGGGCCACTTAATATAATGACAACGTTGACCTGAGATCCTTCCTGTGAGGCATGAGAATGAAAGAGAAACAGCCTTCCCATTGACTTTCCTTAATTTTGTGCATTCGTCAGAAACCCAACATTTTGTGAGGTATTGATTTGTGTTGCTGATTTTCTTGATCCTTAATGATATAATACTATGTAAAACATTTTAAAGAAAAATGTAGTAATCTCATATTGGAACAAACTGTTCTGTCGATAAGTAGTGTAAGTGTACCACAAAACCAACTCACCCTTAACATGACAGCATTTACAAGCTCATTGGAAGAACAGTAGCAATTTTGTTCATTGTTTGGGGCTTACTACCCAATGTATAATGAAAGTGTTATGAAAATTAGAAAGTACATATAAGACAGCTCTTTTGTAGTGTAAATAACACAACCATTTAAATTATACACATACTAGAATTATATTATACACATATACACTAGACACAAAGTAGAATAGACCTTTTACCAAACTAAGCTGTATTTTAATTAGGAGAGTGGTAACAAGCCTTTAAAATCAGCCAACACTGTATTTTGGTTTCAACTCAGAATTTCTTGGGCTTTTTGAATTCATGACAGACCCTTAGGGATACATTTTCAAAGCACTGCACAGGATTTTAGCCATGCAAATCCCATTAAAATCAGTGGGAGACATGTGGCTAAAACCCACGCAAGGCTTTGGAAGCAACATGCCCCTTAATGTTATCTAGACAGTGTTTCGGCCTGCGAATTTCTTTGCTTCCAATTTTTACAACTGAATTCAAAAGGAAATAAAATTTGCCATGGAGATGTGGGAATTTTAACAGGATGCAGCCTCTTGTAGTTCCAGAGAAGTAGTTCTCATCTATCAACTACATTAACACATGGTAAAGGTATTTTTGGTCTCTGCTTTAGAGGCTTAATGTGTACCCAGCTATTCTGACCTGTGATTAAATGATCTTACTGTGCAACTACGTAGCTAACTGACTTTGCAAATGTATATATATTGTAGTTCTCAGGAGATTATAATTTCTCGTAATAAAGTCTTTGAATTGTGTAAACCATAGTTCCTTTTCGAGTGACGATTGTATTTGACTTCAGTGCTGTGATACCCTGAGTGATGCGCTATCTGCTGCCAGGCATTTCAGAAAGACCCAAATGCACTGTAAAAGTCACAGATCAGGTACTCTCAGGTAAGAGCAGTAGCTGATCAGCATGAGCTTTAGACGGGAAGATCTTCCCTGGTGGGGATCTGCAGCAGTGCAGAGATGGGCGGAGATGAGCTTGGGAGCACATTTTGCTGTTAGGTGAGAGGGGAGAACTTTCTGTCTGAAGCAGATAGAGGAATTAAGCTTTCTTTAGACTGTGTCTATCACCAGACATTAAATACAGAAGTAAAAAATAATATGTCTGAAGAGGTTGCTCAAACAAGCACCAGGTCCTTTATTCAAATTCAAGCTGCAGTCAGAAACTCCTGTTTGGAAGGTTGTTTGGTACTGAAACTAATGGGGAAAACCTGGACCTGCAAGAAGTGTGTGTAGGCATATGTAACAAAACCAGAGCAATCTGAAATGAGAAACCTGCTTATCTATACGACAGGTAAAAACAGACACCAAAATTTGAGCCCCAAGCTGAAACACTCTCAAATTACACAATTTTTAAGACCTGTAAATCCAAGTGTCGTGGAGAGGGTTAATTCCAAAGAAGTTCCCCCCTTCTTTCCATGCCAGGATTGCAATTAAAACATGGCAATTTTACAGTATTTCTGTAAGGGGCTGAACGAGAAGATTTTTGGTGCTGCAGCTCCTCAGGGAGTACACTGCAGAGGCACCCTGGCACTGGGAGCAGACGTTTTGGGGCCTTCTGGATTTAACGCGCGTTCAGCTTGGTAGATCTGTGAGGTCCGTGTACCTTAACTACACGGGGCATATTTAGGCTTTTTTTGGAAATCCCGCGAAGGGCTCTGCGGGGCGGGGGGAGGGGGGGAGAGCGGCTGCCAGGCGGGACCCAGGCCGGGCAGCCGGTGTGTGTGGGAGCGCTGCAGGCCGCGGCCGCCCCAACCCCTCCCGGGCCCTGCACTAGGTGGAGCTGCAGCCCGCGGCGGGCAGGCCCTAACGCCGCCGCCGCCGCCCTTTGTCCGCCCGCGGCGGGGCGGGGGCGGGGGCCGGGGCCGGGGCCGCCGAGCCCTGGGAGCGCAGCATCGTTCCTGACGCAGTGCTCTTAACCAGGGGTCGGTCGCTTCAAATATTGAATCTTCCCCTTAACGACGATGCATAAAAAAATCTTTTCCTCGTGGGTTTGGGTTTTTTGGTGTGGGTTTGTTTTGTTTTGTTTTGTTTTTAAATTGTTGTCTCAGCAGAGCTTAAAATAAATTTTCCTAATTATTCCACCTAATACCATAATCTCGGTATTAAGACTTAGGAAAAAAAAAAGATATTTAAAATTGAACTCCAATGTAATTTGCTGTGCAATTGTTGGGAGATGTCTTTGCAATTGAGAGACATTCAATTGCGTTGCTTTATCTTTCTGGTTTTCTTAATTCCAAATAGGATGATATGTTTCCCCAAATTATCTGACAATACTATTATAATGAATTTAAACTTTGGGGTTTTCCCCCTGCCTAGTTTTATCTTACTAAATTGTCCAGTGGAAAAATATAAATAAGGCGAGTGCCTTTCCTCCCCCCCCCTTCGTATGTGCCTTTACTTTTTTCTACACTCTAATGACATTTGGCAGGCTCAACTGTGTAATGCTTGACTGGTTTTATTGTTGTCTGCTCCCAGTGGGGAATAGTTGACACTGCTCTCTGTTTTCAATTGATATCCATTTTCAACAATATTGCTTTCTATTAGATTCCTGCACAGTTTGTGCCAGCCAAACCGAATATTTACCACGTTGCCCTCAAAGCCTCAAATCAACAAACACTAAGTAAAATATGCACTTACTATCTGACATTTTCAAATTTCCCTTTCAAATTATTATTTTGACTATATTTCACAACAAATGAATCAAACGTTAAAGATACAGTATTGCCACTTCAGGTAACTCAGATTGATTCTGAGTTTTAAATGACAGGATAAGAGGGTGCATGAAAAGAGGAAAACCTAATGCACTTATCTGCATTTCATTAGTTTCTGTGATCACTTCTTTGAAAGAGGATGCACAGATTTATACTGATTGTCATTTCCAATCTCTATGTTGAATGAAATTGTTCCTTGTATAATCTTACTAATTCCAAGGAGTTTGCTCGTGTAGTAAAATAATAAAATCAACCCCTGGAATCCTTAAATTTTGAGTTACCCCCTGAGCTTCTCAGCTCTTCTGGGGCAGGCTTCTGTTTCTTGTCATTGCTTTCATGACTTTGTGTTTGCCTGCCTTTCCCAGCTCTCAGCCCTGCACTGCCTCAGTTCCTTTCACCAACTCTTTTCACCTTTGACACCTGTTTATCAGCTTCCCACACTCAGCTCAGAGGCTTCTCCGTTAATGGTATGTCTTTCTAATTTTCAGTCACAAGTCATTTATTATGTGCAATTTTGTCTCTGTAAAGCCCAGTTTAAGCAGTCAATCTTGTTGATTGCATGAAAATTGTGGATCAGGTAGTGAAACACTGTTTGTGTACCTTTCCGGAAGGTTTTCTGTGATAACCTCTTCTCTTCTTCCTCCTTCTCCTCCTCATGCATCTCCTTCCTCTTCTTTGTCATCTTTGTTTTCATCGTCATCTTTAGAAGCTCTAAGCTGTCTATTTTGTGCAGAAGACCTTTGAAATTTGGCAAGAAAAAGGCTCAAAACAGAGGGAATGCTGCTTCTTCTTATCCTTGTGCTCCCTTCTACCCCTTCCAAAATTCCAGCTAGAGCTTTTGGTGAGATATAAATTTTTAAAATTTTATGTTCCTGACTTGAGTCACGGTTCATGGTGTTGGAAAGAATGAACATGAACACTGAGAAGGGCCATGCTCTTGCCATCACCCTGGGAGCAGCAGCAGCAGAAGCTGAGGCTGTAGCAGGAGCACCAGGACACAATCTCTGTGGGAGGAAAGGAGAGGGTCCCTGTCTGCACTCCTCAGTAAGCAGTGCTGGGCCAGCTCTCCTTCCTCCAGCATGAGGGTGGAGAAAGGTGATGCTTGACCCAGACACCTCTAAGTCATTAGAGGCCTAGAGACAGCCTTTCTCCATCCTTCAGCACAAAGATCCAAGTGTTTTCCTCCTCCAATATACTATAATTAGCCCACAAGCCTTGCTGTAACCAGATTTAAAAATGTAAGTAAACTTGCATAACGTTGAAGCTGACATAAGTTCATGTAAGCTGCTTGTTTTTAAACTTTCTTAGTACAACAACAACAAAATGATACCAACTACATAAGAAAATACATAAAAGGACTACATTCAGAGAAAACCATCAAGAGCCCCAAAATTAGGGATCAGAACTGAAGCTGCTGTGGAAATTTATTTGACCCCTTTGTGTCCATAATATTCTGATATAATTTTAATCAAGTGATAATATTCTCTTTAATCCACAGGCAAAATGCTTTTTTCCCTGCACAGGATGGATGGTGTTTGCTGAACTGGTAGTTATTCAATATTTTGTTTTTCCCCATCAGTCAATGCATGACCCCAGGCTTTATTTACCAAACACCATCCAAGCCCTGCACTTAATACAGAATTATTAATTTCCTCCTGGGCTGTTCTTTTACTCTCCTCATCAACAGTGCTTCACAGTGGTTAATGGAGTTCTATATTTGGCCTGTGGCATAGGACTTTCAGTTTTTCTCAAATCGAGTGTGCGATATCCTTTCCTTCCCTGATATTTATTACCTTTCCATAATGGCACAGATGTGCAGAGGTCTGATCATAAATTGGTTTCATCTCCTGTGCGGATCCCCTAAGCCCCTGAAGTCCTGGAAGTGAAATGCTGGCTCCTCCCTGGTGCCCCAGTGCTCCAGGTTGGGCAGAGGAGGCCCTGGAGGGGAGCTCTGGCAGCCTCCCCTCGGCCACAGCCCCTTCTCCCCTGTTTTGTGGTGTAAAGAGGGTGAACTGTGCTGTTCCCTTGTAATCTGTCTGAATGATTTGTGTTGTCATAGCTCATACAGTGTGGAAAATACATTCAAATATAACACACAAGCTGTCAGAAAGAGCTACCAGTCTAAGACAAATAATGTACAAAGAAAAAGGCACACGATGGAGCAGAGATGGTAAGGCTTAAAAAAAAAGTCAAAATCTCAAAATATTTTGAGACACGGGACTCATCTTTTTTGCTGTCAGTCCTTAGGGCAAAATTCATTTGTTTATGACTGGGTTAGAGAAATCCCAAGTTTTCTCTTCTGGAAGTTAAATGGGAGCCTTTGGCTGAGCCAAAGGTGTGGACATGATTTTCACCTTAGTTTCTTTTGAAGGAAGACAGTTTATCATCACAGTCAACAAATCAGGTGAAGACACTTCTGAACACTGGCAAAGCAGAGAAGCCCTACGCTGCTGTAAATCAGTATAGCTCAAGGAGCTCTAGCCTTGGGTTTTCACCTGGCAGAAAGGAGGCTCAGTGTTTTCACTTGGCGTCACAGCACCTTCGTGTCTGCTCCAGCCCTTTATTCAAACGCTGATTAAATTTAGTTAATTACAATGGTAACCAACCATGGCATCCCAAGGTGCCCCCTACCACCTGTGAAACCCAGGATAACTTCTGAAAGAAAGACATACACACAAACATTGCAGGGATAAGCTAATGTTCCCTGAGAGCTGGTTATTTTGTGAGATAATATTATGGGATAGTGATTGCCTGGTAGATAATTGTGTGTGAAAGGGTATTTTGTCATACTTGTTTTGCTTTTTTCCTCGGGTAGGCTGAAAGCTGGAATGTATTGAGTTTCCAAAATAGAAAGAGCTGGATTCTAAAGTGACTCCACAAAAAAAATAAACACATAAATCACAGCATTCACATGAGAAAGGATGCAAAGGAACTTCTTTAATTACCAAGGTAGATTCCATTTTATTAAGTGGAGGGGAAAATAAAGCTTTGTTTTGTGGTTCCAGATTGCTTTTAACATTAACTATATACGTTCACCAATTGACAGAAAGAAGAGCATAGTAGATTATACAGCCAAGGTATGATTGAAGACATGTAGGCAGGGGGCAACTTGAGAAGCATTGATCACAATCTCATTAGGTCTGAGATTGCAGCAAAAATGAATGCTAAATGAGGAGAAGGAGAACAAAAAGATGCTGGAGTCAGACTTGCATCTCTCCAGAGGATGAGCTACATGGTCGTAAAAATCAAATGGGCTGAGGTGTGGGGCTAAGAGAACAGCAAACCCCAAGAATTAAAGACTAGAGAAAGAAAACCGTGTGGACTGCTCCTCTGCTAGCAAGGAATATACCAAGAAACGACAAAGATGTGGGTAAATAAGGAGATTCACACTGAGGTTGAAGAAAAAAAGAGGGCAATCTGATGGGCAAGTTAGATAGTTGTAAAGGAGAAAGAGTGTGGTCCAAAGAGCTTCATGCAAAGCGAAAAGAGAGACAAAACAAAGGTAGTGTGCTAAGTAGAAATAGCCAAAGAAATCAAGCTAATTAGTATGAAGCAAACAAGCTTGACAAACTGGCTAAGGCCAGGCAGAGGGTGGAGAGGGGAGGGCAGGTAAGAGGTCAAACGAGCTCTTTGCTATAGTATTCATTTAACAAGATGAAGGTCACATCTCAGAAAGTGTGATAGATTTTTCTGGATGGGAAAAGTGAAATGTCATCAAGAATTATGGTTATGTCACAGTGGTACTCTCATAATCTTGACAAGTCTCCAGTCCTTGCTTAATTAGTAGGCCTCATGTTTCTGAAGGGGCAAATATAATAGGAAAAGCTAGCTCAAGATATTTAGCAATTCTGAGGAGACGCGTGACATTTTCCTCATTGTATTTTCCCATCTCCCGTGCATCAGCCACAAAATTTTAAATTGTCTGCAAGAGAAGGAAGTTGGTGGAAGATGAGTGGCTTATATATTTAATCTACATCATCTAATGCCTCAGTGACTGCCCATTATTGTCAAAATACGACAAAACACTTATATACATACTTTCTTCTAAGCATACAAATAGCTCTGCCGAAGTCAATGGAATTATTCTAGTGCTTAAAATTGAGCATTTTCTCTGGGATTGTATTAGAGCAAAAGCTAAATGCTAGTGTAGCCAGTCACAGTAAAGCGATATATTTCCTTTTAAGTCACTAGGAAAGATGTGCCGGACCTGTAGCTGAGGGTGAGCTGGGGACACTCCGGTCACAGAAAATGCACCCAAAAAGTCTCTAATGGGCATTTGTCCTTCCTGGGTAAAGAATTATCTCATTCCTGGGGTCGTGATTTTTGCGCTTAGCACAACTGGACAAAAGCTCTCCTAATGCCTTGCCCATGCTGCGGTGATATGAGCAAGCTGATGAAGAGGAATACAGTTCTCTACAGTTACTCAGAATAACAAACTTAAATACAACAAAACTTAAATAAAACAAGGCTGATGGCTGGAAAATGCTAACAATACCCCCCCTGCACACCCTGTGAAGAAACTATTCCAAAGTATTTAACATTCACAAGTAAAATTAGATGGATTGATATATTCTTGGAGAAATATCTATGTGTACATTATATTTGGCATAATTTATTTTGGAGAAATGTAAAATAACAGTAAATCTTCCAACAAAAGAGAAAACTCTGTGAAGGATGTTACAGACTCCAAACACAAACCAGATGAATGCTTTTTGTCATTTTCTGGTGTTAGATCAGAAGTCTTGTCTATTTAGCATGGAAGGGGGAAGAAAGAAAAAGATAGGAATTGATAGAGGCTTGGAAAATCTTGAATAGCCTGTCAAGAGCTCTTACTGATGAAAGTTAAAGGCAACACTTGTAAAAATGATTTACATGCACTATTTTTTATACTGCACACAGTTTAATAGTGGACCTCAATCTATTTTATGAGACAAATACCTTAATATAGATGATTTGCAAAAAGAATGCAATATTTACCCAAATAAGAATAACATCCTCAACTACATTTAGTGCTAATTTAAAATGACAGGGGCTATCAATCCTCCGACTCCTCAGTATAACCTAATCACCAGCTGGGGTCAGGCCAACATTTGCTTTCTAGTAAAGTACTGTGGAAATAGATGAATTGCCCTGCTCTCCAGAGCATTCAATATTGGCTGCTTCTGAAATCAGAAAACCAGCCTTGAGGACGCATCACAACATCTTGTGCCTTTTTCATTATTAATTTTTATTATGTCCTTAGCTGCTAATATTTTTAAGTGTGCCGCTCTCCAAGTTCTGTTACTTTCTTATATGCGTTTTAGTTTAGAATCTGTAATTTACTGTTATAACCTCCAAAAGACCCTGGAAAACAAGATCTGCCTCTCAAAGGTCTTTTTACCTTAGGTATATAAATGTGAAGAAAAATAAATAGGCTGAAGTTAATTGCCAGAACAAATAAGAAGTTTGGAAAGATTATTGTTTTTAGGAAATTAAAAGAAAATTACCTGAGCCAAAAGGCAAATAGTGAGTATGGTAATAGATTTCCTGATGAAGAAAAATCTCCGATCATAAGTAATTATCATGATAGAGTTTAGCTTTTTTTTTTTTTTTTTTCTGAGTGGATACAAAATTTGTAGCTTTTGTAGAGTCTTCTCTCTTTTTTATGTGTTCCTCCTTAAACTTAATAATAATAATGATGTTGGTGTAGTTCAGTGTAAATTAGTTTGATTTTTCCATTTCTCTGAGAAAAATGTGATGCTGAAGAGGCAACAGAATGAAATTGTCCTCAGTTGTCTGGATTTTGGTCCTACACGTTGAAAGAGATGATTTGGATTCCCTCCAAAAAATTCAGAAAGGATCTGCTTTTGAGAAGACAGAGTAGACATGCAACTCTGAGGGAAAGATGAAGTAACTTTTATAAAAGTTTCTCACACTGAACATCTAACTTAACATTTTTAAAAATGTAGGGCTACAAATATATGTATACCATGTAGTTCCATTTTTTTGCTACTAGCTAGAAAACAGCAAAATGATTCTACCTTGTCATAAATAAATGGACTTCTGAGTAGTCCATGGGGTGGTGATGGATGAGTGTTCACCACTCCACCACATTCTCATGAGCTCTCATAACAGAATACTACAGCATGGGAATTTTTGTATAGAACACAAACATACATGCATATAATATCTGTCAACTGCTGCATAAAATCTTCCCAAAGAAATTTGCAGAACATCTTCAGCATGATATTTTCTCAGTATTATTGTATGCAGTTTAAAAAGCCTGCAATAGAGTCTTTGAAACCCAAGACTTTTTCTTCCTAAGTGCAGACACTTACCTTAAAAAATGCTGGTATTTTACTGTAATTACTACCTTTATCCTGTTCATAATTCCCTCTGTCCTGTTACTCTCTAGACAGTGGAGCAGTACAGAAAGACCTGTATGCAGCCAGAATTGGGGTGCTGTGGGCTAGGATGTTTCTACTATCCCTTCCCTCATTCAGTAGAAAAGTATGCAGCATGTCATGACTGCTGTTTTAGGTATTAGGCCAAAGCATATAGAAATTTTCAAATGGAGCAATCTTATCCCCTTCCTGCCCCAAAACAGAAGCTCATAGCTTTCTCTATTTACTTCACCAATGACTACAGGTGTGAATTGAAGAAACAACCCTGTATGTGAATTAATTCAGCTTCTATGATGTCTTAAAAGTGGGCACTCCTTAATCAATTTCTTATCACCCTGAACTGTGCCTGATGATAGAGGTTGTGATGTGAATCATAATTCACAGAGTTCTGGAATCCCTTCATTTAGGACTTTAAATTATTCTCAGGCAATGTCTCTGAAATAAAATTCTTTATCTGCCTTGCTGGTGCTCTTCCTTTTGCAGATCTTTATTACAGCACGTCAGAAAAGTTAGTTGTTTAAAAACTTACCTGGGTAGATGATGAAGACATCCTGAGTCATATTCTTCTGGTGCGGCTGGGTCTGTCTGCACAGCACTTAGATTCACCACACTGCAGATCCATGTTTGGATCTTTGCAAGAAATAATTTAGGTCCAGATTGGACAGTGCAGTCTGAGAAGTTCTTGAACAGATGGTGGAATTATTTTTCTGCAATGTGGCTTAGAAATTTCTAACAGATCTCTTTTTTTTTTTTTTTTTTTTTTCCGTTAGCGTTTGCCTCATTCATGTCACCTCTCTGCAGGACTCTCTCCTCTACCAAGGGAAATGAAAATACAGTCCATTTCTCCTTTAGGTGGCAGCTGAAAGCTGTGAGCCATTCAGAGAAACAACCCAGGATGTCATCAAGGTTATGTACCTTCAGAGTTATTGTCAACACCTCATGAGCTATAGAGTGCTTTTCACTCTGATGTCAGTCATGGGGCTCATTCTATGGTTGTCATTTGAAATCTCCCCAGGTCAGGCTGAGTTTCTGAGTAAAGCTGGGCTCATGTTTTGAAGATGGCCTGCACTGGTCAACAATAAAAAGAATTGGTCCTCATGCTATTTTCATTAGGAAGTAGCAATTTGTGAATGCAAAACTAAAGCAGTACGAAACTGGTAAAAAGATTTATACAAACCATAGTGACCTGATCCTGCAGACACCTTCCACATCTGTAAACACAGATATCTCAACTTTATGAAAGTTAAAGTCTAAAAGAAAAATCTAAGCTCTTTGTCAAGACTTGTCCACATTCTCATTTACATTGCAGATATATATTCTCTGAAAACATTGAAAAATGGAGACTTGTAGCTCTTGCAGTACCCATACAGTATACCTATGTCATGTCTATCACATGCAATTCTTTTTTGAAACCCTGCTTTGAGAAGCAAAGTGCTTCTGATGGCCTCTTCATTGATTCCAAAATGCCTTTTCTTGAGTGAATCCTCATGTGGTGGATGCTTTACTTTGACCATTTGACCTGAAGCTCAAGGGCAGCCTTGGCTGTACTAACGATGAAATGGTGCGAGTTTGAGATCCTTAAGGCAGCGAGGAGGGTGCACAGCAAGCTCGCTACCCTGGTCTTCAGGACAGCAGACTTCAGCTTCTTCAGGGACCCGCTTGTCAGAGTAGCATGGGATAAAGCCCTGGAGGGAAGAAGGGCCCAAGAAAGCTGGTTAATATTCGAGGATCACCTCCTCCAAGCGATGCATCTGACAAAGAGGAAGTCAGGTAAGAACGCCAGGAGGCCTGCATTGATGAACAAGGAGCTCCTGGACAAGCTCAAACACAAAAAGGAAGCCTACAGAGGGTGGAAGCAAGGACAGATAGGCTGGGAGGAATTCAGAGAAATTGTCTGAGCAGCCAGGGTTAGGAAAACCAAAGCCCTCATAGAATTAAATCTGGCTTGGGACGTCAAGAGCAACAAGAAAAGCTTCTATAGGTATGTTGGTGATAAAAGGAAGATTAGGGAAAATGTGAGCCCTCTCTGAAAGGAAATGGGAGACCTGGTTACCCAGGATATGGAGAAGGCTGAGGTATTCAATTTTTTGCCTCAGTCTTCACTGACAAGTGCTCCAGACACACTGCCCAAGATGCAGAAGGCGAAGCTGGGGACTGGGAGAAGAAAGAACTGCCCACTGTAGGAGAAGATCAGGTTTGAGACCATCTTAAGGAACCTGAAGGTGCACAAGTCCATGGGACCTGATGACATGCATCTGTGGGTCCTGAGGAAACTGGTGAGTGATGTGTCTAAGCCACTATCCATAGTATTTGAGAAGTCCTGGCAGTCTGGTGAAGTTCCCACTGACTGGAAAAGGGGAAACATAACTCCCATTTTTAAAAAGAGAAAAAAAGAAGACCTGGAGAGCCAGTCAGTCTCACCTCTGTGCCCAGAAAGAACATGGAGCAGATCCTTCTGGAAACTGCTAGGTCACATGGAAAAAGACGTGATTGGTGACAGCCAACATAGTTTCACTAAGGGCAAATCGCACCTGACAAGTTTGGTGACCTTCTACAATGGGGTTACAGCTTTGGTGGATAAGGGAAAAGCAACTGACGTCATCTACCTGGACTTGTGCAAAGCATTTGACACTGTCCCACATGACATCCTTGTCTCTAAATTGGAGAGATATGGATTTGATGGATGGACCATTTGGTGGATAAGGAAATGACTGGATGGTCGCACTCAGAACTGGAGTCAATGGATCAATGTCCAAGTGGGGAGCAGTGACACGTGGTGTTCCTCAGGGGTCGGTGTTGGGACCGGCGCTGTTTAACATCTTTGTTGGTGACATGGACAGTGGGATTGAGTGCACCCTCAGCAAGTTTTCCAACAATACCAAGCTCTGTGGTGCGGTCGACATGCTGGAGGGAAGGGATGTGCCATCCAGAGGGACCTTGACAGGCTGGAGAGGTGGGCCCGTGCAAACCTCATGGAATTCAACAAGGCCAAGTGCAAGGTCCTGCACGTGGGCCAAGGCAATCCCATGCACAAATACAGGCTGGGTGATGAGTGGACAGAGAGCAGCCCTGTGGAGAAGGAGTTGGGGGTATTAGTGGATGGAAAACTGACTATGAGCCAGCAATTTGAGCTCGCAGCCCAGAAAGCCAACCATATCCTGGGCTGCATCAAGAGAAGTGTGGCCAGCAGGTTGAGGGAGGGGATTCTCCCCCTCTACTCTGCTCTTGTGAGACCCCACCTGGAGTACTGCATTCAGCTCTGGGGCCCCCAAGATAAGAAGGACATGGACCTGTTGGAGTGAGTCCAGAGTAGGGCCATGAAGATGATCAGGGGGCTGGAGCAGCTTCTTTATGAGGACAGGCTGAGAGAGTTGGAGTTGTTCAGCCTGGAGAAGAGAAGGCTCTGCGGAGACCTTAGAGCGGCCTTCTAGTACTTAAAGGAGGCTACAGGAAACATGGGGAGGGACTTTATCAGGGAGTGTAGTGACAGGACAAGAGGTAATGGTTTCAAACTGAAAGAAGGTAGATTCAGTTTAGATATAAGGAAGAAATTCTTTACTGTGAGGGTGGTGAGGCACTGGAACAGGTTTCCCAGAGAAGTTGTGGCTGCCCCCTCCCTAAAAGTGTTCAAGGCCAGGTTGGATGGGCAACCTGATCTGGTGGAAGGTGTCCCTGCCCATGGCAGGGGGGTTGGAACTAAGAGATCTCTAAGTTCCCTTCCAACTGAAACCACTCTATGATTCTATGATTTTTTCCAAGTCTGCTTTTTTTCCTGTGGTTTTATTTTCCTTCAAAGGTGTTGAAGGTGAAGTTCTCCTCTTGCTGTATCTAATGTCCCCTGTTGTAGCTAAATGTCCAGATCTTGGTGGTACAGCAGGAAATGTCATACACTGATTCTGTTTCAGGTCACAAAACTAAAGCCCATGGGACATTTAGGGTTAACAATCCAGCCTGTGACTTTTCCCCAGGATTGTCTCCCTGGAATTGACAGCCACTGTGGGCCACTCCTCTTCCAGTGGCCCCTGGGATACAAGTTAGCTTTTGGAAGAGGTCGTTCTGGCATTTTGTCTCCAGCAATGGGAAGTATTTGCGATGAAAGATCCAAGAGTGTATCAACTGTCTTTTCTAGCTCATGAGGCTGAACATTTGCTTGGATCATTATCTTTACCAGACTGAGAATTTTCTTGTCGCTTCCCTCTGCTCCCAGGTAAACTGAGGCAGACCAGCCACCATCCCTGCCGACTTCTAAGGACAAGGCCATTTTCCCTAAGTATGAAATGCAAAAGACAATTGAGAAGGCGTCTGTATTTACAAGACTTGATGAAAGAGGCACCCAATCCCTCCACATCGCCTTAGGAAAAATTAGACCAGGACTGTTCCACTGCATCAGGAACTCTCTTCACCATCACCTGGCTAGGATGTTAAGACAGCCCTGAACAGTTAATGAGGTCATAACAAATTCAACTCACAGTCTAGGCAGTATTTAGAGTTAAGCAGCTCCATGATTATCACATGAGATTAAAAGTATGAAGTTCTTGATCTCTTAGAAAAGCAGAACTGGACTGTGGTAAAGGCTTTTGTTTAAAAGGAGAGGTTTTGCCGTCTTTTCACCCTAGAAGCTAAAATGACAGGGAACCCCTTACAGCCTGTCTGTTTGACAAATAAATATTTTTCCAGATGTGAAAAGTTGAAGTATATCTGTTTTACAGAGAGTATAACATGTGTTTTGTTTTTTTCCCTTTGATATCTCTTTTTTCCACTCCCTTATAAATGGATGGGGTTTGGGGTTTTTTTTTTGAGTCTCATTTTGTGTGTCTCATTTTTACATCTGGCAAAAGAGTGAGGAAGGGTGCAATTACTAAAATCAGTGATGGAAAGTGATGTATGTCTCTGTGGTTCTCCACTGCTGTGTAGAAGATAGACACTTGTCAGTGCCAGTAGTTTTCCTCCACATCCTGCTATATCCAGAGTAAAGACTGGATTGGACAAAGGATATGGAAGATGAGCTGACTTTTTCCCCCTAATCATGTAGATCACTCAAAGATTTTAGCCTTTTGTAACCTGTTACTCATCCCAGTAGCTGGTCTGCTCTGGAGCCAGCCTAGCTGGGAATTTTCCCTGGCTGTGGGAGCTCTGAGGAAGCTCAGGGAGGATAAGAGAAAAACACATTGGCTCTTGCATATGTGAAGCTCCAGACGGAGAACATCCTCTGTGCCTGGGATCTGGAAATGCAGTCTGTTTAAAAAAGGGTAGGAAAATCACTGAAGCTTTTCAGTGGCCTCGTATTGCTCATGTTTCTTTTTCAGGAATGCAAATATGCCATTATATCCTGGATAGCTGGTGTGACAGGGCATTCCCAGGGGTGGGGGTCAGGCTGTTGCTGCAGTCAGGCTGGCAGCCTTGCAAGGTTGACCTTGGGCAATGCCCAATGCCACCTGGGCATGCAGATCATGTGTCCATGCCGTACACTTTCTGGTGTCTGCGCCGTATGCACTGCGCAGCTAAGCTGAGTGCTTACATCTTCTGTGCTGTCAGCATAGCACTTTTTCCAAGCACTATATACTCTCACTACAGGATTATAAAAAAGAAATTAAACTGGAGCCCATTAAGCCTGTTTACTCTCTGCTGCAAATATTTTTACCACGTAGTTTTGTGCGCAGGAAGTGCTGTAAACTTCAGCATTGCTGCTGGCTCCTTTGTAATCACTCTGCTGATTATGAATTGCTGCCTTTTGGCAGTTGCTGCTCGCACGGTTATGATTTCTGCTGGTGGGAGGGTAATAGAGGGGAAAAAAATGGAAAAAAATGTGCAGGCCACAGAGACCTCAGGACAATTAATGTCCTTCAGCAAAGTGGAGTAGGGTGCAAGATAAACTAGCCAAATCCAAGGCTTGTGGCAACTCTATCTTCTCTCTCCTGCAAAGGCTTTATCTAAAGAGATATATGTGAAGAAACTAGACCAACCAGTTGGGACTTGATCACAGTATATCAGAAGAAACTATGTAGCCTGGGAGCTGGATTACAGACATCACAGCAAAAGTCTGTTCAAAAAAGGAAGAGAAAAACATTAAACTGTAAGATAAAACAAAAATCACCCCTTTCCTCTGTATGCAAAACAGTGATCTGAGCAAAAAAACCAAGAAGAAATCCCCATGGTTATATGATAGCTGATGTGTTTTATTTATTTTTATGGGATAATATAAAGCTCATACAGTAAATGTGAGTATTACAGGATTTGGTGTGTTAGTATTTTCATTATGAACTCATATTTTTCAGAAGTTTATAACCTGGCTGTAAGAGCTCGTTTGGAGGCTTTGGAGCTTGCTGTACCTTAGCTCAGCCTGAGGCACTGGCCCTCTCTGCTCCCTGTGAAACTGGGCACTTACCAGTCTGGCACAGGTGCGGTGGGGAGCAGGATGCTGTGGGTCTAATGGGAATCTCTCAGTTAGAGAGGGAGAATGGACCTCATTGATTTATTTTAGAAGAGCTGATTAGTTGGGGGAGAGGAGCGCATGTACATATGGAAGACTTTACCCAATGAATTTCACATGCATCACGGAGCTGAGAAAGTCAGTTCTTTGTTAGACTGCTGTTGGCAGATGGCTAACTGAAGGCATTGCTCAGTAATATTTTCTGTTTCTCTCTTCTTTTGCTGGTTGGTTCAGTCTCAGGCTGGACATCTAGGAAAGCACTCACAAACCCATGCCTTTTGGTTTGGAATTTCTAAATACTCTTCAGGTCATTGTTGGATTTCCCCCTGCATTTTTCTTCTTGGTCAATCAAAATCCTGTTTAGACTAATTTTACGTTACCCTCTCTGTTTAGTTGCTCTCTGTCTCTTCTTCAATGTAGGTCCTTATAGAAATCTGTCATTATCAAACTGTCATTATCAAACATATACAAAAATTTGTATCCTCTTCATCTATCTTGTATCTTCTTTTCGTCTCATCCTGTTCTTTTTCTTTTCTCTTTGTTTAGCCCAGTGGCAGAAAAGGGCTATTAATTATTCCTGTGAAACTAGCATTTCTGCTTGCATGAGAGTGCTGCCAGACTGATCACATTTGTTCACATTAATGTGTCTCACTAAATTGTAATAGGGCATCTGACAAGATTAGATTCAAATTCCAGGACTTCACATCTGTCCTTGCACAGTCCCTTAGTTTTCCCCCAAGAAGATCTAGATTTGAAAATTGAAGTGCCTTGGCTAGCATAAACTTGCTTCTCTGTGCCCACTTCTTGATCTCCAGTGCTAACTAAAGCTATTCTGGGGGGTGGATGTTTCAAGCTTTTACTTATGGGCATGGTCCAAGTGAAGCCAATGTGCTATCGAGCGAGCACTAGTAGCCAACAAGTCAGTGTGGACGATCACAGTGGGTCTTGTTAGAAATAGGCTTGGTATGGTGGGATCAAAACTTGGCTTCTTTTAAAGTAGGAAATACAAGATAATACCTCACTCGCATCCTTGTCTCATCATTTTTGTGAAGGGTCAGGTTAAAAAGCAAATTTTGCTCACAGAATTGCTTTTAATTGCCTATTCTCATTCTCCAGTCTCAGTTCTTCAGGAGAATATGTCTGAGCAGATGGCTTTGACTATAGCATGGGCTATGTACCACATAAGAGTACTCTGGCAAATATAGTTAGGTATCTGTCTGATATGGATGACAAGAGACAGTGAAATATGTGAGAGTGTGAAGCTGAAGTGTGGTTACTTCTAAACGCTGAATTAGCTCCGGTTCCATTTTTGTTTCAACAGTTGTTACTTTCTGTAGGAGCATTATAGCAAGCTGAACTCAACTTTTAATTTTACCGTGCTAGTAGGATGAGTGACCTTCGTTTTGCTGTAGATAACTGCCATAGCAGAAAGAGGTGAGAGGTTTAGGGGATAGTCTGATGGAACACATGAGTCAAAATCTGGGGAGTGGGGAGAACGCTGTGATAAAACGTAGTGGTTAGTGACTTGCATGACTGGAAAACCAATTCATATCAACATTACCTGGTAGAATATTTAAGCCAGTGTTATTATCTCTGGTTCCTCCTGAAGAGGAAACAGAATAGGGGTGCTGACATGATGCTGTGAATAATTGTTGTCGTTTTGGTGTCAGCACGGGGAACTTAAGCTTTCCTGCCCCTGTTTGTTTAGTCTCTCCATCGAGCTGGAGTGTCATACAATAGGTGAAGAGGTAATACACTTGGCTAGTCAGTGCTTGGTCTATCATTTGGGAATCATTAACAAAAATATCCTTTTCTTTTGTAATCTTCTCTTAATTCCTCAGAGTCTCATTTATGTTTTTTTGGTGTATGAGGCAGTGGTGTTCTTTGGGAAACGGCACATCTGAAGAAATGGGTTTACACTACATCTGGAGGACATTGAGTCTTGTCAGTCTGATATCCTCTAGAAACGAGACCCATGGCAGGAGTAGTTGGCCAGGTGTTGTGTGAGTACTGGCTCCTGCATGGAGTGATATGGCTGCCCATTTCTCAGCTGTGGTGAAAACCAGGAAGCCTGAAATGAGACCATTTCTAACATCTTGACTTAAACCCTGTGGAGCTCTATGACCACATGCTCAAATTTGCCTCAGTATTCCTGAGAGGCTACTGAAAAGAGAAAATTAAGATTTGGCAAAGCTAAATACCCATAGTCCTATGAGAATAAGAGTTCTTTGACATTTATTTGTCACTGTTTGTCATTAGATAATTCTCTGATTCAACATGTTTGGGAGCCAAAATAATGCCGTGAAGCTAGGGTTACTAGGCATAGACCCTGAAAAATAGACAATGGCTAAAGTAATGTGTGAACCATCTGTGCAGCTGGATATGGTTTCTCTAGATGATGGATGGCCAATACATCTTCAAGAACTGGGATGGACTTATGAATGTTTTGCATAAAGGAAGGAGATGACATTAGTCAACTTCCACTGTCTGGTTGTTAAAACATTTAATTTTTGAAGCAAATATATTCCTTCTTTCTCCCTTGCTATACCTTGCAATAGGGAAGGAACTTCCTTTACACATCTCAGTGGCTTCTCTTTGCTGTTCTTCATGTGCATCCTCAGAAGTCCTTTTTGTGATATCTACAAAATATTCTCAAGACTTATAGAGAGCTAAAACTCTGGCTTATTAAGATGGCCAGTGTTGTCTTTTTTCTCCCTTTTTAGTTCCCTTTTCTCTGTAGCTATCTATCATCCACTTGTTTATGCTGAGATTGGAAACTTAGGGACGAAGACTGCAGGTCCATGAGTAGGGCTCATAAAATAACAATTATAGTAATTGATAACTTATTCTCTTGGGATAACTGAGTAATTTCTAGATACCCTGTTTTAAAAGCAAAGATATATTCTCTTTCCATCACTGTTCCTTCCTCTTGCAGACTCCATGATCCTGTTTCCAATATGAAAGCAATTCTCAGACTGTGTATGTTTGTGTGTATACCTTATAACAGAAATATTTTCTCAGGGAGCTATAATGTTTCAGTTGCCACTGCAAACATGTCAGAGGAGTATGTGAAACTGAGCTGACACAGTGCAGAAGCTTTATTGGCAATTATTCCTGAGACACACACACTGGACATTTAATTAGTAACACAGCCAGTTATATTGCTGACCTGGACATAGTAGGAGATTTCCCTATGATTCCTTAGACAAACATTTTAACCTTTTTTCTTATTAGAGTGGTCATACTATGCTATGTCACTCTGGTCAAAGCTGGGGTGGCGAGTAAGAAGGTGTGTGCTGGCAACCCTGCAATCGGAGATGGGTGAGGAATTCATCGGCACAAAGGGTCAAATCCTGCACATTGTCCATGGGGGTTGTGTTCTTGGTGCTGCTCAGGCAGTGGCTTGCTGTAAGAAA